>NC_066365.1:46338449-46638449 GCF_013377495.2 Cygnus atratus | reverse complement strand
TTTCTGTGGGTGGGAGGGGAACCATGAGGCAGCACTGCCAGGGATGCTTCATCCCAAATCCTCCCTTCCCTGGCAGCTATTGTTTCCCAGAGCCCGTTCCCAAGCCCTTCCCTTGCCTCTGTTTCATGGGCTGTAAGGAGGGGACGCTGCACTAACACGCTTCTTTGTTCCCATGTTAGATTCCTGCATGGATATATGATGTCCCCCACCCCAAAAGCGCATCCTATAAAACAGGAAAAAATCCCTTTTCGAAGTGCTCATTTAATGGATGAGAAAGATGGAGGAATCATACAGAGCAGAGAAATCTTTAAAAACGAGGACTGAAGCAAATATAGCTTAGTAGTATACTAGTTACAGAATGAACAGCATATTGTATGTGCTGTGTTAGAGGTATGTTATGAATAACAAAAGCACTGGAGCATTTACATATTTGTTTTCAGAAATCCTGGCAGTTGGATTTCACCATTCTGCGCCTCTTTGCCAGAATCACTAAACAGTGGTACATATGGCTTCTGAAGTACCATATGCCATAGAAAACGCGAGCTGATGCCTATACTGATGCGACACACTATAGTCTTTATTTAGATTTTTTTGCAGTTTTGAACAAAGAATATTAGATCATGCAAAACATTGTGCAAGCAGCATGTAGTAGTACATACAGTAAAACATAATACATTGCGACCGAAGAAAAGCAAACTTAAAAAAAAAAAAAAAAAGGAAAGAAATGATAGTATTGGGAATTAGGATGTGCACGTGCCAAGAAATGTATCAGGCAGCGCGACACGGCTTTGTACGGCTGCAGCAGGAGATTTGTTTGTGCTTAAAGCAAAGAGTTCAGAGACAGAGCCCTGCAGACGAAGTGGTTTTGGATGGAGGGGCAGCTCGAAGAGATGCTCTCTGTTCCAAAAAGTACCAAGGCCGGCATTTCATTTTGTGCTTGAAGCCCTCAGGGAGCAGAAGCAGCACGTGCAGGAGCTGCAGGAGTGTTCTCCTCTCCCACCTCGCTGCCTGAAAATAGTGATGGAGAGCACAGCTTTAAGGGGTGATGAGAGGAACACCTTGGAAATGAAGGGGAACACGGCTGCAAGCACAACAGGCCAACAAGTGCAGCCTCGCACTGAGAAAAAGAATTGGGGTTTTGTTGTGAGAAGGGGCTGCAAAAGGTACTTTCCCCCCCCCCCCAATCCTGCAGCTCCAGGGCCTGGGTGCTGCGTGTTAGGAGACACGGGTAAGGCATGGTGAGCACCTCAGGCCTGCGAGAGGGGAGATGTGAAGGCACAAATAATTGTGGCTGAAAATCTCCTAATTCCCTACTGGTTTAACATAGTGGGAAGGGGGAGAAAAGGGACTGAGAGAAATGTGTCGGGGGTCAATGGGTGCTCTCATCAAGCTCTGACAGAAAGGTGCTGCACAATCCCGCTGGGAAGGGAGCGCTGTCCCCAGTTCAAACATCATTAAGTGGCTGCAATTTTATGGAATTAATGAGGGGGGGAAGAGGGATGAGGGAGTCCCCTTGCTGCCCCCTCAGCCAGCCTTGCCACCACGGCGGCAGCAGCAGCACCTGCCAGGTCGAGCGCAGGGAAAAGGAGGTGATGAAGAGTCTGGGGAGGAAGGCGAGCCCCAGCAGGGCTGCCTAGGGAATGGGGGCTGCAGCTGCTTCCCAGCTGTGGGCTTTGCCTCCCCCAGAAAAACCTAAAAGCATGGAAAATAATAACAACGATAATAATAATGAGCATCCTGCGCATCCTTGTGGGCACCTCTCAGCCCTCCCGCCTGCCCCCGGACGGGTTCCCAGCCCACGCATGGTGCTACCAAGGGTTTTCCTCCACGCCCCATCCCACTGGGGGCCGTGTCCCCCCCGCCCCCGGGCTCAGCCTGCAGCCGTTTGCTGCCCGGGACGGCGGCGGGGCCGCCGGCAGCATCCTCGCCTTCGTCTTTCCTCTCCTGCCCTCCATCGGAAGGAAGGGAGCCTTCACCCTGCGCGGGGATGCTGCGGCCGGGGGGGCCCGAGCGGGGCCCGATCCCCGCACCCCCAAGCAGCCTGCCCTCCTGCCGCCCAGGAGGAGGAGGAGGAGGAAGGCAGGATGTTCTGCCGCCCCTTCGCGGCTTTTCCCCGGCCTCCTCCGTCTTCCGATCGGCGCGCGATTAAAGGTTTCTGTAAATCTGTTCGCATCCCCTTCACGTGGGGCCCGCCGCTGCCCGCTGTATTGCCCTTTAGATGCCTCTTCCTTTTTTTGTTTTACAATTGTTGTATCAATATAATGCTTCCTTTCTTCCTCTGTCTCTATAGATACAGATATACAAGGCAAACTAAAGGTTTCGGCCGCTATTCAGCGCCTCCTCATTTGTCCCGGAGCCCTAACAGTGGTGCCCTTTCTCTTCTGGCTGCTTTTCCCTGCTTCTGGAGCAGCAGTTATGGGAGAAGCAGATGGCTACTGATTGGGTGAGCTTTGTGGCTTTAATACTGAATACTTTATGGAAAAGGACTTTATCATGCTTGGTTGGTCAGAGGAACAACGGGATGAGATTTATGATGAGAGAAAATAAATCTTTCTAAGTCGCAGGCTCCTTCACACACCCCGCTTCGAGCTGCCGTGGCAGGGATGGAGCCGAAATCCTCCGCATCCTTCTTTCCGTCCGCCCTGCCCTCTGTCTGTCCTGCCTTCTGGTGCTCTCCCTGCTCCTCCCTGCACCCACCAAACTTTGGGGGGCTCTCGCTCAGGCCTGGCCAGGGGGCAGCCACCCCCTGGAGGGGCTCAGCACCATGCATGTCACGCACCCCCCTCAAGCAGCCGTGGGGACACCCTAATGCCCAGACCCTGCATCCCCTGGAGATGGGGAGCTGGTCTCAGTACCCCCGCTTTCCTCTCCCCTGCCCTGAGAAGCTAAAGCCAGGTGAAAGCTTTGTGGGGTTTACATGAGCCCCAGTGCTGCTGCCAGGTAGGGCGAGGAGGGGAAACACTGTGCCGAGAGGCAAAATGGTGAGGTACAAAGTCAGAAGGAATTCATAGCCAGCTAGGGGAAAAGAAAATAATAATCCGAAGCACGCTGCTGAATATCCTTTAATACGTGGAAGCAGGTCCTGTGCTGGCTCAGGAAGAAGTTCAGGGGAAGTTCAGCCGGGGTGCCAGTGGCATCCCCCAGCCGGGCATGGAGCTGCATCCTGCAGGAGGCCAGGGACTGGCATGGGGGGCACCTGAAACTGGGAGATGGGGCTGGTGGGTGGAGGGAGATGCTGGGGGGTGAGGGCAGTGGGGCCCTCCTGGGGGCCCCGGGGAAGGGCCTGTGCTGCCAGAGGCCTAGCTGCAGTGGCTGCCTGGGGGAAGGCAGCAGCTCCGCACGCGTTTCTCCGGGCACCGGGAGAGCTTTGGTTCAGTCCCACACATGTGGGCACCCCCGGGGGCTGCTTCCTGGCCACGCAGCCTGGGACAGTGCAGCTCTGAGCATCCTTTATGGTGCCACCCCCCTCCATAAATCCTGGGGAGTCCCCTGGGTGAGCCAGACGCAGCGGGTGCCCCCACGTCCCTGCGTTTCGGCGCTGCTCATGCCGCCCTTGGGCTTCTCCCCGTGCTCCAGACAAAGGCTCTGGGCTCCTCCAGCGAGCGGGGCTCCGGCTGCGCTCCCCCAGCATGGCTAAATGGGAGGTGAACCCACAGGCAGCGGGGTGTGCGTGTAAAGGCATCGTTCTGCGAGGCTCAGCGGCACCCGTGCCCGGCACCCAATTTCTGGCAGCATCCGAGGCTGCCTCAGTGTCCCAAAGTGCCCCGGCCGTCCTCGTTAGTCTCGGGGAATTTCGGTATCCGACGCCGTGTCGCAGCAGCTGCCCAGTACTTGGTGTGCCGTGGTGGCCCTCAAAATTGTTGCCGATGGAAATAACGTGTCCGTTTTCTTTCCCTCTGCTAATGAGAGACAATTGGACAATTTATGTCACAAAGCGAGGGCTGCAGCATTTAAAAGAAAAAATAAGAGAGAGAGGGAAAAAAAACGGGAAAAAGGAAAAGAAAAATCTGCCTCTGAAGCAGGAATTAAGATCCAAATTTTACAGAAATTTTACAGACTCCCGTATTTTTAATGTTTTGTCCGTCTCCGTTTGGGGAGACGCTGGGTTTTGCTGAATTAATAAGATAAACGTTGAAAGCATATTACAGGCAGCCTTTAATCCTAATGCAAGGAAAATCGTAATTATGTCGAGGATAAGTGAATTTGAAAGCCAAACATCAGCCCACTCTCTGATTGCAAGCAGCGCTCCGTTCGCCGCTGGGAACGGCTTTGTGCCTTCTTTTGTTCAGCCCGGGCTTTTTATTTTCTATTTTAATTTGGGGGCGTTTGGGGTTTTGTTTCGTCCGCTCGCGGTCGCTGGGTGGTTTCTGAAGCCCGAAACGCCAGGCGGGGAGGGGGGGAAGCGGCCGAGGCTCCCCGAGCTCCCCGGCTGGGCGGAGAGGGGGTACCGGGGGGCCACGAGGGGCCGGGGGAGGGCCGGGGGCTGCCGGGGACCCCCGGGGTCGCCCCGTCGGGGGGCGCTGCCCCTATGGGACCGCGGCTCCGGGAGGCAGAGCCGTCGGGGGGAGAGCCGTCGGGGACGGAGCCCCCAGCCCCGATCCGCTGGGAAGAGGCTGCGGGGGGGGTCTCCCCATCGCCCCCTCTTTTCCTCCGCTCGGCGGGGCCAGGTGAGGGCCGGGCGGGCCGACAGCAAGCGGGCGGCCCCCGAAGGGGTTAAAGGGAGGGGACGTGGGCTGTCACGCGTCATTGGGCAGCTTATGTGCGGCAAACAAAAAGTGTGGGGCTGCCCGCCGCTCGCTCACTGCACCGGGGCCGGCTGCTCGGCTCGCCACCCGGCTCCAGCCCTGCCTCCAACCCTTCCCTCCCCTTCCCCGGGCCATGGAGCGGCGCTGAGGCCGCCGGCAGCGGAGGCAGAGGAGGCCGGAGGCAGCGGAGGCCTTTGTGCCGCTCGCCGGGGCGAGGAGGGTCCCCCCCGCTCCCTGGTGAGTACCCCCCGGCCGGGGGGAGCGATGCCGGGGGGGCACGGACGGCCCTGCCCGCACCCCCAGACCCTGCGGGAGCGGCCCCGGCCCGGACAAAGGCAGCGGCCGGGGGGGGGTCGGGAGGGGGCCGGGGGGGAGCAGCCGGGGGGTGGCCGGGGGGGGCTGCAGGAAAGTTTGGCGGGGGTCGCTGCCCGCCGCTCGTTTCGTTGCGGGGAATAACGGCCCCCCCTCCCCGGGCTGCGCCGCAACGGGGAGGCGGCGAGAAGGAGCCCCCCCGGCCCCCTTTCCCGGCTGGGGGCTGGCAACGGGGGGGGCGAAAAGGCCGGGGGGTGCCGGGGCTGGACCCCGAAAAACGGAGGGGGAAGGCGGCGGAGAGGAGCGGGCGGCGGAGAGGAGCGGGCAGCTTGCTCCCGAGCAGCCTCGAAAGGACCAAATTGGATGGCAGATGGGGCGGGGGGAAGGCGGCATGAAAACTAATCGGGTTGCGAAGGGAAAGGGCACCCGCAGCCCTGCGGGGAGCGCCGGTGCTCGGTGCCCGGTTCCCATTTCCCGGTGCCCGGCTCCTTCCCCCGCCTCCTCCGCCCGGCTCCGTCCCCTCGCATCTCGGGAGCCGGGGCTCCCCCTCCTCCATAAATAACCGCGGCGAGGTAAAAATAATTACCTCTGCTTGCTGCTTTTAATTAAAGTCTCGGAGGGAAAGTGCCGGATTATGGTAATGAGCAGCCACGCGTCCCCCTCGCAGAGCGGCCCGGGAGGGCAGCGGACATGCCAGCGCCAGCAATGACGACCCCCGAAACCCCCTGGCCCCGCTCCCCGCCGGGGCTGGGGTCCGCAGGAGGATTTCTCAGGGTTTTCTCGGGGTTTTCTCTCCCCCGGTTCCCCCCGGAACCATAAATCACGGCGCAGCCTCCCCTGAGCTCCTTGCCTCCGTTATTTTCTCCTTTTCCAGCGCTGCTGCTTTTCCTATCGAAACCCCGAAAGGCAAACACAAAACACAACTACCTCCTTTTTGTCCTTTTGTTGTTGTGGTTTTTTTTTGTTTTGTTTTGTTTTTTGAGGGGGGGTTGTTTTGTTTTGTGTTTTTTTCCCCCTACCCTTTTGTTTTTATCCCCCCGGCGCCGCCGTAACGCGCCCGCCTCGCCCCTCTCTCCGCCCGCAGGGATGGAGGACGCCGGCGTGCAGAGGGGGCTGTGGGACGGGGACGCCAAGACGGTGCAGCAGTGCTTGACTGACATTTTCACCAGCGTTTACACCACCTGCGACATCCCGGAAAATGCCATTTTCGGCCCCTGCGTCCTGAGCCACACGTCGCTCTATGACAGCATCGCCTTCATCGCCCTCAAATCCACCGACAAGCGCACCGTGCCCTACATCTTTCGGGTAAGCTCCGCTCCCGGGTCGGGGGCAGCCGCCGGCCCGCTCTCCCCGGGGCTCCGGTGCCCGACGGGGGCTGGCCCGGCCCGGCCCGGCCCGGTGCGCGCCGTCGAGGCGGGCTGGCTCCCTACGGCGGCGCCTTGCAGGTGGACACTTCGGCGGCCAACGGCTCGGCCGAGGGGCTGATGTGGCTGCGGCTGGTGCAGTCGGCCCGGGAGCGGGAGGAGCAGAACCTGGAGGCCTACATCAAGAGCGGGCAGCTCTTCTACCGCTCCCTGCGCCGCATCGCCAAGGACGAGGAGCTGCTGGTGTGGTACGGCAAGGAGCTCACCGAGCTGCTGCTGCTCGGCCCCGCCCGGGCCCCCGCCCGCGCCAACGGTGGGTGTCCCCCCCCAAGACCCTCCAGTTTCCCCCTCCATTCCTTTCCCCGACGGCAGGAGGCGAGGGGACAGCGGGGCCGGGAGGGGGGCCCGGCCCCAGCTCCCCTCCTCGTCCCCCGCGGCCCCGAGGGGGCGGCCACGCTGACTGCCCCCCGTGTCCCGCCCCCGTCCTCCCGTGTCCCCGCGCAGGCTCGCCGCCCTACGCGTGCCCCGAGTGCAGCCAGCGTTTCCAGTTCGAGCTGCCCTTCGCCGCCCACCTGCGGTTCCGCTGCCCCAAGAGGCTGCACGGCGCCGGCACCGGCCCCGCCGAGCCCCCCGGAGGCAAGGAGGCGGCGGGCAAGGAGCCGGAGGCCGCCAAGTTCTGCAAGCCGGCCGGGCCGCTCCACCACCCCTTCCCCGACGGCACCGCCGCCACCAAGCCCTCCACGGACTTCCACAACCTGGCGAGGGAGCTGGAAAACTCCCGCGGCGCCCCCGGCTCCGGAGGCTCCCCGGGGAGGCCGGCGCCCCCCGACGGCGCCCCCGAGGCGGCCGGGGGCAAGGCGAAGCGGCGCTACCCCGAGGAAGAGGAGCGGGGCCGCTTCCCCACGGAGCGGCCGGGGCTGCCGTCGGCGCCCAAGGAGGAGCTGGTGTGCACCCCGCAGCAGCAGCAGCAGTACCGGGCGGCCGGCTCCTACTGCGGCCTGGAGGAGGGGGGCCGCCTCTTCGCACCCCCCAGCCCCGAGACGGGCGAGGCCAAACGCAGCGCCTTCGTCGAGGTGAAGAAGGTGGCCCGCGGCCCCGAGCCCGACGGCGCGGCCGAGGAGGGCCAGGAGCGCGCTTCTCCCCCGGGGACGGGCACGGGGGGGCCCGGGCCCGGCGGCGGGGAGCCGGGGCTGTGCCCCCGCGGCTCCGGGGGGCCCCTGGGCGCCCGGCTGGAGGGGGGCAGCCCGGCGCGGGGCAGCGCCTTCAGCACCGTGCCGCAGCTCGGCGGCGGCCCCGGCGGCGGCCCCGGCGGGGCAGAGGAGCGCAAGAGCGCCTTCTCGCAGCCCGCCCGCTCCTTCCCCCACGGGCCGCCGCTGGTGCTGGGCCAGAAGCTGGGCGGCCTGGGCGAGCCGTGCCCCGACGGCTCCTCCGCCGCCCCCGGCCGCCTGTACGCCGCCGAGGCGCTGGCCGTCAAGCTGCCCGGCGGCGGCGGCGAGGGGGCGGCGGGCGGCGGCGGCGGCCCCGGGGGCGGCCCGGGGGGCGGCCCGGGGGGCGGCGGGGGGCTGCCCAAGCAGAGCCCCTTCCTCTACGCCACCGCCTTCTGGCCCAAGAGCTCGGCGGCGGCGGCGGTGGCGGCGGCGGCGGCGGGGCCCCTGCAGCTGCAGCTGCCGTCGGCGCTGACGCTGCTGCCGCCGTCGTTCACGTCGCTGTGCCTGCCGGCGCAGAACTGGTGCGCCAAGTGCAACGCCTCCTTCCGCATGACCTCGGACCTGGTGTACCACATGCGCTCCCACCACAAGAAGGAGTACGCGCTGGAGCCCCTGGTCAAGCGGCGCCGCGAGGAGAAGCTCAAGTGCCCGATCTGCAACGAGTCCTTCCGAGAGCGGCACCACCTCTCCCGCCACATGACCTCGCACAACTAGCCGGGGGGCACGGCGGGGGGCGACGGAGGCGGCGGCTTACGAGTACATTGTTTAAAATGTCATATATTGCAACATATTGATGCATTTGTCATACGTTTCTACTTAAATTATTGAGCACTTATGGTTTAGGTGTAAGAATAATTCTATGTCAGGGTAAATTTTTATTTTAGATATGAAGCTACGCGGGGCGGCGGGGCGGGCGCCGTCTGCGCCGGGCTCCGCTTGCACCGGGCTCCGTTTGCACCGAGTCCTCTTGCACCGGACTCCGCTTGCACCGGGTCCGTTCACACCGGACTCAGCTTGCACCGGGCTCTGCCGCCCGCCCGCCGTCCCCTTCGCCCCCGCCGCCCGCCCCCGCGTGTAACTTCGTGCCCGTGAAATGGAGTCTCAATAGTTCCGTGTTTCTTTTCATCCCCTCTTCCCCCGCCACACGCACCCCTGGAAAAGATTTATTAAACTTTATAGTTTATCTGGGTATGTTGGATGCTTTGACAATAAATGACTTTATTTTCTTCAACGCGGCTGCACGTTACTCGGCGCCGGGGTGGTGGTGGAGTGGTGGTGATGGTAGTGGTGGGGTGGTGCTGGGGTCGTGGTCCCCGTCCCGGTCCCGGTCCCGGTCCTCGTCCCCCGCAGCCCCGCGGCTGCCCCGCACCGCCCCGCGCTCGCCGCTCGCTGCTTCCCCTCTCGGTCCTGCCGTGCCTGCCCGCTCCTTCGTTTCGGTCTGAATCGCATTCTTCCTTTCCTCCTCTCCTTCATTTTTCTTTCTTTCTTTCATTCTTCTTTATTTCTTTCATTCTTTCTTTCCTTTTTTATTTTTTCCCTTTTTTCTTTCTCTTTATTTCCTTTCCTTTCTCTTTCCTCATTTCCTTCCATTTTCTCTCCATTTTCCTTTTCTTCTCTCTCTTCCCCCGCTCCCGTTTTCCTCTTTTCTCTCTCTACTGTCTTTATATCCTTCTTTACATATAGAAAGAATATTATATTGCTTCCTTCCGTTACATTTTTTTACTTTCCTTCCTTTTTCCTTTCTCGGTTTTCTTTTCATTTTTCCTTTCTCCTTTTCCTGTCTCCCTTTTCCTTTCATTTTCCTTTCTCCTTTTCCTTTTCTCCTTTTCCTTTCTCCTTTTCCTTTTCCCCTTATTCTTTTAATTTCTCTTTTCTCTTTTCTCTTTCTTTTCTCCCTTTTCCTTTCTCGTTTTCTCTTCTCCTTTATTTTTTCTTTTGATTTCTCCTTTCTGCTTTTTCCTTTTTCCGTTTTTTTCGTTTTTTTCATTTTTTAAAATTTCTTCTTTCTCCCTTTTCCTTTCCTCTTTTTCTTTTAATTTCTCCTTTCTTTCTTTTTCTTTTTCTTTTTCTTTTTCTTTTTCTTTTTCTTTTTCTTTTTCTTTTTCTTTTTCTTTTTCTTTTTCTTTTTCTTTCTTATTCCTTTTTTACTTTCCTTTCCCCTTTCTCCGCTCTGCTTTTCGCTTTTTCGTTTTCCTGTTTCCTCTCTCCCTTTTCCTTTCTCCGTTCTTTTGGATTTTCCCCTTTCCCCTTTCTCCTTCCCTTTTCCTTCCCAGTCCTTCCCACACCCCCAGCCCCCATAGCTCCGTCCCACCCCGCACCTCGCCCCACCGGGACCCTTCTCCCCCCGGGGGTGACCAGACCCCAGGTACGCAGGTGGGGGGGCTGGGGGGTCGCCCTGGGGGCTCGGCTGGGGTGTGTGGGGTTCTGGGGGGCTGGGAGCCTCCCTCCAGGGCGAGAGGGACTTTTTTGTCCCATGAAGTGTATTTTGATTGCTCTTTTTCGCTTTTTTTCCCTTTTTTCCCAAACCTCCGCCCCCGCCGGACGCGTCCATCCCGGGAGCGCGCACAGCCCCGCCTCCCCGTGCTTAATTGCGCTTTAATTACCGCGGCTCCTCAGCGCTCCCTAATGAGCGCCCAGCCGCTCGGGGGGGTTTTCCCGGTGCTGGGGGCGCTGGGGGGGGATTTGGGATGTCCGGATGCTCCCGGGGCCGCTCACGGGCAGGCACTGCCACCTAGCGGGGCTCCTGCCTCTCCTCCGGCCCCGGGCAGCCCCGAGGATGAGGAGGGGCCTTCTTCAGCCTCCCTCCTCTGGCCTCCATCCTCTGACCTTCCCAAGAGTGGGATAAGCGCCCACTTTCTGCCCGTTGAGGCTCTCCCTTGCCCTCTCCGGGCTCCGGCTGGTAGAAGAACCACGCGTGGCTGCCAGGCTGGCGCTGGGCACGCCGGTGGCGGTGGAAAATCGGGTACAGATCCCCCCTCATAGCAGCCAGCTCCAAAAGCAAGCCCTGCAGCTCGGAGCACATAAGAAGGAGCGAGCCGTGCGGTTCGCTGGATGCTCGGCGTGCTCCTGCTTTGGCAGGGAAATTGCAAACGTCTCCCTTGGGGAGGGGGAAATATTCCTGAGGTACCGGCAGCGGGCGTACAACAAGCACGCACCAAGCACCAGGCCAACGGGGAAAGCTGCTGTCGAGCTCGGCGCTGCTCTGACAACTGCTGTTTGCACCTGTCTGTTTTCCAGCAGAGGCTCCTGCTCACTTCTAAAGACTTTTGCCTTACTTTTAACAAAGAGCCCTCCTCTCTGGGCACCGCAGCTCGCACCAGCACCCGGTTATCCTCCGGTTGCCTCCAGTTTGCTCTGTAACCGAGCCTTGAATAATTTAGGTAGCATCGCGTCAGCCTTCAGAGGCTGCTGGTGTGTGTGTGTGTGTGGAAGGGCTGCAACTGCCAAAGGCAATTAAATTGGATTATTCCAGGAAGTGAGCTATTAGGGTTATTTATTTATTTAGATTCAAGCCTTCCTTTTTTTTTTTCCTTTCTTTTTTTTTTTTTTTTTTTTTTTTCTCTCCACTGCATGGGCACCGCTTGGCCTCATGGAAATGCTCGCAAGGGGAAATCACCATCCGACGGCTCCCCACGGGGTCTGTGTACCCCCTGGACCCCAAAAGGATGCTCGCAGCCCCCACGGGCCCACAGTGGGTCAGTGAGTGCAGGCCGTGTGCTTTATGGAGCCGACTGCTGCAGCTGGAAGGAGTAAAAGAGCTTTTGACCTTCCTTCAGGTATGTGCATCTATATTTAGGGGCATCTATATTTATACACATGTGTATATATATAAACACGCTTATCTGTACGAGCATATATATATTATGTCCTGAGCTGCCGTGCGTGGCTGCAGGATCACCCCGCCCGCACCAGCCCGTGCCGTGTGCGACCTTCAGCTTCCTCGCGAGGCATGCCGGAGGCTCGGCCTCCTTCCTGCCGAATCCAAACCCCGCTGATGGCTCCGGACAGGATTTGGAGGGGTATTTGGTTGGAAAAATGCTGATTTATGTGAGTGATGAGGCAGGGAGGGTGTGGAGGTGTTGGCAAGATTTTCCCGATGGCTTTTTGGGGATGAAAGAAAGACTTTTGGGGAGTCTGGAGAGGGAGAAAGGAGGATGTTGGCACCAGTGATGGATGCCTTTGTGCTGGGAAGAAATCTGGCTGGTGGGGCATGGGGTCAGTCTTGGGGTTGGGGCATGTCTTGGGGTCATAGCATCGTCAGTGGGAGGCCATGTGGATGCTGTTCCCAAATTTTGGGAACCAGGAAGGGGGGGCCGCTGGGTGCTGACACGGGCAGTGCCAACGAGGGTGCTCTTGGGGGCGAGGGGCTCGCTGCAAGCCCCCCGGGGATGCTGCCCAGCGCCGGGCTCAACCTCAGGGCCTGGTGTGGGATGAGACAGGAGGGAGGGGAAGGGAAGAGAAGGGAAGGGAAGGGAGGGGAGGGGAGGGGAGGGGAGGGGAGGGGAGGGGAGGGCAAGGGGCTTCTCTGGCAGCCCCCAGCCCTGGCGGAGGCGCAGCTGCCGGCTGTCATCTCCCGGCGGGGCTGCAACCCAACGCCGCCGTGCCCCGGAGGAGCCCCGGGGCTCGCAGCCGCTCCCCCCCCGTAACCCGAGGCGCAGCCCCGGCTGGGGGAGGGGGGGGTCCATGGGGGAGGGCGTGGGTCTATGGGGGGCGGCCCCGCACCCCCCGAGCCCGGGCTGGGTGCTCGGGGCTCCGCACAGGTGCGGTGCCCCCCCGGGCGCAAACAGCAGGCGGGAGGGGCGGCCCCCTGCCGCCGGTGCTGGGCGGCGGAGCGGGGATGCGGCGCCCTCCTCCCGCCCTTCCTCCTCCTCCTCCTCCTCCTCCACCTCCCTCCCGCCGGCAGCATGAGCCCGGCCTTCCTCCTCCTCCTCCTCCTCCTCCTGCCCGCCCGAGCCCGGCGGGAGCGGCTGCCCGGCGGGGCGCCGGCGGGACGCAGCGCCCCCGCTCCTTCCTCCTCCTCCTCCTCCTCCTCCTCCTCCTCCTCTTCCTCCTCCTGGGCCGCGGGGCCGAGCCGCTTCCCTCGGAGCCGCCCGGGGCGACGGCGGGGCCGGCTGTACTGCCGGGTGGGCATCGGCTTCCACCTGCAGCTGCACCCCGACGGTCGGGTGGACGGCGCCCACGACGCCAGCCCGCTCAGTGAGTGCAGGGGACGGGGGGATGCCGCGCCGCGCTCGCCCTCCAAGCCCCCTTTTTCCACCTGGCCGCTCTCCCACCCTTGCCCCATAGCTGGCGGAGCCGTGGGAGCCATCCACTTGTGGCCTTCAGGCCCGCGCCGTGGGATGTGGGTGGCGGGCATGTGCCGCTGCACGGCGCTTCGTGGCGTCGAGTTGCAGCCCCATGGGCATGGGGACAACGCTACCGACCCCCACCAGGTGCCCCTTGGTTTGGGGCCTGTGGGAGCCTTGCTTCCTCCTTAAAATAAACATGGGAAGTGGCGGAGATCTGATACCGCAGGGCCGGGGGCTTAAGTGTGGCATCGTGTTTTCTCTCGGCATGTTAATCCCTGCACTCCTTCCTCCGGGGCCACTTTGTCCCAGGGGGAAAACAGAGCCCTGGGAGCAGCCCCTGTGTGCCCCGGGGAGCTGTGGTGTCGGTGAGAGGACGGGAGGGGACATCGGGTGGTGGGGACATGCTGGGACACCTGTGCCAAGGGGACAATGAGACTGTGCAGGGGTGCGAAACGTGTTGGTGGTGGTGAGGAGCGATGCTTGGCCCTGCTGTGGGATGAGCTATGGGTCCCATGTGCCCTCCTAGGATGGGGAGCTTCAGGAAAAAGCTGATGGTGGTGGTAGTTTCAGCCCCAAATCCAGCATGCACTTCTACATCCAGGTTTGTGAGGAGTTGGGGTGAGGCGGGTGGCAGCAGGCTGGCTGCAGAAATGCGGGACTCCATGCTCCTGCGGCTTCCTTTCTCGCCCTTGCCCACTGCCCAGATTTTGGAGATCTGAGCTGCAGCAGTCAAACCTTGCTGGCCAGCACCCAAAATGAGGGATTTCCCCAGGTGGGAGCTTGTTCTGTCACAGCTGAGGCCGAAATCACCCCCTAAACCACAGCTCCTTGCAAACCCCTCAGCGCCGGTGCAGACAAGACCAACTTGTGTGGCTGTACTTGGCTCTGAAACAGGTAAGAAATTTGGGGGGGAAAAAAGAGTTTTTCCTGGTGCTGTGGATCCCAAATGGGCCCAGCAGCACTGGCACAACTTGTGAAGCCATGGGGCTGGCTGGGAAATGAGGCACCCCTGGTTATTTGCAAAAAAGTGTCCTCAGCCCCAAAGCCCTTTGCTTTGTCCATCACGGGCTTGTAGCTTAGGGCAAAGCTCCCGCCAGCTAAAAATAATAATAATAGGACAAAACCGATAGCAGTACTGGAGTAAATGCAGGTTTCTATGAGCAGCTGGGTTGCACAGAGGCAGGTTGCTGAGGAGCAGGGTCTTTTGGAGGTGAAATGCAAACATGAGCTTTTTATTTTTTATTTTTATTTTTAATTTGTCACGCTGATGTGGAGGGAACTGTGATTTATTTTGGGATTTCTGTCATCCTAGGTATTTTGGAAATATTTGCTGTGTCTCAGGGGATTGTAGGAATACGAGGAGTTTTCAGCAACAAATTTTTAGCGATGTCAAAAAAAGGAAAACTCCATGCAAGTGTAAGTAAACCCCTGATTATCAGTACATACCGTGTATTAACGGCATAGCGACAGCTGCACACACACGTGTGTGCGGCAGCGTTGCTCCGGGGCACCTGCGGCTGCCGGGAGGGCTCTGCAGGGCCGAAGGCAATGGCTTGCGGGAATCGTGGCTGCCTGCCCTGTGGGGGTGAGCCCAGCCTCACAGCCGAGATGTGGGTGTTAGCGATGTGCTCAGGCTGCACAAGCCCACAAGTTGACATAAAGCAGTATTTATGTGCTTGCAAAACTCCCTCGAGTTTTGTCAGAGCATTACTCCTGGAACCTAATGATGCAGAAATGGTGAGCACGTCGCTACTAATTTCTGCAAACTGGATGGAGAGGCTGGGGAAAGTGGGAATATCTGAGTGAAGGTAAAACAGGGAAAAATGAGCACAGCAGGAGCAGTGTAGGTAGAGAGGAGCTGGCAAAATATACAGTTAAAACATGAGATGAGACCAAAGCAAACATGAAATGAGACGGAAGCATTGCCAAGTATGGTCCCCAACCCTCCCCTGCAGCTCATAGTGGCCCCATTATTCCCCTTGACATCTCGAGGCATGCCGTGGTGCAGGCAGAAATTAAATCAAACCCCATCTATGCATGGTTAATCGCTGCTGTAGACAGGGCAGCGTGGAAGCGACCTTAGTGAGGGCGATGAGCAGCGGGACGAGGGCGCACGATGCTCTACTGATGAAAGCTGTCAATTTGTAGAAACTTGACCCAAACGCCTGAAGATGGCTGGGCTGAATAATACCGATAATGCAAAGCCTGCATCTGTTGTTCCTCCCTTCCTCAGTGGGATAAAGTTATTTCATGGCCTAATGAGTGCGCAGCAGCACAAAGCGCGCCCTGTGCCCGTCACTCACGGCTCCGCTTTGATGCAGGAGCCGCTCCGGTGCCGTTGTGCTGTGCTGTGGATCACACCACGCCTGCGGGCCTCTGGGCTCCTCTGAAAACAGCTCTGTGGGTTCGCAGCTTCCCAGGAGAAGTGCCTGGGTCAGACCTAAAACCTCCCCGTGGTGTGGGCAATGCAGTTATCTCGCCTGAGCATCGCTGTGGCTGTCAGGGCATCGTAGAGCAGCTGGTGTGAGCAAAGCTGTGTCCAGAAGGGGAATGGTTGTGCATGGGCGGTGCAGCACCGTGGGTTCATAAAAAGAAGGGAAAGCAACCATGAGTTGCCAGGATCACATTTCTTCGATGCAAAGAGTGAAAGGAGTCTTAATTCAAGGTGTTATGGGGGAAAAATGTACTCCATGCTGGGGATTCTGTGCCTTGCATTGTAGGGTTCAACTTTTCTGGTTCAATTAGGAGTTGAAAATCCATCCCAGCCCCATGGACCTTTGGGTGGTTGTAGGTGATGAATAGCTGGCATTACATGCTGTTATTGGGGTCAGGACTTGCTCAACGTGCCTTGCATTTTCTTCTGGAGATGTGGCTGCAGTCAAACACCTTACCCCTGTGCCTGCTCACCTGGCAGCCCCTAAACCTGCTTCTTTGCCAACTTGCATGAGAAATGCTTCATTTTGCTGGGATGGCAGGGAGTAGAGCTGATGGTTCATGGTGGTGGGCTGCCTTATTCCCAAAACCCCAGTGCTGGGGGACTGTGCTGCCCCACTTACAGGAGGCGATGCTGTGCTTGTTTTACAGATAGCAGGGGACAGAATGACCCCAGTTGATTTCAGAAGAAAATGGGGGGTTATAAATAACTCCAATGCAATTACAACCTGCATGCCAGCTGCCCTCGTAGGTTATCAGGCACAGGTCTGGTGCCAGAGTGATGTGTGCGAGGAGATGGAGGGGGCTTTGGGGTCCTTGGGCCAGAGGCCCAAATTGCGGGGTGTCCACTGTGCTTGGAGCGGTTTGGGAGAGCGAAGGCGGTGCTAACCCATCTGTGTCCCCCCTTGCTTTCCACAGGCGCGTTTCACATCCGAGTGCCAGTTCCGGGAGCGCTTCCAGGAGAACAGCTACAACACCTACGCCTCGGCCGTGCACCGCGGCCGGCGCTCGGGCCGCGAGTGGTACGTGGCCCTCAACAAGCGGGGCAAGGCCAAGCGGGGCTGCAGCCCCCGTGCCCGCCCCCAGCACGTCTCCACGCACTTCTTGCCCCGTTTCCGACAGCCCCCCCCGCCGCAGCTGGCCTTCACCGTCACCCGGCCCGAGAAGAAGCCGCCGCCACCGCCTCCGCCACCACCACCAAAGAAAATGGCGGCGGCCACCCCGCCGCGGCAGAGCCATGGCCCTGTCAAGTACCGGCTGAAGTTTCGCTTCGGGTAGCTGTCCCACGAGGAGGCTGCGGGGGATTTTTGGGGAGGAGCGGAGCCCGGTACCCCCCCTCATTCCCAGATGGGACGGATGTGGGGACACTGCCGGTGGCTGAGGGATGGATCGGAGCGGGCGCTGCTGCCATGGATGGGGAGCGAGGCACAGGCGTTGCTCTGCTGCTGCTGAGGGAAGCCATGAGGGGCCTCCGCCTCAGACATGTTTTCTTGCACCGTTTTCGCTGGTGATGCTGTCGACAATCATTTTCGTACAAGAGTTACGTCCAGAGCCAACCTCTCAAGTGCCAGAGGGTTTTCAAACTGTGTTGGCAATAATATATCTCTTTGTAAAGACTGTTAAGGGGAGGACGGCCATTTGCAGACATGCAGCCCCGTGGATACACTGATCAGAGTTTGTCTGCACACACCTGGAAGACGTTTATGCTGAACCTGTGGGGAACCATAAAACCTCTGCTCTCCTACCAGGGCCTTACCCAGCACTTCATTCATTAATTTAAATGTGATGGTGGTATTGTAAGGAAGAGCTTGGTGTGGCAGCACTGGCAGCGAAGCTATTGCAGGTTAATGTGAGCAGGATGGGCTGAAAACCCCTCCTGGTCCCAAACGGGTTTGCTGGTCAGAAGGAGGCTGACAAGGTGAAAATAAATGGGTAAATACCTCTGTTAAACTAAAAGCAGTCTGTAGCTGACTTGAGAGAGTTTTAAGCAATAAAGGTAACTTTTTGAGTGTGTCAACCTTCTTGCGTTTCACAAGCCTTTTCAGCCTTGCTGTGCTTTTGGTTGCAGCTGGCAATTGCATCTGAACCCTTTGCGAGGGGCACAGAGCTGCCTGGCCTCCGAGGCCCAGGGTTAATGAGCAGGCATGCTGCAGGCATCCCTGCAAAGGGCACCGGGACACGTGCCCTGCTGCACATCACCCGCTGCAGGACACTTGCATGATGCCTCGAGTTCTTTGTCAGCAAGGCGCTGACGGTGCTATTGCACAATGTGCACCGACTCCTAAAACTCGATTTTTTTTTCCTCTTCCCTTTGCTTTCTGAGTCATCTTTTACTGCAGCCTTTGCAGATATAAAAAGGTTTCAGGCATTCATTAGGCACGGAACTGCATGGAGAGAGGCGCGGCGCTTGTGAATGTCAGCTCAAAGCATGATGCTAACAAGTGCTGAAAAAACTGAAATGGAAAAAAAGCAAAGAAAGAAAAAATAAAGCAAAAAGGCAAAGAAAAATGAAGGAAAAACAAAAATAGGGCAGAAAGCAAAAAAAAGCAAGAAAAGAGGAAAAGGCAAAAAAAAGCAGGGCAAAGGGCAAAAAAAGCAAGGAATAGGACAAAGAGAAGGCAAAAAAAAAGGGAAAAGGGCAAAAGAAGCAATGGAGGGGGAAAAGGTGAAAAAGTAAAAAAAGCAAAAATAGGAAGAAACAGAAAAAAAGTAAAAAAGGAAAAAGCAAAAGGCAAAAAAAAGCAAACAAGGGAAAACAGCAAAAAGAAGCAAGAAAAAGGCAAAAAAAAAGGCAAAAAAAGGCAAAAACCAAAGACAAAATGCAAAAAGAAAAAAAAAAAGGGAAAAAGCCCCCAAATAAAAGAAGGTAGAGGCCCAAGGGCACCGACCAGCCCCCCCCGTTCCCGCCGGGCGTCTGCTGATCGGGCGGCGCGGGGCTGCGTGTGCCGCCGGCGGCCGTTGGGGCGTCCTCTCGCCGGCCGTTACCACAGCGGCGGGCGGGAAGGGCGCGATGGCTGAGGGGCCGCCGGAGCAGCCCTTCGGCACCTACGAGCAGTACCTGGAGGCGCAGGTGACGCCGAGGGACCTCTACTACCTGGAGGTAGGCGCTGGGAGCGGGCAGAGGGGTCCCGGCGTGGGGCGAGTGGCCCCGGGGGGTGGGAGGGGTGTGGAGGAGCAGCGCTGGGCTCCTGAGGGGAGGTGGGTTGGCAAAATGCTGCTTGGCAAAGTGTTTGGTGTCCGTTAACTGCCCCGCTTCTCTCAGCGTGAGACATTTGCAGGTGGTGCGGCCGCTGTGTACAGGTAAGCCCCCCAGCTGGGCTGAATTCAGTCTGAAGCAGAGCATGGGACATGGCAGGAGAGCTCACACGTGCAGCAGGGCTAGCCAGAAGTTCTGGGAGCTCACAAGCAAGCCTCAAGTTGCAGGTCATGGCCAGGAAGCCTGTTGTGTGAGCAGCAGTTTGGTAGCTGAGGTCCGCCCAGAGAAGCCAAAGACAGCAAGAAACACCCGTCTGTCTAGAAGTACAACATCAGGTGAACACAACAGGGCTGGCTCTGATGTGCAATGCTTCCTTAAAGCCATTGCTGCACTGTTTTTTAAACAAAACGGGGAAGATCTTGCTGTGTCCAGTGCTTATGAAGCATGACTTCTAGCCTGAATCATAGTGAGGGATGCGTGTGTTTGAACAAGTCACATCATGGTGATACTCAGCTGGTGCTGACCGCTGAATATTTGGTCTCTAAAAATGACAGTGCCCATTGCTCAGTGGAAAACGCTTTGGGTTAAGTCACAAAAGGTTTTCTGTCACACGCTTAGAGGCAGCAGGTATTGAAAACAGTCATTGCCTACTGGTTTGTTCTCAGAAAGCGGCTCTCAGAAAGCAGCTGCCTATCCTCTTTGGCTCTAAGAAACCTGGAACTCTTCTGGCAGCTATCCTGCAGCTCCTGAAAAGTTGGCCAGAGCTCCTGGATGGGTGGAAGTGGCAGGAGGTATTTCCTGTGGCGTTTTGCCTGTCAGAGCTTATCAGGTACCCCAGCCTGGAGAGGAAATACCTCACTGCCTGAGCACTGAACTCATCAGTGCTACTGTGCTGTGTGGAGGTTAATTTAACCTCAGGAATCATTTTCCAGCCAGACATATAAAAAGCAAGACACTTGTTCTTTCCTGAGGCCTCGGTGAGGTGCAGGCAGAGCAATGCAGGAAGGAACCTGCGGGCCTTCAGCTGCTCTGCTTCCTTTGCTGCTGACCGGTGTGTCTTGGGTCTGCTAGCATCTGTGGTGGCATTCAACACCAAGTGCCTAAGCCCTCTTGGTGAGGTGATGCAGAGCTGTAGCTTTGGGTCTTCCTTAGGCTCAAGTGATGCACAGCCCACAGGTTACCTGCAGCCCTGCCTGCCTTGGTGCAGCTGATTTCACAGGGGTGTTGGGCAGATTGCCTTCAGCTTTGTCCAATTACTTTATCTAGTTAAGGAAGGGCCCAGGAGCACTTCTCTGCTTGCCAGAATATCTGCAGGGTAGTGTGGGGGCCTGCTGGGAGGTGGTTTCTCTGGGTGCAGAGCAGAGCTATGTCCCTGCAGCTCAAGTTGTCAGTGGGGGCAGCTGGGGTCCAGTGCTGAACCTGCTTCCTAACCTCGTCCCTCTTCCTCCCACAGAGCAATGAGGTGGCGCGGCAGCTGGCGAGGCTTGGCTTCATTGGCTCTGGGGGTGTGTTGTGGCAGGAGGAGTTCGAGGCCCAGCAGGCAGCAGCAGCAGGACTCATGGCATCGGCCCCTCAGAAGTAAGTGTGTGCCCATGGCGCTCCTCACTGGGCACCTGCCCTGGAGCTTTCTGGAAGTTCTTTCACCCTTGCTGAATTCCTCCCACTCTCTCCCTCAAACGAAGCCATCCCCAAGAGCAGAGTCCTGTCTGTCGGGCCTGGTTTGTGGCAGGGATTGCATTGTGTCTCCACACCCTTCCCTTTGCTTCCAATACCCGTTAGGGATGCGCAGGAGGAATGAGGCAGCTACATTGCTTGGGAGTTGGGCTTGGTGATCCTTGTGGGTCCCTCCCAACTCAGTACATTCTATGGTTTGAAGGTGGTAGGTATGTTTGAGACACTGAAATATTGCTGCTTGGGAAAAAAGTAATGTGCTTTGATAGGCAGGTTGTCTTTTTGAAGCTGCAGCCAAGATATAGCAGTTTTCTAACACCTCAGACTTCTGGGATTAATATTTACAGTATGGTGAACATACTGATGGGAAAGAGGTAACACATGAGAAGGGGAAAACCTTTTCTTTCCTGGGTCATTGTTAGGCTTTGAGGATTGAGTCGTGTAGTCTACAGTCCTTTCCCTGTCAATAGCAATAGGTAAGTTGGTCTTGGACCCTTGCTAGTGTTTCCTTGAGGTCAGGGAGGCTGAGGTTGCTGTGGGACTGCATGTTTAACGTAGTGTAGCTGAAACATATCACTCTTAGGCTTATGAGAATGAGCACTTGGACAGTCTTAAATGTCTCAGGAGGAGGGCCTGGTTGGGTATCGTTACAAGGTGTCTGCTCTTTTATGTCAGCTATTTGTCTTCCATTCTTCCAAGCCCTTGAAAAGAGCATAGATGTAATCTCCAAAAGTCTCTGACAAAAGAAGTTCAAGCAGTGCATATGGTGGGTTTCTAGGCTTTTTTTTCCTTTTGGCTTTTGCTATCTCATACTTGTTACAGCATGTGTAGCTACAGCATATGCTTTCCAAGAAAACTCAAATTGCGCTGAGAACTCAGTGCTTTGCAGAGCAGCTTCATCATATCTTGGGGCCAGTTCCCTCCACTATACATTTTGTTTAGCCTTTTTTCACTCTGTTTAGCCAGTCTGTAAGTGTTAACACATTTAACTGTTTTCTCTTCTGTTTTCTCCATTCGTATACCTCTTGAGCGAAGGAAAAAAAAAAAAAGAAAAAAGAACAATAAAACCCACAAAAAACCACCTCTCCCCTTTTCCAAATAACCAACTTTTTTTGGTGCCTTGCTGTAAGAAATTATATACCATTGTAATAATGCATTCTTTATCAAGAGGCTGGGTGAATAGCAGAGCTGCTGAGCCATCTTTTCCTCCTGTGGTGCTCTTCTGCTTTCATACTATAGTAAAATTATCTCTTACTAATTTAGCAGCATTAATCAAGTGCCTTTCATAGTGTTTGTGGGCTGAGAACATATGTACGGAGTAGTTACGCTAACACCATACTTCATGTACAGTCCTGTAACAATTTCTATTTCAGGCATAACTTAAGCTTTTTTCAAATAATTGACTGTTGTTTCATTATATGGGGAAACTCATTTTGCAGAATTGAAGGCTTAATTATCTGAATAAATACAAAAAGGATTTTTGTGTCCTACATGTTTAAACTTCCAACAGCGTGTGGCTGGTACTCAGTTTGTGCGCAGCCAAATGAAGCTGATTGTGACAGTGTTGGGCTGATGACATCAGGAGAGAAGGCACTGAGCTCCAGCAGCTGACTTGTTGGTCTTGTAATGTTCTTGTAAAGCGTGTTTCCAAACTGCTGATCGGTATTAATCTTACAGAGATTGCATTGGCAGAGGGAAGAACTAAAACCAGAACTCTCAGATGCTCTGTTTGCAGTGGGCTTCCATAACTCCCATTTTACTTTAAGAGTTCTTCTCTCTGTCATTCGAAACACTTAGCGCAGGCTGCATTAGTTGGCAGACTTTTGCTGTCATGCCTCCTGCTTCTGCAACTGTATCACTAAACAATCATAAACTTATTTTTTGGAACTGGGGTTGCCTTAAACCAAGTTTAGTAACAGGGAAGCTCTAAATTGCAACAAATGAGCTCTAAGCCTAGTTCCTGTGGAATAACAACAACCTAGCAAGACAGAAATCAACAGATGATTTCGAATAGTAGCCAACTTAAGCATAAAGAAGGTCGTCATTCTTTGGGCGCTTCTTTTTCTTTTTTTCTTTTTTTTTTTTTTTTTTTTTTTTGCTTAAATGTAATGGTCACTGTTTGCTCAAGGGCTGCATTTTTGTGTCTTGACTAACTAACAGTAGAAAAAGCAGCTTTGGTGTAGCAACATGTTATTATCGTATTGCAAAGCTGTCCTGATCAGAAGGGCCAGTGTGTTCCTTCAAATGTGTTCACTGCTGATGCTGTTTTCTACTGAATCTTTACCTCAGATTTCCAAAAGCTTCTTGCTTAGTTAAATAGCCTCATCAGCTAAGGCGCATGCTTGGTAGGGTTGGTAGGACTTCTGTTACAAATGGTGAAAATAAGATGCGTACAAGTTGCAGAAAATGGATTTGGGTGGGCTGGTGGGGGAAGGCTGTCTATAAAAGATCAGTTCCTTTAAATCCTTTGCCCTTTTTCTAGTAAAAGTGGGCATGGTCACAGTCTTAGGTTTGGGTGTGTTTTTGCTAAGAACAAAAGAACAGGATAATAAAAAGTGAACCACAGACCTTGAGACTCAGAAGCAGAAAATGCCTTCTGTTCTTAGCAACAAGGTTGTACATGTGTTCCTTTAGCATCTGAATTGAAGAGGGCTGAGCCCTAGGGTTTGCTTTTCTTTAACACCAGTAAACTGGAAACAAGAGTGGATTTTGTGATTTATTTTTTTCCTTTTCCTTTTTGTTTTTATTTTTTATTAGACCATCACTAAATGCATGTGAGGTTCTTGGTGGTTCTTTCTGTTGTCCTGAATGACAGAGGTGGGATAATCTCATGTTCCTGAAAAGTTTCCTGTAACTTCTGCGATATTGATGTTAGAGACGAGCTGTGTTTCATCTGAAAAATCCTAAAATAAATACAACTCTGACATCAGTGCATGTCTGTTTAAATGAAGAAAGGACAGGAAAGAACTGTTACTCCTCTCAGCTGCACATACAGTTTTGCCTTCTGGTGCTTTAAGTCCCTCTTCTGACTCAAGATACTGTTGCAGCAATAGGTTGTAACTGCTTTTGTGTTTTGAAGCCTGGATCCTGCTGCATGGACTTGATGACATCCGTAGCCAGATTTTAATGTGGGATTAATGCTTCTGCTTATGGGGGGGCTACTCTGCTTTCACATGTACATGAAGTGACTTCGGAATTGCACCTGAGTCTTCACTACCTCCAGGATTTAATTTTAAACAGCAAAAATAAAACTGCAAATTGCTTCTATTTCAACTCCTGCTCTACCCATGTCCATATTGGAAAGGTGTCTTTGACACTGCTCCTGGTCGTGGGGTGGATTCCATAGCTTTGAGTTGTCTCTGTTCCCTGTCCTCTGTGCATGGAGCTACCGAAGCTGGTCGAGAAGCAGTGGGTGAAACTAGGAGGATATTTTGGACAGGAATCCTGCATCTCTCTGCTGCAGGGTTTGGGTGCCTTACTTGATGCAGCCAGGAGGGGCCTCCCTCCACTTAAGATTCACAGCACTTGAGCTTCGGCTGACAGCTTAGTGGTATGAATGGACTCTGACAAGGAGGGGGCAGAGGAACAAACAACTGGAACTATCCTTGTTAATTTTGTTCGTGGAAGGAAAGGCTGCTACTTCTGTTCAGAGTATCAGTGCTGAAAAACACAGGCAGGGCGTTAGAAGTGCCACATGGCTACCTCTGGGCAGGGATATTTACAGCCCTGACCAGAGAAATGCAAAAATAGTGTCTGGGTACAGGCTGCTCTGGAATGGATTGCTGTATCTCTGTCCTCTGAAATGGATTCTTTTCGTGTGTACCTCTTTTCTTTTTTCTTTCTTCCCCTCTCAAGAAGAGCATGAGGGTGACTTAGTAGCCCCTCAGTCTAGATGCACGCGTGGGAAGGGGAGAGTGTCCTGGATGGCAGCACCTCTACCAGGGCTGTTGTTCTGTGGCTTAAAACACAAGCACTGGCCTTTGGAGCAGGGAGGTGAACCCAGAAATGTTCCTTCTGTGCAAATAGCCTGCAGGGTAGCCTTGGAGCTTGGGGGCACAGCAGCAAATGACTGAGCTCGGCTACGCTTCTGGGTGGTAGAAAGCTTTAAGCCTCATCCTCCTGAGGAGGAAATGAAACCTTGCAGCCAGCTGTTCCCAGGGCGTGTGTTAGGCTATCGCGTGACAGATGTTACCTTCTCTTTTGTCTTGTGCCCTACCTGATTGAGGAGGTACCTTGGCATTTATCATAGGAAGCAGGAAACAGAGCAGAAGGGGGAGCTCGCTTCACTTCTGCAGGCTCTCAGCCTGAGACAGTTGTAGATCAGTTTGCTTTCACATGTTCAGCAAGCATCCTGCTGAGCACAGTTCATTTAACCTTTCCTTTAGGTGCCTGATCCCACTGTGCTACTCCTCTGTTCCTTCACACAGGGGGTTTGGGCTCAGAAACACCTCTGTCCACAGAACATGTTTTTATGCATAGGGATCTTTCTCTTAAAACAAACATGTCTAATTAAAATCTGTTCCTACTACAAATAGGCTGGAAAATGAGTGTTTCTGTACATGGGTCAATAGTAGGTCTGCAGCCGTCCTCTTTTTTTTTTTAAAAAAAGTGTTCCTCAGTGTTCTGAAATTCAATGGAAATTTGTAATCTTCAGGACTCAGTACTTAACAGTAACTTAATACTTTTAATGTATTTCAGTGCATGGTGATGTGGGAAATGCCAAATCCCAAAACAATTAGATATGTATGATGTTAAGTGCAATATCTTCAAAACAAAATTGTTGGTTAGGGGCTTCCACGTGTGTGCCAGTGGTCTAATGGCTCTTCCTGCAAACAAAAAGGCAAAAGAGCAATCTGTCAAAAACAAGCCTTTGTTCAGTGCCCAGATTTCAAATCTGGAGTTTGACTCTTTCAAACCTTCTTTCTCCTTCTTGTGCTAGAGTGACTCTGCGCAGTGCAAGCCTTGTGGAATCAGCTGTGGCTGCCAAGAAGAGACTGAAAAGCTAAATGACAACCTCTTTGTTGAAGTTCCTTCCAGAGCACTTCCCTTCTATGATTCAAGCTGTTGCTGAGTATCGCATAGATGCTCCTTCAGACAGAAAAAGCAGAAAGGGATGGATCTGTTGATTCATAGAGGAACACAGGAAGTGACCTCTGAATACACTTGGGGACTTTAGAGGAAAGCGGTGTGATTTGGGAAGGTGTGAATGTGGAAGGTCCCTGCCTTTCCCATTGTGGCTCATAAATTAATATGGGCTTGGACAGGGACAGTGCCTTCACTGAAGAGAGACAAAGGAGAAAGGTAGGGACTCTGCTAGCAAGTGCATCCAACTGCCTTAGTGGAAGGACAGAGGAAATGTGTGATGCTCTTAGATTGCTGGGGTGGCCAGTGTCTCACAGCACAGGCTAGATTGAGGGACAACTGTTTTAAACACTTCTGGCTTTTTAGTTAGTATTAAAAATATGGAAGGAGCCTACTCGTTCCTAGGCTGAAATGGTGGAAGGCAGCAAGGTGCCCCCCTTTGCCTTGAGTCAACCACAGAATTTCCACGGAGGCTTTGCAGAGCCTAGGCCCTGCAGAGGTGCAGAGAGCTGCTTCTGCTTTTGTCCCCTGAAAAATCTCCCCCAGAGCCATTACTAAGCTCTGATAAAATTTTTTTCTGTGATGTTATGGAAAAAAGTTTGGTTCATTATATTTCCTATCAACATGCCTCTGCGCTCCTAGCACTTTCTGGGACTAGAGGCCAGATGGCTTCAGTCACGTGACTGACATTCTGCTTCTTGGCTCAACCAGAGAGAGTAAGAATTGGAGAACGTGCAAGAAAATCCATGGCAGGAGCATCTTAGACCTCTCCTGTTCTTCCTCCTTTTTATAAGCCCATAATGCGTGGATAACATTTAGATTGATATCAGTGTTGGAAAGCTTCTTGGAGCTGAATTTTTTTGAAGGTTGCACATGTCTCAGTAATTCAAGATTGGGTAAACAGAGCAATCTGGAACAGCCTTATGAATATTTCATGGTGGCCCTTCTGGCCCAGGGAAAATATCTTTTTTGGACATCTTTATGCTCTTTCCATGTTTCTTCTCCTTCTCCACCCGCTCCTTTAAAGATTGTTAAACCAGTACCTTAGTAAGAAGGGGAGGATGACCCATTCCTGACTCTAAACCTGATAGCAGGATGGAGACCACAGCTTTCTCTTTACGTTTTTCTCTTGTTCTGCTGTTGTAAGAGCAGCAGCATCCTGTTCTTAGCCATTCAGTACAAAGCAGCATGCTCTCTCAGACTAATGAAGGAAGGAGACAAGTGCAACTCCTACTCTTTTTTAGAAAACCGACTCTTTGATGGTTTTCTGTTGAGGATACAGATGTCTGGTAGCAATTTGTGCTTCTGTCACGATTTGAAATTTCGGAGTTCCAGCCATAGAAAGGAGTGGGCTTGAGAATTATTTCACCCTTGCCTCTTAAGCATAAAGTAAAATTAAATAGTGGGAGATGAGTTGGTTGGTTGTGTCTCAGAACTGTGGTAGTTAGTAGCATCAGTGCTAGGTGCTGATGGCTGTGGTCTCTATCCCTTATGAGGCTTAAAATTGTTCTGCACTTCCTGCTTTATCTTGTCACCTACACTAGTCTCTTGTCTAGAGGTTTTCCACCCTCTTTAAAGCTCAATTTCTCTAGAAAAATAAAGCCTCTTTCACCTACGTTCAGTCTTCACTTTCAGGCAAATAACTATAAATCTGTAAATGATCATATCTCTAATGCCTTTCTTTCCCTTTCCTGTATGTCCTGGTAAGGAAGGAAATAAATGTCATCACAATTTTTACCATATCTGGGGACCATTCAGTTTGCAACATGTGAGAGCTGTCCCCCAATTGCTCGCACACCTGAGCAGTTTTTGATAATTCCAAGTGTTATGTCCTTAATGTCCTGAATACAATATCAAATCTTTTTTGAAGAGGTCCAGGTGTGTTTGGGTGGCTTTCTACTCTAGGCAGTGAATTTGTTACAATAACAGAAATGTTTTTTCACCTGGAAGTGTGTCAGAGTAATCAACATTCTTTGCCTAAGAATAAACTGGTCCTTTTTTTTTCTTTATAAATTGTGGATAGTTTGGGGAAAATATTTGGAATAAATAAATGAAATGTGTTTAAGTAGGTGCTGGAAAAAGTTCCCTTTTCAGAGGGATGCTTTGTTATTTTGCAAGTAATCTTCAGGCAAAGGAAACGGAGTCCAGGAAATGGATTTG
Organism: Cygnus atratus; assembly: GCF_013377495.2. Lineage (NCBI taxonomy): Eukaryota > Metazoa > Chordata > Aves > Anseriformes > Anatidae > Cygnus > Cygnus atratus. Next base: position 46,610,990 of record NC_066365.1, on the reverse strand, counting down.
CCTGTGGATTTCTGCAGCTCATAATCTGCTGGTTCAGATTTCTTTTGGACAAGATAGATGGAAAAAAACAGACCCTAGTTAAGATGTGCTAAATATCTAGAAAAGATAAATAGTTGACGAAGAATTTGATACCTATTTCCTTTTGGCATATCTTTGCCTAAGGCAGGGATGCTGAAATGTCTGCATCTTCTTCCAGCTAACATTCCATGTGAGCATGCATCTTCAAAGAGCTGAAATTCAGCCGCTCAGTATTAACTGAAAAACAAAGGAGCTTTCCTCCTCTGAAGTGTATCAAGCATTTCAATCTTTTGCAAAACCATACTGTTGAGCTGAAATACTCCTCTGCAAGAAAGTAAAAGGAGAACTGCAGGCCCACACCAAGGACTAGACTGAATTTTCTTCCTGGCCACCTCCTACGTAGTGAATGGCGAGTTGTGAAAAAGGTACCGGCAGGAGCTCTGCTGTGGTAAGGAAGCAGCTTTCACAAATGTACACGTTTCACCTGTACAGAAGCTAAAGGTCTGGTCAAAGCTACTTGCCTAAACATTTCCATATCTGGCTGTCTTGACTTCTCAAAGCCTGAATTCCTTTGGAGTGCAAACCTGCTTGAGGATCACAGGCAGCTCAGTGTTAAGAGTTTTTGATGCATAAAGGTTGTTGGTTTCTTTGCATCCTTCCTGTGGGGGAGCTGATGCACGGATGGGCACCAAGCAAGCAAAGTTGTAAAAGCCAGCCTCGCTCGGTTCTTACTGAGCAGTTGCAGCACCGAGGCTGGGCAGCGCTGCCTTAGCCGAGAATTCAGCCCCTTCCTTAGGGCCACCTACTGGAAGAGGAACTGTGTTGCATTTTCATGAGTCTTCCCGACAGAGCATCTTACAGTGTAACTCTGCGTGCTTTTGGAAACATGCAACATGTTTGTCTAGTTCATCTTCTAGGATCTGTTTCTGCTATGAGATGTTCTGGTGTTTTTCTTCACACTCCGTGTGTGAGTGGCACAGGAACAAGGCCAACATCTTCTCTGGTGTGTGTCCCTGGAGAGGGCTGCAGAGTTGGTGGGGGGCAGTGTCAGCTGTCAGCTTGGGCTGCCTCACAAGATACGTATGCTGAATTACAAACTAACATCAAAAGGAGACTTCTCTGCATGACTTTTTCTAGGAACTAGTGACATGTTGTGCCCCACCAAGGCAGCCTATTTTCAGATAATGTCACTTTTTGCACTCCAACTGAGGTACTGAATCCTCACAGAATTCACTACATTAGTTTCTAAAAGGCAAATAGTAATAATGTCTCCATATCTGAGTTTTAGCTGTGTTTAAGCCCTTTTACAAGTAAGCATCAGGTTTGGCAGTAGCATGTGGATTCTTACGTTTAAACTTAGTAAAAGAACTAGGGTACTAGGATGAACTATTAAAACAAAACCCCAACCCCCCAAACTTGCTGTTAAAACTACTTGGAATAAAAACAAACAGGGAAAAAAAGCAGCTGGAGTATGTGTGAAACCCTTTGACAGTAGTAGACAAGAGCTGGTAGTAGATGATATAGGAGACCTTATATCTTCAGTTTTGTGTGGTTTTCCATGCAGAACCATGTGAGAGAAACTTTCTTCTAGTGTTTTGGTGGCTAAATCTTGTCTTGCTTTTACAGTTGTGGTGCTCAGAAATTCTCCATAATGCTTCTGCAGGGTGTTGGCTGCTGTTTGCATGCTGGCACACCTAGTGTCTCACCCAGAGTGCAGGTGGCAGCCATCAGTTTCCTCCCAAATCAGGGGAGAGATCTCAGCACCAGGGCATTCATTACAGCAGGAGTCTTCCTCCTCACACATTCTCATATTCGTGCTTCGGCTGAATCATGTCTGGTCATGTTTCTTTCAATTGTCTTGCCAATATTGTCTTTTTTTTTGTTGTTTTTAAATCCAGGCAACAATTGTATATTAAAAGTAGTTTCTGTGTGGTGGTGTGTTAGCTTGGGATCTTCATGCATCTTTTTCAATGAATTCATGAGGTATTTGAAGGTGTTAAGTCTTGAGATAAATGAAATATTTCATTTCCAAGCATGGTTTTTTTTTTTTTGAATAGCAGTAGAAAAGCGATGTTCCCTGTTAACTTTTTTCTAAATAAAGTTATGAAGCTATCGGTAGCATTATTGCTATGCTTGTCTTCTAGCAAGACGTTGAACTCTATTTTGTAACTTAAATTGCAAAGGGTTTTTAGCATGGTACTTCTTCTGCATCTGTAATCTTTCTTTATGGTATTTGTATGTTGAACTTGTACGTTCTTTTTATAAATTACGGTTCTGTTTGGTCACTGGGAAGCAGTGGGCCACAACGTTACATCAGGATAATACACTTGTAAATGGTTGACTTGCACATTCTTTAGATTGTTAAGGATGTGGTACTGCTCCACAACAGCCAGCAAGTTCTTTGTTTTAGGCTGGCTTTGGAATAACAATCCAAAATTTGTATGAAAACAATGAAACAGGACTGACTTGGAGGTAGTTGCAACAGCCCAGACTGTGTATCATAACCCAGAAGTCTCACTGCTGAATGACAGTTGTCTGCTTGAAGCTTATTTCATCTGTATAGGTAGGCAGGATTTTTATTTTTTTTCCCCATAGACATCTGTTTATATTTTTCTGTATTGGCTGTACTTTGTCCTTCAACTGCCTGCTCACAAAACCTCATGAAGTCATTGTATAGCTAGTTAGGGTGTTGATTCTCCCTTAGGCTGAATGATTTCATGTCATCATCAAGCTTTTTCTCTTAATTGCTCTTTCCATTTTCCCTGGGCTCAACAGCACACCTCCAGCAAGCACTCCACTGATGTCCCTTGGTTTAAAAGATAGAAAATAAAGGATGGAAGTAAAGAATCATTTTTTTGCAACATTATTTAGCCTGGAAAGGGTCTTTTCTCTTATTCCACTGCTAGATTGTTTCCTTAGAAAGCCTTCAGTAGTCAGCTTTCAAACATCCAAGTAGATTGTGTCAACCAGATCATCTTTTTGCATGTCCACTGCTTCAGAGGACTCCAAGAGGTTTGTAAGGCAGGATTCCCCTCAAAGGAGTTGTACTGGTTCTTCTCAAATATCTTCTCAAACAGATTGGAAATGAAAGGATTTGAGGACAAGTGCACAAGAGTTTTCTAGTTCTTAGCCAGAGATCTTCGCCTGCTTTTCTGTGTCTTGGCACTTGGCTGTAAGTGCTTCCTATCAGTCGACTTTATTGCTGTGTCCACTCAATGCTGGTTTTAAAACAATACAATTTTCTAAAAGCACTTAACCTTGTGTGCCTTTGTTTTGCTTGCATTGGTTTTCAAAGCCCAAGGAAGTACTTGTTAGACTGAAATTTCTAGTACTCCTTAGCCTGGAGGAAGCCTCTCTCTAAATTCAATTTTTAGCTTTTTATTCCCAGTGGTTTATTAATAGTAGCTTTTGATCACCAGTTATGGAGCAGGATACATCCATGTTCAGGCTTTTTGCCAAATATCTTACAAGAGGCAGCCTTTCTGATGGCGCTCGTGGGAATTGTCAGTTAAATAATCACCTAATGAGATGAAGGGAATTCTTAATACAAACAGTAAGTGTGTTTATTTTCACTTTTAGTTCATATGTCTCATTGCAGAGTGGCATGTGAGAGGCAAATGAACTTGATTGCCTTTGTGTAGTCCTGCCTCCAGTCTGTAAGTTCCAGGCCTGGTGCTTTCTGTGTCTCCTTTGGTCACAACTCCAGTGACCAGTATCTGAGGACAGCTAAGGAACTGTCAGGATGCTATAAATTATGAGTACTTCCATGGGGAGTATGTTGGATTTCAGGAAATCAGTTGAACAGCTTTTGGCTGCAGCTTAAATAATGATGCTCCCAGGTCTGGAATTCTCTGAACTGTCAAGAGCTTCTTAATGCCTAGCGTGCTCAGTGACAGGGTTGACAGCACTTTGGGAACCCTGAACGAAGACAACTGTGGGTGATTTTACTTACAGGTCAGTGCGAGAAGCATCTAACTGAGGCAGCAGAGATATATGGGAATTCAGATTTGAAAGGAAGCTGCTCTGTGTGAAGAGGCTGAGAGTTTACTTGGTGTGATTTGACAGGTGGCCTGACTTCACCCTTGTTACTGGATGCCTTTATGTGCAGCATCTTCCTGGCACATCCTGTGTTGTTCCTGCTTTCTCCACATGCAGATGTCTACACTCTCTTGTCGCACCGCCCTGCCTTTCACAACGCAGTTATCTGCCAGTCACATGTGCATTTCAGTATGATTTCCCTGGGTTATGGAACTAGGGATGAGAGCAAGAAGGCTTTTCTGTAGCTCAGTGTTTCCGTGACTGTAATTCTGTAGTGTGTAGGTATTGTCAAAAATGTTTCCTTTTCTCTCTCAGCTCTTCATGGTGTTTCTTTGCAGCTGCTAGATGATCTCACGAGCTATGCTTAATGGCAGGCAGTAGTCCTATCCAAAAGTCTGAGAGAGTGGGGGGAGTCTTAGCATGGCTATCACAGGTGAAAATTAACCCACTCCTGGAACTTATCTTTAAGTCTTGGGAGGGAAAGCTATCTGTCCTAATTAAGGATTGCTCCTCATTGCTGAGGGATATCAGTCTGTGCATGTATTACTAGATGTTGTCTAGTGGTCAAGAGAAGAGAATTTTTTTACTGCTTGCAATCCTCTGACCTTCCTCCTGTTCTGTTGTGATTGAAACAACACTGCTTGGTGTCCTGCATAGGTGTTGGAAGTGTTTGCCTGAGAGAACTAGTCAGCAACTAGCTAGCTGCAGTGGCTCCTTTGATATTTCTCGAAGACCTGCAATCTAGGTTGGAGTCCCAAAAACTACAATATGAACTTGCCCATGTGCAGTGCTGCCCGTCCTTCCCAGTGGTCTGGGAGCTAATAATTGACCCACTGGTGTTAATACAGAAATGCGTCCTTTAAAGCAGCAGGAGCATTGCTGTGGCAATGTTGGTTAATATAGATTATTCATTTATATTCACAATGCTGCTAGTTGCTATTTGGTCAGATATTTCAGGAATTTTCTTGGGTACATGTCTCTGTATTAAGTGACGCAAGAAGGCTGAGTGTATATGTAAGTACGGTTGATCGGTATGGTAACCTTGCACTGAGAAACCAGTGCTTAATAATTTACAGGTCTTTTTTCTGATCCATACTGAAGAGCAATCTGTTTTGCAGTTGGCCTTTTTGCTGAGGATAAATCTCTCGCTCTAGTTACCTGCGACAACCTACCTTTATGGTGTGCTTGAAAGTGAGGAAAAGCTAAAGAAGCCTGGGGAAGGCATGGTAGTGCTCGGCTCTTTCTTTTGGGAATCCATCAGTACTTACCAGCAGCAGCTAGAGAAGACCCTGGACTTGCAATGCTCTGGCTTGAAGTAGCTGCAAAGCTAGTTTTTGTTATCTGATGGCTTGTTCAGTGTAGGGGGAGTCCTTTGAAGAGCTGAAGCTTCAGTTACCAGTATATGTCAGAGGAAGGCTGGTAGGGCTTAAAAAGAGAATAGCCAAAGGCAAATGTGCTTTATTGGTGTATAGAAGAAATTAGCCTAAAGAAGAATGAGTGCACATTGAAGATCTAGGTAAAGGCATTATTTTCAGGCACCAAATGACGCTTTCTCATTGATGTTTCACTACAGAATGCAGTAGGATATTTGGGTTCTTTTTCTGACAGTTAAAATGGGCAGTGGTATTGAAAAATGTGCTGGAAACAAGTGACACAAGTTACCAAACAGTATCATCAAGTCCAGTCCCTGGGCTCCCCAGGGTCTAAGAGCAGTCAGTAATGAGGTGATGGAGTTTATGGCATCCATCATTAAAAGCTGCTTCTGTCCTGCCTCCATGGGGAATAGTAAATACTGTGTTTTTTAGAAATGCTTGAAGGGAGAGAATTGCAGATTAGTGTTTACATTGCTATGTGTTTAATTGGTCACAAAATAAATACCACCTGGAGAATCACGATAAGGTGGTTTTGGCAAAGGAAAAGTTGTGTTTCCTTAATCTCTTGCCACTCTTCAAACACATTGCTAAGAGGGAAAGATGACAAACAGTCTGACGCAATGTGCTTAAACCTTCCAAATGTCTTTGACAGTAATTGTCCCCTGGGATAGTGAAGTAAGTGACTGTCCTGGTGTGCATCAAACCAGCTTAAAAACCCCAAGGTGTAAGAGTCTTTCATCTCAGCAGAGGACTAACAGCATGGTGGTTCAGTCCTCCGTCCTCACATCCACATTATTTATATCTGTTAATTCCTGAGAAGGTTAAAATACTTCTGAGGAATTTAACTAAACTGTATGGATTAGTACCATGGTGACTAGTGAAATTCAGTGTGGAAAAATGCAAACTTACTGACAGCAGCAGAAATAGTTCTGAAGTCCCGAAAGACGAAGAAAAAAGGAAGTAGTAAAGAATTTTCATTGCCATATGTATTGATGAGCCCTGGTCTAAGGAGCGAGTTGTCTGTAGATCCATGAGATTGTGCAATGAACTGTATTGTGACTAAAATCCATTCATTACATGACATTGCTGCACAGATGATGTGAGTAAAAAGGCATTGCTTGGGATATTGTTGGTTCTTTAGGGTGATGATTTCCCATATTGTGGAGTAACATTATGTGCCCTTAAAAGGAGGGAGTTCTAGCTGGTTGTTTGAAAGAAGAAAAAGAAGTTAAAACCTTTGGTAAAATGAGTTCATTTTACTACCTTGTGCCTCACTGAGCTCTGAAGAACAGCACTGTCTTTTGTATAAAGGGAAATAACTGTCTGTATGACCTAACTTGAGAGCTGCTGTGTCGTGTGCATGCTGGCCCAGAAAATAAGATGACAAACCCAGTAACCATAAGGGCAAGAGTGAGTGAGAATGAAGAACTGAGTTGGACCTACTTGGTATTGTATTTAGTGATCCTTCCTAGCCTGTTGGGCTGATGGTTCATTGGCCTTTCTGATGAAGGCTTCCTTTCTGCTGCATGGCCTTGCCTTCTATCCAGGGGGACCAGGGGCAAATAGGTCTGCTTTGGGTTGTGATCGAGTGCTATACATGATGCATATCTAGTAGAAACTTAAAACTTTCAAAGTTTCCCAGTTTCTGGTGAATGTAAGGTTATGATTTATTATTAGCAGCTATTTCTACAACACTGTTAGAGTAGTAGCTCAAATTCCACCCAACTCACCATTAATCAAGCTGGCTGCTAGTTTGCAAGTGCTTTCGTTCCCCCAAGTTGTCATTGCACTGCAGACATAGTCAGGAAATTTCATAATGAGAAGTGTGTCCTTGAGGGTCTTCTGTCATTATTGCCTGATTAACCATGTTTGGAGTGGGTGCATTTTTCTGACCTGACACCTGGTTTATGGGGTTCTTTCTCTGCTGGTTTGCTGTTGTAATCTCTTCTTATTTCTTTTGCCATTTTCTGAAGTCTTTTGCTTTTATTGCTGCCAGTATTTGCTGTCCTTTTCCACTTGCAGGACTATTTTTAACATGCTTTCCTAGTTGTTAAGTTTAGTTTTGCATCTTCAGGAGCCCCTGGAAGAGGAAATCAAGTGCACTTTAAATGTATCTCACCTTTCTCTTAGCTTTACTTGTTTATTTTTCCCCATTTAGCATATTTTGGCAACAGTGTAAGGGAGTGAATGGCTATAGCTTGTTTTCACATCTGTCTGTGCACAGGGGTAGAAGCACACACCTGTGAATGTTCCCCCTTATTATCATGCTTTGTAGTAAGCACCTTCTGTGGCTCAAGAATTACTGTCCAGGTGGATTGTTCTGATTGAATATCTTCTATTTTTGTGTTTACAACCTAAATTATCAAAGGGAAAACCCTTTTAAGGGTATTTACCTGACGTAGGTTTAGAAATAAGGCTGCATTTATCAATTATGTTGTAATGGAGGAAGATGCGAGGCATGGGGACCTTTCTGGAATCATGTTCCATTTGGCACTCCAGTAGTTCAAGGTGACACTCTGTCTCATACATTTGGCTGCTGTTAATTAAATTCTAGTCTTGCAAGCAGGAGAATCTTTCGTTTGGATTATTCAGACTTGATTTTACTTCAGTGCATCTGCCAAGTGTTGTGTGGATCCATTTGGAGATTGCAGCCTGTACCTGCTTGCCACGTGAGTGCAGGAAAGCAAGAGGGGCACTATGTTTCTTTTTACACTCTGATTTGCAGGTTGACCAAACAGAAGGGGCGGTAAGTAATGATCCTCCTTTTGTGGCAGTGAAAGAGTAAAATGGGATTCTGGGAGTTTGCTCTTGAGTATATTCCTGCACAGGCTGCTGGCAATAGCAATCCCTCCTGCCGTTGGGGAGCTAGCGCTAAATCTCTTATCCCAACCTCCTATCCCAGTCTGCAAAGTTGCCAGAGCATGACAAAATCAGCTGTACCATTCCTCAGGGGTGCACTGTGGTTTCATAAGTAAACCAAGAAACTGACAGGATGTGTGGAGCTCGGGATCTCTGTTATATATGGCCAGATGCTAAAGAATGTTCTTTTCCTGCACATCATTTTCAGCAAAGGCCTTTAACGCACACTCAAATTGCCCTAAAATTGTTTGGTGGTGTTGTCGTGGATGTGAAAAAAATGTTCTCAGCAATGGGGTGGTATTTCAGAGGCTGTGCTTTTAAAGCCAGTGTGCAGTTTTGCCTTTTACATGTTCTTACAAGTTACATGTACGGTGGCACAGGCTGTCTCCCTGTCTCTCCTACACAGAGAAGCACGACTGAAATTAAGTGTTTTTCTGGGAACATTTTGCCACTCATGTGCCTCTTAATTTTGTTTTTTATTCCTCCATACTGATTGTTTTCATTTTAGCTTCTGTATTGAACTGTGAATCATTTTGGGCTACACAGTAATATCACATAGTGTGGCAAGAGTCTTTAAACTACTCCAGCTCCCTTCCTCTCGCAAAGATGCGTGAATAAATGTCCTATTATTATGTTATCCATATAAGAAAAATACCAGCTGCTATCAAGCTGCTTTTCTCCACTTAGTCACTGTAACCAAATTGTCTGAACTGTAATATCACTCCCCAGGCTATTCGTGCTTAATTGGTAACACCCTTTTACAAACAGCTCAGGAATAAAGGAAATGTTTTTAAACAGTGTAATATGTAATGCAGCAACATGTGATTAAAATTCAGTACATTATCTCGCTTGGTATTTTATTGCTGCTGTGCACCTGCAGCACACTGATCAGAGACATGCTGTGGGCAACACTGCAATTAATTGAAGCTATTCTACTTATACACCTGCACTCACAAAAGGTTCTGAGTGTCAGTAGAGGATGCCAGATAGAATCAAGGGAAGGGCTCTGTGCTGACATAGATGTAAATAGGTTGCTTTCTGAGGGAAAAGGGTACAAACAATTCTTAAAACAACTTGACTGTTACCCCAAAGCTGCAGGTGTTGGAGATATTTAAAGGATGTTTACAGATAGCCTTCCACAGCAGCAGAGGCCGACTCAGCTATCACTAAGCTCAAGGGGCTGTTTTCATTTTACTGATCAGTCAGGTCTCCCTAATGAGAGAGCAGAAAGGCTGTGTGTGGCATTACTGTTGATTATTTTGCTGACTGGCATGTGGAAGTTTGTTAGCTCTGTTGCAGAGCTGCGTTGGAGCTACGGCAGCACCCTGCATGCAGATAGGACCAGTCATCTTTCTGTCTGGTGCTGCTGGAAGTCATGTTGCTGCTGGGACGCTCGTGTTGCTGAAGGCAGCTCTCCTGGCCAGACTTTGCTGGGGTGTGTTAGAGGGAAACATGTGGTGAGTCACTCTGCTGTTTGTCAGGAGCAAGCAGTGCTAGCGCTCCGCTACGTGCAGTTGTTCGCGGAGCTGGTGTTAGCTGTGTTCACCTGGCTTGAACACTGTCATCTTTTTAGGGCCATGATGTGTGGGTTTGGGCAGGAGCTGCTTCGTGCCCTCAGTGCTCACCCTCATGTGTTCTGAGGGAAGGGTGTTTTAATGTACTTCCAAGAATGACTCCAACAGCTGTAGAGAGATTGTTTTTTTTTCTGGAAAGGTTAAGGATGTGGTGAGAGAAAATGGATAATTAATGGGAATTGAGGTAACTTGCTGCATTTTTGTCAGATGTGTAACTAGTGTCATGGGTGGGTTTTCTAGAAGAACACATTCCATAGTGGCATAATGGTTTGTGTAGACACAAAGTGAGATACTCAGTGTGTGTGCTATTTCACAGCATTAGACTTCAGGCCCAGCGAGCCCTCCCACAGAGTTAATTAAGTGCTTCAGAGTTAAGTGCTTAAATTAAGCATGTGCATGAGAACTAGTGGTACTGAATGCTGAGTCACTTGTGTTGGAGAGAAGAGAGTCTTAGGTTAGTGAACAGGACAGATGAATCTTTAGCTGCCATGTTTTGCATTGATAGCTGACATCCATGGTTCTTGCAACAGTGTTAACTCATGTCGAGGGCTTAAATGCACTTCTTGGAGAGCCGTGGTGCTGTGATGTGTCCGTGGTTGGGCAAACACATGGAAGGTTTGGGAAGGGGCATGGGTGATACGAGCATCTCTGTTGAAGGGGCTGCCTGCAGGAACCACCACAAGGTGATACTGGCTTACATGCCAAGGGAGAAGTGTGACTAACCATGTGGAAGCTTGGCACCTACTTCTTACCTCAAACATTAGATACGTTTCTGTATATGATTTTGATTTCTTTTTGTAACTTTTTACCAGTGTGTTTTTTCTCTAGTTAAAAGAAAAACACGATGGGTATACTACATGAAAGGTCAAACAGATTTTAACAAAAGTTGAAGAGAGTTGCCTAATTCTGTAATCAGTGCATCAAAGTGTTATGTTGTCAGTGTAGAAGAATGGAGGTGAGGTACAGGATTGTTATTTGTAAATGGATTAAATAAGGTTTGTTTTTGACTGCATCATATATCATTCTTTAAATATTAAATACTTGAGAAAGAAAAGTAGATCTTATAATAAATTTATTTTTACAAATATGCCATCTGGATGTAATTCAAACATCTGGAATTTAAAACTCACTTTTTAATTGTGCTACAAGAAGCACAACATTAGGAGTGCTGAACACTCAACAGAGTGCTGAACAGGTCCTAGGATGGCAGCAGGACTTGGTATTGGTCTGAGCTTAGATACATGCTTTGTGCTGCAGCTTCAAGTATGTTACTGCTCGGAGAGCAAGACGGAAGTGGATTGATGTGTGGAAGAGTTAACCTAGCTAAGTTATTGGTTACTGTGCTAGGACTAACTGTGAATATGCTTACAGGATGTAGTCAACTATTATTTTTAAGCAACATTTGGAATAATTTCGTAGTTTAATTTTAAGGTTTTGCTGTTCTTCTGTCTGAAACCTGTCCTGAAAACAATACTTTCTCGCCTCTCTACTGTACTGCTTGTCACATCATAGAACATCGACTTTGCTTGATTCATTTTCCAAAGCAGCTGGCAAGTTCAACCCACATGAATTGCAGAAACTTATTTCAGATAGTTGTTCTTTTTCTTTAAACACAGGAAACAGAGAAGACAGACTTTTATCTATGGGTTTTATCGTTTTTACTTTTTATTTGAACTGCACCTTTAAGTAATGATCTAAAGACTTTCAGAAACAGCATTAAATAGATTTTGCACTGTTTTAATGAGATCTTCAGACCAGATTTTTTTTATTGCTGTGTTTATATTGTGCCAGATATTGAGTTAATTGCAAGTATGAGCTGACAGCAGTCCATGCATCTGTTTGATTTCTGGGCACAACCTTGCTCTTCTTGGACCTAAAACCAGAAGGCTGATTTGAAGCTGCACTTTATTTGATAAATATACTGGGTGATAAAAAGCTTTGTCTAGTTAATTGCACTACAGAAAGAAGTCAAGAAGGTTAATAGTTCATTTGCATTGAAGTTGGAATGGTTAAGGATATTGGTATGCCAGTTCTCATGGATGAATCCTGACAGGGCCTGTATGTCGGTAGTACTATAAAGAAGGACATACTATGGCAGTATCTCAGGAACAGAGCCTGATTTCATCGGCATGCTTGACTTGGGTTAGAGAGCTGTATAACCAGATTACCTGTGCTGCTCAGGGCTGTTGCCTACTTCCAGTGAGGCACAAGGATTTTGTACCAAATCTTGCATGTTAGTTCAGAGTGGCTGCAGGAGCATCATTTCTGTGGGCATTCTTGCTTTTGGAGTGTTGCACCAGGGGAAGAATTTAAGTTCCTCTTGAATCTGAATTGACACCACAGACTAAAATTTTGCTTCGTGTGCTGTGGGAGCCTGAAGATATAAAAGCTGGTGACCTGTGATAGTACTGTGTGAGCCAGCTGTCTGAAGTAGGGGTGTTTGTGCACTGGCAGGATGTGCTGCACCTTGCCTGTGTAGGTGTAATGCTATGCTGCTGAAAAGACCTCGCTTTCTGGTTCCCAGGGCCATACAAACAACGAGGTTGTTTCATACTGGCAGCGTGGTTTCTATGTTGCTGAGTTCAGAGCCAAAACGGACAAGCTGAATTTGCAGGTTTATAGCTGTGATTCCCTCTGATAAAGACAGGGTTGTCAGAGGGATAAAGCATTTTCATTTGCATAGCCCCAAAACATTTTTGATGCACTAGAATATGACCTAAAACTTAAAAAATTTACATTTGTACTCAGTTTGAAAAAGATTCCTGTGCTGTACTTGACTTTTTCTCTTGCACCTGCATTTCACTATGGAAAATGCTTATTTTACAGAGAAAATGTTGTCATGGCTAATGCACTGAAAAGCAGAACAGTTACTTACAAAGTCTGCCTTGAGACCAAGAGTTCAAGCCAAAATCTCGATGTGTTACGATACGATAGCACTACAATAGGAACAGAGTGTTAGGTGCAAAGTCCCCCAAAAAAGATTTGAAAAATGAGAGGTAAGAGATGAATAGAAATAAGGATACTGATTTAGGCTGTGCTGGGTGTCAATACAGGAAGAAATAGTTTTTATTAGAAGTTTCAAATCCAAGACTTCTTAAGTCTTAGCTCTGTCTTCACTGGATTCCATTCTGTTGGCCTTTGTTTTTCTATGATTATATAAATTTTATTTTAAAATAAAGCAGTATGTGACACTGTCTCCCTGTTTTGTAGTGTTAGATTTTCCAATGCTTATGTATTTGCGTTATCCTACTTTTCCACTGTGAGCTTTCTTTTTTATCTTTTCTTTTTCAATTGACTTCTGCTTTTTGTGTCACTGAAAGGATTCGATTCTTTACAACGGATCTTCTTGGAGGGTTGTAAAAGCTGGGCCATTTCTGAAAACATATTAAGCTGAGCCATTGAAACTATTTTCTCCCCTAAAAAGTTTCCCCCAGAGGATTGTCAGTACATTTATTTATTTTAACCATGTTGCCAGATGTACTAAGTATCTTCTTTTAAAAGAAAACACTTGTAGTACAGTTCTGCCAAGTACGTTACACATCTCTTCCAGTGTGGTAGCTCTGGGCCTTATGTGAGTTGGGGGCTTCAGACCAGGTTTATAGACTTGACTATTTCGTTGTACTGCAGATGATTTGCTGTCAGATAAATCTGTAAAGGTGTGGGTGACTAGAAAAGCCTGGGGTGGTACCGGTAAATGCTAATCTTTCTTAAAACCTTTTCTTTTTTTAATCCAAAAAGGGCTATGCATCAATTTCTAAGAACATAAGGTTAGTGAGGACAAATTTTATCATCTGTTCTGGGAAATATATTTTTCTAAAGCACAGATTTTGAACTTAACTTCGTGTCCTAACAAACTATTAACAGATTTATTGTTTTGAATTACTTTTCAGGGTATGTCTTGCTACTGTTTTCTGTTGTTTTCCTAGTTTGAGGAAGATAGTTCCTTCTGTTTGATAGAAAGAAAGTATCCCTCTCATAACTTAAAGATTCTGATTTAAGAAAGGACGTGAAGAGTTCTAATGTTAAAAATAGGGCTGTAAAGAGCTAGTAGATATTATCTTGAAATAATTTTCTTTGAATTTTAATACTGAAAATACCACTTGGATGCTTGGTTGGACAGATATTTGGTTGAAGGTTGAACAGGAACAGAAGTGTCAAACTTACACACTCCCCCCCCCTCCCCCCCGACACACACACTTACTGAGCAGGGAGAAGAAAATAGATTTTTATTTTCCTAATGGAAATGAAGTGTTGCATCTGAACTGAGAAGCAAAACCTTTTGTTCATAAGGGATGCTTGTAGACTGAAATGTAGGAAGAGCATTGTCTCACTGAGGGTATCTCACTTGTGTTCTGGGATTTGCATTGGCAACTTCAACATTTCCAGGTAGTTATTAAAATCTATTGTGGTGCTCTTCTCTAAGAAATGCCAGGGAACACCACACAGCAGTACCATGTATGTTGAGTAAGGAAGAAGTGGTCAATGAAGAAAGTGAAGAAACCATGAAATTGTGCTGGGGACACTGGATTTAATAGTAGTTAAAGTCCCAATGTGAGGAAAGACCATTGGTAGATGATTTTTTTAACAACAACTAAAGAAGGGAAAAAGAGGTGAACTAGCCAAGCCGTAGGTTAAATTGGAATAGATCACAAATGCTGGATGAGAAACAAGCCAATACTGTAGTCAATTTTTGGCTAGCAATCTGCAGGACCACAGGAACGAGTCATCTTTTTCCTTTTGCGGCATGTATGATGTATAACCAAGTACACGTTTTGACATGTGTGTTGCAAGTGTCCTTTCCAGAGCTGAACTGAAAAACAAAACAAGAAAAAACAACAGTAAAATATGCTATTCCTGTAGCTTGTGAAGCAAGTGGTCTGTAACTTTATCCACAAAGATTCCCAGGAATTGGAATATGCAGAAAGTGACTTAACATCTGATTTATGTTGGGCCTGAAAGAACACAGGCATCACAGGTAAATAATGCAAGGCTGTGGAACTTGACAAGTTGGAGGTTGTCAGGCAGTTACAGAAACTTTAGATCATGGTTCAAAGCTGGCACAGCTCTATTCTAGATAGGTTGGAAATCTGTGCTTTGTGGTTTGGGTGGCTGTGTCTTCTGCCCAGAAACAAAGTCATTAAAGAATACAACTGTGGAAAAAAATACTCTTACATGTGAAATTGCTATTGCCAGCAATGGCACGTTAAGCTTTGGTTAAAAAAGAGTCCCTGTGAACTGAAGACTTGTGCAGTAGTATGGGAATTTATTTTTGTTTTAATTGAGGACAATGTATCGTGTATGTGGTATCTGCAGTCCTGTGCTGTTTTGGAAGATGACCTCAGAAATCACTGATTACGCACTTAAACATTCCAGAGGCCCCTGAATGACAGGCCAGTACACCTAAAAGTGCCTGAGTTGTTCAATAGCAAGCTTCAGTGCAGTTGTGTGCCAAATAGGTCTTGGTTATTGTTACAACTAACATGAAAACAATCAAAATTACAGGATCTGGACAGTTAAAGTTTTTTGTAATGGGAAGGCACTTCACATGTCCAATAGCAAAAGAAGAGAACTGGAGGCAGTTTTCCTTTATGAAGTTGTTTCTTGCTCACTGGAGGCCATCAGCGAAGATGCAAGAAGACTGGGGACTCCTTCCACAACCATCTAGCCCAACTGCCTGACCTTTTCGAGGTGAACCAGAAGATGAAGCTTATTACTGAGGGCATCGTCCCACTGTCTCCCACAGTGAACAAGTGGCAGGCAGAAGTTGGCACGGGAAGGGAAGGCATGTCCTGAAGAGGATGGTGATGAGTGGCATGACAGGCAGGCATGACTGCCACTTCTTAAGAGCGCCTAAGGAGCAAAAACCTTGTCCACTAAGCATTAGCCTAAAGTTGGCAAGAAGTTGTTGCTGTTGAGTGAGAAAAGCCATTGTGGCTGCAAAGCCTGGATGCAATGACTAACATGCAGAATTCCTCTGTCCACTGATAGAAATTCTGCTCTGATGCTGCTTTCCTGGCTGAAATGAGAAAACAAATGGAGGCAAGATGACAGCTGCTAAGAAAAGAGAAGTCATTATTTTGCTGCTTGTGGTGGTGAGCTACGGGAAGCAATTAACCTGACATTTTGGCCAGGTTGCTTCAGGGTTTGTCATAGCTCTGTTCTGAGGATTTCACTGAACTTGAAAGAGAAATAGCCCTGGCTTCTAGTGAGTGAGCGTAGTGTAGGCAGGTGTTGGGCAACGCTTCCACACCATATACCATAAATGCTAATTTTGCTGATATTGAAATGAAGTTCTGATAGCACTTCCAGGGATTTTATATTTAAGACTAATAAAATCTTTTTTCCTGGGACAAGGTCGGTCTTCTGTGTGCTATAAACCTAACAGAAGCCTCTGCCACTCTTCATTGCTTCTTGTAGCTTTAAACATCAATAATATTGCATCTTTGTGATAGGAGTATATTAAATTTATGGTTGAATAAAGTTGGCATGATGACTGGGAGAGAAATCACTATGAAGATTCAGTTTACATTTAAAATAAAATTAAAGCGGTCTTATTAGTGGGTGAAGAAAGATAGAACTATTCCCATAACAGGTCCTTCTGAGTTTCTGTAGTTCCATTCCTGCCCTCCTTCCTGTAAGAAGCTGTGTTGTCTGTGTTTGATGTTTGTAGTCTCTTAATTTTAGAATGAAATACTGGCCTATGACCACGATTGGCAGGTGACAGCGTGACTTCCCAAGAGTGACTTAGAGAGCTTTGTCTCTAGAAATGTCAGAAGAGCTTTTCACTTTGAGTAATTCTGTTACAGTGAATGAAATACTTTGTCTTACACCAGAGCTGAACCTGGTAGCAACACACAGTCTTTTCCACTGCAGAGCAGGACTTGCTGCAAAAGATTCTGTAGTTGCCACAGTAAGTTCATTTGTTATCATGTATTAAAAGAAAATTGCTTACCTCTGAAATAACATTGTTTTCTTTAAACGATTGCGTGATTCATCACATTGTGCTAACCTTAAGGGGAAAAAAGCCATGAGGATTTCTGAAATGATGCAGGCTGGACCTTCTAGTTCTTACATTGAATGTTGTGATAACTAGAGTGTCATAGGCTTGTCCACAAGGCAGATGGAACATTCTTCTCTCCTTTAACTTTTCTCTCTGTCTTGAGCTTACACAAAAGAGAAACAGGCGTTTTCAGGTGAACTGCATTTCCAAGTCCAGGATCTAGCTTTCCATAGCATGAAATTCTGCAGGGCATGGTCGTCTTAACAGTCGTGCTTCGAGATGCAAGCAAATGTCTTTCTCTTCTTCCAGTGATGGAATAATAATAATAAAAAAAAAATAAAGCCAAGCATTTTGTTGAAGAAAATATATGGAAAACGTCTAGAGAGTTAAACTGGCTGTTAGTCTTTGTCTGAAATTTCATCTGAATCCAGGCAGAGAGTTCTGTCACGGGAAAGTGGGTGGCTCAAGGCTAATACTTGGGTGGAAATAAAAACCCCCAAACCAGAAGATTTCTCAGTTCTTACTTTTGGTCTTTGCATCACATAGCTTTTTTGTTTGCCTCTTTTCCCTTTTTTAAATGTGCAGCCTGTCTTTTAAAGCACATAGGGATACCAGCTTTTGCCTATGTAGCTTTGTCTTCCAGTAGAAAGAAGCAGGGACTGGCCATAGCTCTCAGCTGCTGCCCGTTTCAGCTGTGTTTACTTAGTGAGCAGTACTACATTTGTCTAAGGTCTGATCCTTATCTGTGGAGATGAAAGAGAATTACATCACCCCTTCTGCTGTCCAGGGAAGTAGGCTTATTGCTCTGAGAGCCTGTTCCTCATCATGGCTTGCAAATTGTGGCAAGGGCTGCTGATAGAGCCTGTGCTTGCCTTATGGGGAAAGGTGCGGAGTCAGCAGGCCATCATCATCCCCAGACTTCTGTCCAATGACATCAACTTATTCCTGCTGAAGGTCTGGAGTGCTTTGGAGTGCAAACCATAAACCACAGTCCATGTGCACATGCTAATAAAGACGGCAGTTGCTCATTTGTGGTGCTTTGATTGGGTCAGGTGTGTAGAATCTGTTCCACAGGTTCTTGCAGGTTACACGTGTAAGGTCTGTATGCATGTACAGACCACTTTTCCAAGTTTTATGTTTCCTAATGTATAGGAAAGTTAGTTGCTAAACAGTAAGTAGGCACAGGTACTAGTTTCTCTTCCCAGAGGAAATAAGTCCATATTAAATTCCAAGGAGTAGCTGTATGAAAGTCAGTCTGTGGCAGAGAAGCCTTGAACTTCGTTGCCCTTTCCGTGTCCATGTCTCATACCTCCTTCTTATTTGTACTCATGAGCACCCAAAATGTGAGAGGCAGAATGTGAACAAAGGGTTACTTAAGTCAAAGGTCATTAAATGATTTGTGTTGAACATTTGCAGAAACATGAACTTTTCCCAATATTTTCCCTTACGGCCCTGGTCTTCCCTCCCTCAGCTGAATGTAAAAAGCACAGTGATAGTCTGAAGTCAGGTGCGCTAAGTCCTGTGACACCTGTGTTTTCCTGGACCCTTGGCAGAGCCTGGCCCCACAGCCACCCTTCACACCCAGTTTTTGGTTTGACTTCAGCTGTGGTGAGAAACACTTTGCCTGTGTTTTTGCTAGCAAACACAGTTAAACCCTAGTGATTTAGGAGTTTTCATTTTGGAAGGTAATATAAATTAGCTTGCTGAACACTCACATCAGAAACGTGATATAACTGTCTCTTGAAATCATGACCTGGAATGAATTATGCTTTATGACTAGCCTTAAACATTTTTATTTCTCTTCAAATGGTGCTTTTTGTCTGTTAATTCTGTTGGACAACCTTTGTGGTTTTTTTTTCTTCCAACATTTGTCAGGTTGATGTAGAGAGAAAGGTAAAATTTAGAAGCTCTTACAGATAGGCAGTAAAAGAAATACTGATGGGTTGAGTCTTCTTCCTTATCAGATGAAAAAAGAAAAAAAGAAAAGGTTCGTGAAACAGTAGAGTCCAGCAGAACAGCTGCCCTGAACTGCCACTCCCCTTGCTTTTGTGCGTTGGGAGATAGAGTGGCTTTGCAGCTGGAGGATGGCTTGGGCCTTTCAGAGGTGGTGGACTGTGGGGCTCTGTCTGAAGGGGAATTGCCTTTCCTATTTCTGGCCTTGCTCTGGAGAATGCAGGTGCTCGTGGCTTTGGCCGTTCCTCAGGCTGCTGTCCTCCTCACTCCTCCAGCATGGGTGAGGCACAGCTGATTCACTGAGTGAGGACATGAAAGAGGAAAACACTGCTCAGTAAAACAATAAGTGGTGGCTGTGTCTGTCCTCTTCCTCCATAGTCAATATTTTCAGTCTACCACTTGACCTGTTTCAGGGTCTTTTTCCTATTGGATTTCAGGCTCTTTAGACAGGATAGCTGTGTTTGTCTTCATGACTTGGCTGTCTGGCTCTGAGGGTTTCATGTAGTGTTCTTGCATTTGTGTTGCTGCCACAGTGAGCTTGACAGATAAGACAAAACAAATTGTTTTGATGTGAGCTGCATAGCTTTTTCCTTTTGTTCAGCTACCAACAGACTGTAGGTTTAAGTATTTTTCAATCTCTCTGTGCTCCTTCCTCCCAAAAACAGTGCCACAGACTTGGGTGCGTTTACGTGGCACTGATTCACTGTCACTGCAGGTCCTCGTGTGAGTGGGTGCTCGGGCTATTGGGACCCAGGGTCTCTGTAGATCCTGTGGCAGAACTGGTCAGGGTTCCCCTGCCTGTCTCTTCATTGCAGAGTCCGACTGCACCTTCAGCAGTAGCAGCCCCTCGGCTGACCCCTCTTGAATGCCGACTTTGGACTTCTGGCAGTGTGCGTGGTGTTGACGTGGCCGGACTGGGCTGCGGGCACTGGTGGGCAGTCTGCATGCACAAGTCTGTGTGGGCTGCGGGTCCTTGCCAGCCATCTGTCAGCGGCCATTTTCAGGCTCTTTCCTACAGCTCCAGCCAGCTGTGCCAGTCTATTTGTGTTTATGGTTTAACGGCAGAGAGAAACCCGCTGATTTTTTTCTAACTAGTGCCGCTTAGGGACAGGTTTGCTGCAGGCAAAACAAACACACAGAGAATGTTTGTGTATTATTTTCTTCCTGTCCTCTCAGAGATTTCTAGCTTTGACTCAATCTTACGGGAAGCAAATAATCTCTTTTTCAGCCTGTCGTTCAATCAATCTGTAGCTGAGTGCGTGTGGACATCCTTGCTTAACTCTAGCTGGGTCCTGCAGTGGTGTCAGAAAGGCTTCTGGCTAGCTTGTAGTAGGGGGAATGGTTTTCTGCAGAAGCACGTGTGCTGAGCTGTGAAGCAGGTGGTGAGTCTGCAGCAGCCTGCAGCAAATACTGA
The DNA here is from genome assembly GCF_013377495.2 of Cygnus atratus. Lineage (NCBI taxonomy): Eukaryota > Metazoa > Chordata > Aves > Anseriformes > Anatidae > Cygnus > Cygnus atratus. The sequence goes on along the minus strand of NC_066365.1, from coordinate 46,590,761 downwards.
ACTTGTTACTGCTGAACAATGCCAGGCGTATGCTTGTGTGGGAATAAAGTCAGCCAAGACGTAATCACATTCTGCAGTGTTCACCAAGTGTAGCTCTTGTGGGTACAGAAAGTCCAGACAGGAATACAAAACCTTTGTTCTGGCTCTCCTCTGGTTATGTGGAATGAGCTATTGCGGATCCAGCTCTTGGCTCTTGAGTAATTTCCGAAAATAGTGCAAACATAATCCTTTCTGAGGGCACAGATGGTGGTATTGTGGCTTTATGCACTGTTGTGCTGTGAGTTAGAGAAGCGTGGTGTTGTCAATATATTGCTCAAAGTAAGGGAACTGGAAAAAAAAAAAAAGCCTCTTCTACTATTTAAATTTAGTCATGTATCTACTGGAAGGGGTTTCTGATACGTGCAAAATTCCTTGCCAGTCTAGTCGTTTGTCCATTTACAGTCCAAAGCATTTTTTGTCCTGAAACTTTAATATAGCATCAGCAATTCTCACCTGAAGGGCTTGAAAGTTGAGACTGCTCCACTGAGCTTCATGAAGCAAGTTGTATTTTGGTTTGCATTTGTGGAAAGATGAGTTTTGCATATGACTGGGTTATCATTTGTTAAATTGATCTGTTTCTTCTCATTTTAATAATTCAGTGATTTGTTAAAGTACTGGGTGCTTAGTCTAACCTGAGGAGCGAGGTTCATCCTTAGAGATGTCATCATCTAGGATCTTTTCAGGTTAGTAAAAGTAAGCTTCTTGTGTAGTGTCTAAGTAAAATTTGAAATAGGAAAATGATTTTTTAGAAGGTCCTAAATCTCTTTTTGGGATACAATCTGTATGTAAGAGATTTGTCGCATGCAGAGTCTGCATGACACGAATTCTTTAAGCCTATAAATTATCTGCATGTTCTTGAAAGAAAAGATTGCAAATTATTATTGTTTGATTTTTCATAACCATACAGTAAGGTCCTGAGAGCAGCACATGTGACAGTCTGGCAAACAGTCCTTTTTTTCTGTAGTTGCTTCTATTACTATTCAAGTCCACTTTATTTCTGGAAGTCCATCTTCTATATTTTCTATATTTTTTTCATAGTCCTCCTTAACTTTGTCCTTGCCTGACCCTGGGACCACTTTCAAGTGGAATCCTGGAAAGGACTTGACTTTGAGTTTTTAGACTGAGATAATGACCTTGTTGATTTTCACCCGGCTAGGATTTCACCTGAAGACTATACCAGCAAAGATGAATCTCACAATTTAAGCTTTCATTTGCATTTAAAAAAGCAGACAAACAACAAACTAACCAACAACAACAAAACATGCTTGCTGACAAAATTATTTTATCACAAGTAGCTTCAAGACTGTATACTTCAAAAAAGATAGATGTGTGTAATGTGGGCATAATTTTGGTGCTGTCTATTTTGTCAGAGCTTAATTCATAAAGTACTTAGTTTTGGTTATTACTTAGCAGTGGTGTACCGTTGTTTTTTTTTCTAGTCTAACTTATTCACAGGTGCAAGAAAATATCTATTCAAATATCAATTGCAGATGGGCAGGTGTTATTTAATTCCCAGAAAAAAGTCCTAAAAAAACTGGTAAAACAGCTTAGAAACAGAACATGTGACCAGAGCTCCTGGACTGCAGGATTTAAAGTTAGCTTTTACATTGTTTTTAATTCAGTTCTTTCAGCAGGAGACTTTTGTGTTCAGACTTGGAATGAAAGATTAGTTTCAAACATTATGTCCTATCAGACCTAAAGGCTGTCATTTTGTATCCTGTATGCTCCCATTTGCAACTTAGAGGAAAAAGGCTTTGTTTCTTTATAATCACAGAATCACAGAATTGTAGGGGTTGGTAGGGACCTCGAGAGATCACCGGGTCCAACCCTGCTGCCAAAGCAGGTTCCCTAGAGCAGGTTGCCCAGGTAGGCGTCCAGACAGGCCTTGAAAATCTCCAGAGAAGGAGACTCCACAACCTCCCTGGGCAGCCTGTTCCAGTGCTCCCTCACCCTCACCATAAAGAAGTTCTTTCGCATGTTGGTGCGCAACTTCCCGTGCTCCATTTGGTGGCCATTGCCCCTAGCCCTGTCCCCACAAACCACTGAAAAGAGTTGTTCTTTTGTCAACGGTCCTTACTGGTTGCTCAAGCCAAAAGATCACTGGAGATCTTCCACGTCAGACTTTGCAGCGTTTAAGAGGAAAAATAACAGGTCTGAGTGCCCTGTTTTACTGCTTATCAGGGTCCTTCTTGTCTGCTCTCCAGCGTGCTTTCAGAATCTCTATGTTGTGGTTGTAAAACTGTAAAAGTGAGAGACAGAAATGTACTGTTGGAATTGAGAAAGTGGGAGTAGTAAAGACAAATATTTGTTGAAATAAGGAAATTAATATATGAAGCCTACAGCTTGGTTGTTTGGCTTTCACTGGCTTGGTGATTTAAAAAAAAAAAAAAAAAAAGGCAAAACTGTTTGACAAGCTGCATTAATGGGATAACTTTTAATTTCCACTTGCTTTCTTTCATCTATCTTCCTAAATGTCAGTTGTAGCCACCCAGGATGGGTTTTGGTGCTCTGTATTTTCAGAACGATGATATAAACTGAGTTCTGGCCCAGCATGTTACCAAACTCCTGTCTTTTCTTAATCAGCCCTTGAAAAACAATGGGAAGATGGCAGTTTTATAAACCTGGACTTTAGTGAGCTAGAGTAGATGGTTTCAAAGTTGAAAATGACCACTTCATACTCATATTAATAAGTTAATTATCAGTCTCTTCCAGTTTCAACTTCTGGCTGCTCTAAAGTCTTAGCCCTCACAGGAAACACTATAATAAGCTGATCTCATTTACCAAAGTGTGCATCATTGTGTTGAAGCCACATTGGAGAGAAGAGTTTGTATTTCTCATGCCAAATGCCTGTCAAGGTTTAAGGGTTCCAAGAGAGAAATAATGCAATTTATTAGACCAGCTGATGTTCTTGCAGAAATGAGGCAAGTTTTCAAGTTCATGTCCAAGCTAGCGTCTCAATTTGTGTAATAAAAACTGTTATTATTGCAGTCATGCCTTGTCCCTTGAAGATCACAAAAGCAGTATGAAGGTGGGCACCACCAAAACATGCCTGGTTTGACATTGCTGTGCAGTCCCTGTTTCATTACTGGGCACTGGTTAATAGCCACCAGTGTCTCTCTTGTCTGTGTCATCCTCACTAGCCTTGCCACCATTTTATTTCTGTTCCTTTCTTCCCTGTAGAGGAAAATCTGGCTTTGAGTGCTATGCATAAGCAACCAGTGTTAGGAGGCACCTCTTTGTCTTCTTGCACTGGTGAGCTCCGCCAGCAGCGCTGCTTTAGCCCAGCTGTGTTCCTTGAGGCTCTCCCAGTGCAAGGGCTCCCGTAGAGCATGCTGTCCCAGGTGCCATGTTGCGTCCCCTTGGAATGTTCCCTCAGGGTGCAGGGAGCGCTGAGCAGTTTCCTCCTCGCCCTCCTGGTGTTGGCCCTTAAGGTGGGTGATGTTTCCGGAGCATCTGGGAAACCATGGGCCAGCCACATGAGCTCTGTCCAGCACGCTTAGGCACAGTGCACGTGTAGCAGCAAATGGATGCTTCAACTGCATTTTACCCAGATTTCCTAGGAAATTCACATGAAAAATCCATTTTTGTCTTTGCTCTTCTGGAAGATCAGCAGCTGCCCCCTGCTAAAACTTCTAGCACGGATCTCCACGTACCTTCTTTGCTCCTTTGAGTACTGCTGTTATGTCCATCTGTGCAAGCCTTCATTTTGCGGCCAGGAGTAATTGTGTGAGCATGGTAAGTACGTGTGTTAGTATGAACAGCAGAGTAGCTTTCCTGGGTGTAACTATTTTTAGAGGACGAATGGGTGTGTGTTTAAAAACTACATGAAGTTTAAATATGATTGTATTATAGGGGAAAAATAAAGGGCCTGGGCTCTGAACACTGGGGGAAAAGAAAAACAAAAAAATAACCAAACCGTCAACACCCCTTCTCAACCCCAAACCACCAGCGGGAGTTCTGTCAATGATGTATAAAGGATCACTTTAAAATTGTGGCATCATTTACTTCCACGGTGATTTTTTTTTTTTAAATGAAATAACCAAAGGAAGGTCTTGTGCATATGATGGTTCTTCAAGTGGGCTTTAATGACTTAAGGAGCCTTTTGATCTCCTGTGAAGACATGATTCTGTACCTTAGTACTCTTGATTGCTCAGGTTATTGTTTCATTCAGTATCAGTGGCTGTGTTTGCTTGCTTTTGGACCAGTATCAAGACCTTTTGGCCAAACTGGACTTCATGGTTTCCTTAAAGCTAGGTGATAAACTTAGGAGCATCCTTTGCACTTGTGGTGTTAGATGAGAGCTGGTGTATTCAAGGACCCCAAAGGATGCTAACCTTACAGGCACAAAATCCCTCCTGTTAATGTACTTTGTGCCACTTAAATTTCCTCTCAAACAGCAAGGGTTGGCTCCTGTTTCCTTTGAGGTGCTTCATTCCTGACCGCAGAAGCATCCTTTGTGTAGGAAGGGATTGCAGAATTCACTCAGCTGACTTTTTCAGATATACTCGGAAAAAATGGAAGTCAGAGTATGACATGCAAGTAAAATATTGAAACAATAATGTTTTTAGGTAACTTTTAATAAAATCTTAGCTTGGCTTCAAAATGAATCCTCGCTTGTTGTTGTGTGATGTGGTTACATGAAGAGGAGCTCCTCTTGGAACATGTCTGGAACATTCACCCGAGGGTGCAAAAAATATTAAAGGATTCATTTGCCCTCAGGCATGTGTAATGTGGAAGACAGCCACCTGGGAGTTCACAAATTAAATTCCTGGATTATCTTCTATCACAGGAGAGGAAGTGTTTGGTGCTTGAATGGCGTATTGCAACACATTAGCCCCAAGTTTTGCTGTGGAGATAATTGTATGGGGCACAAGTACTCTGTAAGGCTTCTCAGATGTGTCTTAATTGTTCTGTTTGAAGCTCCAGTAGCTGATACAGTACACTGAATAACTGAAGAAAATATAAACACCTACTAGCTTCTGTTTGTTCAGACAACTTGTTTGCTTCATTAACTCTTTCTCTGAACTGTGTTTCCACTGATCTTACCTGCCAGGGGGCTGCTGCTTACCTGTGCTTCTTGGACAGAGATCGTAGTCTTTGGCCTGTCACAGTTGCTTCTGATGGCAGTTTTCATCTTCTCATGCATTTGGTGAACTCAGGCCAAGTGTGGATTTGGTGATCTTTGGTGTCCTGGGACAGTAATAAGTGATTGCATATCACTAAAAATGGTGCTCAGCTTATGACAGACTGGCTAAGCCTGATAATTCAAGCTCCTGCAAAGTGCGTTGGATTTTTTTTTTTTAATTGTATCGTGGATGGGCTAGCAGCTGTGTCAAAATGTAGCATAAGTTTGTAGTTGATAATCGAGCAGCCAAGAGACAGAAAGAATGAAAAAAAGCTATGTGAAATCTGTCCCATATTTTATGGGTGAGGGTTGTTGGTTTTTTTTTTTTTTTTTCTCCCTCCTCCTTATCTGAAGCTGTCCACCTCCACTTTTTATTAGATTTACAGATGGGATAGACTTGCACTGAAGTTGGCTGTGCCAGGTATCTCAGCTGAAGTACCATCTACAGTTTTCAGTTAGGTCCTCTATTTGTAGATTTCTTTTTCCTGGATTTTGCTGGAAATTTAGAACACAGCTTTAATTGACAGAAATAAAATCTGTATATCTCTGCTGCACTGAACAAGATTCCTTTGGGCTAGCACTAGTCCAGAAGTGTTTTATTGGCACAGGATAATACTGAAAGTGTGTAAGGTCAATGAAAATGTGTATTAAAACCTCCCAATGTAGCAAAGTGACCCTGCTAAGGTGAATATTGGAACAGCCTTGTAGAAGTGAGGCAGTGAGGAGGGAAAGCTAGACAAAGAAGGAACAACTGATAAACGCAGACATAAGAAGGTTTTTTCCTCTAAGACTGGATCCTGTGAAGGGAAGGAGAGAGCCAGCGTTCGACTGGAGAATTTACAAATTTCAATTGCAGTCAAAAGCTCTGCGAAAAGCCCAGGAACATCGGCTTCCTGAGAAGCTTGAACAAACTGAACTGAACTCAAACCAAACTGAACAGGAATGGGCAGTTTGCTTGGCACCTTGCAAAAGCGTAAGCTTGAATTTCACTGAAAATGTAATGGATGGCAGCGAAGAAACGTTTCAGATATTGTTCAGGAGTGGGTTGCAAGCTGTCATTTGGATAACCAAGGTCAACACACTTACTGTTGTAAGTTAATTTAAATCAAACAGAGCAAACTGTCACTGTAGCTATTTGTTTTAAAACCATCAGGAAGCTGTGACTAATCATGCAGCAACAGGCATGTCGTACCACAAATGCTGCTGTTCTGAAGCTTGTGCATATGTGCAAAAACATACAGAGGTTTTATAAGCAATGCTGTCTGTGAAGAGATATGAGCCCAGGATTTTATCTCCCGCTGTTGTAGGGATGAAGTACTACTACAAATTAACTCTATTAGTAAAGTGGGAGTAGTTGCATCAGTTTGGAGAGTGTTTCTTTTACAATACTTTTTAATGCCAATTTTTCCCCAGTGTTACCTGGGGTTATTTGCTTTGATGATTGCCTTGGTTTCTGTGGCAGAAATCCATGTATTAATATTAAGCAAACCACAGAAATTCCTGTCCTTGCATCTTTGAAGATGACATCACCTCTTCTCTTCTCTTTTGAAAAACTGACCAGTATGCAGTTGGAAATCATTAGCTTTGAAGCCTTTCTGCCACAATGAAGAAGGGCTATAAAAGCAGGGTGAGCTGCCCACCAGTCAGTGGGTGTAAGGGACAGTAAGTGCATTATACTTGAGCATTGGCGGAGTTTTAGAGGATAGGGCATAGCATGCGATACAGTAGTGAGGAGGATGTAAGATCAAACCTGTCATTAGTGTACAGTGCTTGCCATCTGATGCATAGGCTCGCTGAAAGAAAATAGAAAGGATGATACTGCAGTGCAGTAGCTGTTGTTACCTGAAATCCTTGGACGTTTCCAGTTTCAATAACGGGTAAGACTCTGTGTGAGAGCGCATGACAGACAGGCAAAGATACCTGAATACAGTTCTACACCTTAACTTCAGGATTTTATTACTTAAGGAACACAGTTTCCTTCTAGCTCCCAAGAGGTTTTCTAGCAGCTCCCTTTTCTTTACAAGAAAGCTTTAGGAAATGTCTGTGAGAATCACAGAAACACAGTAAGCCCTTATTAAGTACAAATTAATAAGACAAAACCATGAGGAAAAGTAGTGAGGTGCAGGCTTGAGAGACCTGTGGTCTTGATATCTCAGTCTGTATTTCCTTGGCAAAAATGATGAGGGAAAGGTTGTGGAGGAGCCTGCTTGCAGAGGGAAAGATTTACTGAGGTGTGTCTGGGGAGAAGATGAGGATTTGGGTTTTATTTGGGGACAAAGCTGATCATAACACGTGTGACTGTTAATTACTGAACAGGGAATATGGTAAAGAATGTAATTCCTTGCTGCACTTAGTTTGATGCTTGCTCTAGACAGGGTGTGTATTTACAGATGTACAGGCAACGCTTGAGTATAGGGCCCTCAACTTCTGAAGACAGAAGTTTCCCACCTCCTGGCCCTCTGTCATTCATTTTGGTAAAGACGAGGTAGAATATAGCCCTGAAATCTCTCCTATTTGATTTTAGTTTGTCAGCAATGAGAGACCAGTGTTATCAATTTACTGGTGAAATTTTGACTTGGTGAGCATTGCGATAGTTTGTATGAGGCTGTGTTTGCTATGCAGGTGCCTTATTTGCTCAGCTGGCCACAGGCATCAGAAGTATTTTCCATTTCTTCTTGTGAAAATTGTGGAGCCAGCAAAAGATCTGACCATTGAAGAAAGTGACAGATTTTCCTTCTCTGAGGTAATTCAGGCTTCTTATTATTGATCAGTCTGAAAAGGGCAAGCATCCATCCACTCGCTATTAGCTCTTATCTCCTGTTGAAATGGTCTCTGTTAACTGGTCAAGTCAAATATATGCCTGTCTTTGTCATGTTGCAAGCCACGTTCAGTTCCTTCCTTTTGCTTCTCAGCCCTAGGGAGCTGTTAGTAATTTACTCTCTTAGCTTATCCCTAGAACGTCCCTTTCCCAATTTGGGTTATTTCACATAGTGTGCATTGTTACCTGGTTGTGCAAAGTCAAGAGGCAAGTTACTGATCACACAATCTCTAAACATCAGAAAATCAAATCTTTTATCTAAAGGTTTTGCAGTAATAATAACAAGAGACCAAGTGATGGTTGTACATTTTTTAAAGCATTTCTCTTGTATTTATTTGGAGACAAAGTTTAAGTATTTGAATTTCAAGAGGTTTGCACTTGCACTTTATGGCCAGGTGGCTTGGATTTGAATTCTTGTGGTGGCAAATCTCCAAAACTGGATAGATACAATATATGTACTCTGTGTAACTCTAGCCATTCGTTGTTGTAGTGTAATACCCCAAATGGCTTCAGTTAATCAGAGATTTCACTCTTTGCCTCATAGAAGCTTAAAGGCAATGCAAAAATATTACATTCTTATTCACATTCTAACATTTGCTTTTAATATGTTTTACCTCTGATCAAAAGGCACGGTTCCTTTCTACCAAGAAGTCTTATTTCATGACCACAGCACCTGATACCGAGTTATTGGGTTTGGCCTGGGTTTTCTAAGCAGGCTATAACATAACACACAAGACAATTTTCATATAAAGCAAAATTAAGATCTTCCATGTGCTTTACCAAACTCAATTTTAATGGCAAAATGATATTTTCTACTGCAGAGATATGCCTGGTGGTGTATTGGTTTTCATGCCAGTTTCCTGGTGTGGCAGGCGTGCAATTCCATCCATGTACCTCTTGTGTGCGTGGAGCATGGTGCTTAGCAAGGTGAAGAAGGCACCAACAACACATGGTGACTGGGCCTTAGGTGCCCGGGGTGCAGGTGTGTGTCCTTGTGCACAGGGCCTGCCGGACCCAGGTGCTCTTGGCAGATTCCCTAGTCACGGCCTGACTGTTCTCCCCAAATTTGTGGGTTTGGGACATATGGCAGTGAGGCACAAATAAGGTGGAAGCAGAGGTAGCTCCTGGTGAGCTAACGGGTGAGGGCACCACACAAGGCACTGTCCTGCCTTCAGTTTGCGATAAAATCTGTTCCTGATTGTGAATTGGCCATCTAAATAAGCATGTTCTTAAATTTGTCAGAAATCTTGGAGTGTTTCCATGTGACAGAGATTGTGATTTCAGCTTTTATCCTCTCATGCTTACGAGAACACTCCTCACTCACCTGTTGGCACGCTGTGGGTGAGGATTTCCCAACATACCCCTCGGGTTGCTCAAGGTGACTGCATGTCCTCTGTGGCTTTGCCACAGCAGTTGGACTTCTGCGATGGCACCCACTTTGTTGTGCTGCAAGTGCCATGGGGGTGTGTTCATTTGGCTTCTGAGTGCTCAGTTAACGCCTAAAGGTGAAAAGTTATTTTTAAAAAGTGAAAAATAGCACTCTGTAAAGTGTCACTTTTCCTTTTTAACTTTTTCCTGTTCTTTTACTAGGAGGAAATAATTAAGTAAAAAGAAAATAAATGGGGAAGGGAGTACGGGCACTTTACCACTCTTTCTGCATAGAAAAAGAGAGTTAAACTGCACATACTTTAGGCAGGCTTTTTCTCTTTCCCTGAAACATCTCAGCTAGAATTGTGAACACCATAGCAACAGAAAGATTTTTAACAATTTTATTTTCATGTAGTCCTCCTGTCCATTAACTTCTTGTTTTGATAATTAGACTTGATTAACGATAATTTTTCTGTCTGGTACTACAGAGAACTCAGCATGCCAATCTGATGGAATAATGGAACACTGATTAATAGATGAGCTGTAAGGCTGAGGGATGTTTGCACACATGGGTTTTCAGCATTTACCTTCTGGTGCAATACAAGTGCATTCTGCTTTTTCAGTGATTCAGCAAATTGCTTTTTCAAGTGACTGTTGCCATTTCACAGCTTGGAAGGTAGTGGCATTTTAAAGGCTGGCAAACATCACTTTGGACTGGCAGCTGCCTAAGTCAAATCTCCCACTTTGTATTCACTCATCTGCCCTAGCAATTTGTTGTTAAATATCAGTGCTGATGTGTGATTGTGGTTGTTCTCACAAAGTTTGTTACCATTGTACTGAATGTGGTATGAACTCAATGCTGATTGCAGTAATTGAATGATGTTTGCATTAAGCCTGCAGACATGGAATCTCTTTCTCCTTGGTGAGTTCAGGAATTCTTGTCTCTGTGGTGAAAAATACTGTGACTTGTCAGAGGATCTGACTTCCGTCTTTGTGCACGTGAGCCCTCTGCTTCATGGAAGAACATATGAGTCTTTTCAAAGGGAAAATACCGACTTACCTGTTAAAACCATAGATAAATGCACTGCACTAGAACAACTGGCTTTGCATCTAAATCCATAAATGTGAGCGATTTGACTGGCTTTGGTGAGATGTTTTGCTGTACTTTCAAAAAACTGTTGGCTTTGTCTGGCCTCAGCTGCTAGGCATTGGTTTTGGCACAGCCCTTCTGCTAAATTAATGAGTTTGAAAATAGCCAGTATTTTCTCCACATGAAGATATTTATAACTTAGTCACCTCTTCATTTTTATGATAAGCGCTTCCAACCGTACCCACGTACCGGTCTTTGAAGTACATCTTCAAGGCATATGCTTCCTAGTTTGTCAGCGCAGTGAGATAGGCTTGTCCATTGCTAATTGCCAGTGGGTGTTAAGGGGAGGGAGGTAGCATGAAGGCTTTCAGGGTCCTTCACTTGTTCAGTTCTCTCAAGTGTCGTGTAGTTAGTAACAATTTCCTGGGCTGTTTTATATGCTTACACAGGTCTATTGGTCTCCCCCAGTGCAGGTGCTTTTACAATATTATAAAATACGAGAATACAGTACTTATCAAATGTGGAATAGAAGGCTAATCCCAATATATGTAGTAACGACTGCCATTTTTGTAAGGGTATTAAACTTTCTCACATCAGCATGTTACATTCTCATCTCCAGCCATATCTTCCACCCGTTTCCCTTCCTGTCAAAAACCTGAGTGAAGCAGTGTTTACAGTATATTTACAGCTCTGAGGTCTAGCAGACAAAGATGCTTGTGCTCAGAGGAAGCTACCAGCAGGGTCTTCCTCGCTGCAAGGCAGGTTCTTTGTCCCCTGTCCACACACCTCTGTGAGGAGGCAGTGACCTGACAAGTGGTGGCACTCATTTTACTGTCTTTTTTCACAGTGCTCATGAACATCTCATTGCATTTTATCACGATGCATTTGTAATTCTGAAGTGAACTGTTTTCTCCAGTTCCTTTCAGTGGGGGCTGCTTTTGTTCCATTTGTATCTGTTAAGAAACCTCTAAAATATTCTTATTTTTTCTGTGAAAAATGCATAATATTTGACTGTTTTCACTGGTGTCAGGAGAGAATGAGAAATGAAACAAGCAGAGATTAAGCTGTTTATTGCATCAGAAGGCCAGACGTGGAACGTTTCCCTCAGACCAAAATGCAGGCAGACGTGTGCCCAGATAACAGGTGTACAGCACAGACTTGGTTAGCGTGAACAGACTGTCCAAGCTTGAGTATGTTCTGGCTGTTCTTGCATGAAAGAATTCATGGAAGTGTGTAAAGGAGCCCTAAATCTGGCATAGTGTATACCGGATTGTTAATCTATCTGCTCTAAATGAATTGAAATAAATGGGTGTTTGGTCTTTAGAAAGAAGTTATATATGACTTGAGTAAGAGAATTATCTTAGTGGATGAGCTGAATTCCTTCAGTTTTTTAGCATAGCCTGTTATTTTGCTGGAAACTGCTGTCACTGCAACAGCAGATTCTGTTCTTCTGGAAACTGTTTAGTTTTTGTGGCATCTGGCAGCATCTTCAATATCAGTCTTCAATTGTATTTGATGGAAATATAACCGAGTTCCATCTGTTTCACACGTGCTTTCTACCGAAAGCGGGGCACACATGCAAGTTTATTTCCGATGTTCATAAATAAGATACCAGCAAAACCCACAGTATCAAGCCCTTCTCTTCTGGAATGGATTTTAACATCTTAACCACAGGAAGCAATTGAGGCCCCATCCCAGCCCCCTTTATTTTTCCCGCCAACCCACCCACATGCCCATTATGGTGCATTAGGTTTGGAGCTCCTTTTTCAAGCCTTCTTTAATTTTTTTTTTGAAAAACCAAATGAAAATGGATCTTGATGACTTTAAAGAAAACAGGAAAACTACTAATGATACTGCAGCTGTCCACTTCTGTTTACAGTACACATGGGAATATTGAAAATGCTCTGCTGAAGGAATGTAGAAGTTTAGCCCACAGAAATATGGAAAGCAGAGGTAAGAGGCTGGGAGCAGCAACCAGTTAACTATGGTGCTAGCAGATTTTGCCCTATTGAGGGAATGCAGCTTGAGCATGCTGCAGTGCCTGCAGAGAAATCTGGCCTGGTATCTCCTGGTGAGCTCCTTGTGATGGTTGCTGTGCCTGCAGGGAGCGTGCTGACAGCCTCCCGTGCTTCTGCACTGGAGAACAGCATTCCCCACTTGCTCACGGGTTTGCAGTGTCCTGTGCCTGCTTCATAGAAAGCCACTGGAGTTTGGGGTAAATCTTGCTGTTCCAGAAACAGACAGGACCTGTAGTGTATGTTTCAGGTAAAAGCTCCTAAAAGTTCTGTTTTTCTTTTTTTAAAAAAAAAAAAAAAAAAAAAAAAAAGGTTCACAGTACTTCTACAAAAATGTTAGTACTCCATATAGCGATCACCACTGAAGGTTAAATAATGACTTCTTTCCTAAAATCAGCCACTTTTTTATTCAGTGCCTTTTGCTGTTGGGCATGCTATGGCATCCCTAATCATTTGTCACATAGGCAGAAGGTGGAACACATTTGTTATTGATATGGAAATAACAGGCATTGCCTTCTGCAGTTGTTTTCTGTTGTTCTCAGTAGCTGATTGGATGTCTTTGTTATTGTGTAGTAATAACAGGTCTAGAAATTATTTCAATGATAAGCCAGTAGAGAAGTTTGTTTGTTACAAACTAAACCAGGCTTGTTCCCAGTTTGTGACAAGCTAAGCGCCACTCCACCTGCATGTTGTTTGCTCTTAAAGGGGATGCTACTGACTTTGGAGGGCTCCAGCACTTTTGCATAATTCACAGATGTTAACGAAATACTAATCTGTTCTTATCCTGCAAACATTTGGATTGCTCTGGGAAGGAACTAGGCAGTATTTTGCAGAATGTTTTGAAGCTGGCTGACAGAGCCCTGTAACAGCAAGTTCCCACTACCACGTACACCTGCCTGGAATCCAGCTGCTGCCGCTCCCAGGTTCAAGGTTCCTGGAGGTTTGTGTCATATCTCACAGCCTCATGTCTGTTAGATGCTCCAGGATATCTAAAATGGCACCGTATGCCTCTGTTTAGGTATAATCGCATTACAAAATGAAAAAGAAGACACTTGAGTCCAAGACTGTGCGGTCTGCCAGAGCTTTTGTGGTTACCAGAAGTCTGGTGTGCAAAGTATTCAGAAGTTGCAGCGATAGAAATACCTAGGGGAAAGGTGAGCACTTCATATTTTCAGGTGAAAGCAGAGATGTAACTAAACACAGAATACACACGTGGAAAACATTTTTCTTCCGTGACATACTTTTCAGTATGAAATAATTTCTGAACCTTAGTTTTCATTTGTGGTGCTTTAGCAAGTGTCACCCTGTATTTACTAGGATGGGCTATTGCAGGTTTTGTCTGGGGGTGTTCATCATTAAGATTTTGGTCTCCATAATTAAGCAATGCACAATCAGCTGTAGAGCCCCTACTTAGTGAAGAAACTAAGCCATGCAAAGCTAAGAGGTTTTGTTAGTCAAAACACAAAACTGATCATCAGCTGAGCAAAATCTAGAATGAGCAGTTTATTTATGATAAAATTTGATCTCTTTAGTAATCACTCCAGGTACACAAGAGGTATTTCACATTATAACCATATAGGCTAAAGTATGTATGCACAAATGCTCTGATAGAGCTACTAATATTTTTTTTATGAGCTAAAATAGTTAGATAGTAAATTTTTAGCTGTCAGCAATTGCAGAGTAAGTTGGATCAGAAGTGTGTATTTCCTGGTGCCAAAGAGGTGGGGTGAAAGATACCACAAAGCAGCTGGCCTGTGCTTTATGGTGATGCTATTTGTTAATGATGGTTCCTCAAAAAGAGCAGGAAAAAAGTGTCGGGGTTTATCTTCTTGTTGGTTGAACATGTTGATTTATGCAACATGTTCAACAGTGAAGTTTCCATGAAAGTTAGAATCAAACCCTTAAGAGTACTTGTACTCTTAAGTACTATGGGCAACTTTTGGGAATTGATAATTATTTTGTCATATATAAATTCTGTTCATCTCATGGTATTCAGGAAGACACTGACTACCAGTTTTACATGTACTTGGTTGGTAACTTGCTACTTGGTTGTACTTGCTACTAGATGGCCCTCTCTAGGAAGTAAATAGAATTTCCTATGTTAACACTTTTTTGGTAATTCCTTTGGCTGAAGTAGGCTGAAATACAGGGAAGCTGATACACATGGCTCCTGCATTTCTCTCTGTAGCTGGCTTAGAAAACATAGCCCAAAATTTCAGTGTTTTGGGGAAAACAAGCTGACATAATTGGTTTTGTAATGGTCCATGAAATAGTGTTCTGTTATTGTCAGCAATATCGTTTCATTTTTAAATGACGAAGTAAAGTTTCTGTGGAAGTTAAAATTTGAGAATTTAATCACAACTGGCAAAAAAGCTACCTATAGGTTGAAGTTTACTTATGCAGTACTCATTGACATGAGTAGATGGTAAATTTTTATGAATTTCTGTCAGGACTTTGGTTCCTTATTCAGCATTGCAACCCTTACCCATTCTGGGCCTTTACAAATGTTTTGTGCAATATAGTAAAATTCACTTTTTGGGAGGGTATTTGTTTAAAGTCCCTTTATTTATGCTTTTTTGGATGCTGAGTGCGCTTCTCAGCCCACATTTGAAGGGATGGGAGGAGAAGAGAGGTGATTGCGTAGCTTGTTTTGCGCCAAGTCCGAAAACTGGTTTAGGGATGCTGGATTTCACCGTAGCATTGCTTTGAGGCTGCCATGTTATACTTGCTTGGTGTGTAAGCATCCATCTTCAGCACTTCAGAGCCTGGTCCTATTCTCCTTCCTTCCAGGGAGTGACTTGCTTGCTTAACTTGGAGGAAGCATTTCTTGAAGATGGGCCTTTGACAGTCCTTATTCTGCCCCCCCCCCCCCCCCCCCCCCCCCCCCCAGTTCCTTACATCTGCTCTGTGAAGGTGATAAAATGTCACTTTCAGTAGCCAGCATCCCTGAAGCTACAACCCCTGGTTTTGCGGATTTCACTGTAATTTGGAAATGGCAATAATTTAGTTGTATGAGGAAGGAGTTATTTGATCCCAGGCTGCTGGCTATTGAAGGTTTTTGGCGGTTCACATTTTCTAATCCCTGACCCTTTTTAGCAGCAGGAACTGGCTTGAGGAGCTTGTCACCTAGCATGTGTTGCGCTAAGGTGAGAACAGCTTCATATGCAGCGAGTGACTGCTTTCTGATGGAGGCTGCTGGCAAGGATCCTGCATGTGAATGTCAGCTGCCGTGTGCGCCCCTGGAGCTCTGACTTGTTTTGGTCTCTTTAGCCGGTTCATTGGGTAAGATGGTATATCTTAACACAGGCCTGTTATTTATAAGATCCATGCCCTGGAATTTTCTTGTATGTTTCTGCTCACAGAAATGCTGCAGAAAAGATGCGTATGTCGATGTCCTGAGGATGTCTCAAGTGCCAAAGCTTTTTTGTGTTTGCTGCTTTTTTTTTTTTCCTTCCTCTGTAGTTTATAGGCACTGGGTCCTAATTAACTTCTTTTTTTTAATATGCCTGGGTTTCACAGATCCCTATGATCTGAGTCTGACCAAAGTTTTGCATTGGTGATCATAATTAGTTCCTTTTGTGCTAGGAAGGGGTGCAAGTCAGCTGATGGAAGCAATGATTGTGCTTGTAGTTAATGCACTACAGAAGCATCACAGCCTTTCCTCTTATGTCTGGGCTCTGGTTTTAGTTATGTCTTCTCTGCGAAGGCTGTGCTGGACTTGCCAGCCTTGACTTGTTAGCCCCATGACTACAGTTGCTGTATGAGATGGTAAGCTTGTTGGGAAATTGCTAGAATGGGTAAACAGAAACAACAGAAAATGCTCTTTGGAGTTTGTTGCATCTTCAACTGCTGAGGAAATGGACAGTCTATAGGAATTTGCTACTGTAAGAGACAGTTCAAAGACATTCCATTCAGTCTAAGTGGTAGATGACATTAAGCTTATTGGAGGTGTATTTATATTGCAAGTGTTACTGATACTTTGGAGCATTACATCTCAGTGACTAGAAGCTGGAAGGAATCCATTTCACTCAGGAAGTAAAGAACATGTTTTTAACAAGGACAATTGATCTTTTAGTGGGTTAATGATGTGTAGGCAGTTGACTTTCATAATTGAAATAAAGCCTGTCTTACTAATAATGTGAGCTTTCAGTGAAATGCCAAGATATTTTATTTGGGAGTAATTCCGTATTATCCATGGCCTGTGCTAAGGAAGATGCTGGATACGTGGGGCAGGTCTTGTTCATGTACCTCTGAAGGCAAGAATTGGGTTCTTAGGGTTTGTAGTGCATTGCTGATCTGGTTGGGAACAGGTAAAGATGTTTCCCCATTATCAGACTTCATGATTTAGAGATGTACCTCAGCTGCTGCTAGAAGATGACAAAGTCACGGACCAGAGCAGCCTTACTGCGTGTATTCTGCTTTAGGAAGTTGTCTTCTCCTTTCTAATGCATTCAAAGCTACCCTGGCCATTCTCTGTAAGTAGTGTAAGTTTGTAAAGGAAATCTCTAATGAAATGTTTAACTTGCCTATATTGGTAGGAATATTTTTGCTTAAATTACCACAGTACCTGAGGACTGGCAGGTGTCAAATATGACAACAGTTTTTAGAACATCTTCTAGGGGAGAGTCACTGGCTGAGAACTGTGCAAAGCAAACTGGTAGAAATTGTGGAATTAGCAGATCTGGATAATTGTGCTGTGGATCAACAAGCATGGTGTCTGTACCGGGGCCTCCTGTCTCATGCGTTTGTCAGAGTTCTTTGAGGAAAACTGCAACCATGGTAATAAAAGTGGTTTGGTTGATGCAGTGAATCCACGTTTGTATAGTGTTTTCCAAAAAGCGGGAAGAAAAAGCTATTTGTATGCACTAGCTAAAATTATATATGCATGTATGTCCTCCGATATAACTGGTGAGTTATATTGCCTTAGAAAATGAGGGTACTGGTGGGGAGGGAAGAGGACTTCTGCCTTGTCCTGCTCAGCATTTGAAGTTGTTCTGAGGACTGGAAGTGCAAGAGAATTTCAAATCTAGTGCCTGCTTATCTAGGGAACTGTATTTTATCGATTTGTTTTTTTAAAAGGCTTTCACATGTATGGTGACTGTTGTAGATTGTTTTATGTAGAACATGTCAAGTAAAAGTAGTGATTACTGAGCAATTGTAGAGAGATTAAGGATGTTCAGCCAGAATGAGTGAATGTGGTTCAGAAACAATGCTTTTTGGTCAAGTAAGCAAAATAGAAACTGAACTGTGCTCTTCCACACCACAGCTGTGTGCTGCCCTGTCTTCCAGCATGGCATCTCCAGTGGTGCAGTTTCAGATTAGGGGAACAGTTAATTTAGCATGTGCTTAAATCCAAGTACGTTCCTGTGCTGGGTTTCTGATGGTAGGCTTGGGATATAAAAGAAATGATTTCTGCCTAGTTTTCAGGCTTTCTCTTTTATACATCTCATTACATGAAATTTCGCAATGTGATGCAGAACAAAATTGCTGCAATTTTGCTGTAAGTATAGTTTGACCAGAATTTGGTCTTCACCATCCCTAGAAGCTGTCCCCAGATCATCACCACGTGGCTTGACGTGGTTTAATACAGCTGGCATTGTCTGTTCTGTAAAGACACCTAGTGGAGCTCTTGTGCGTGATCAACTCTTGTACACCCCAAGATGCAGAGACGTTCTGCGCATTGGTGCTGAGGTCGCTGGTGGTGCAGCTGGGACCCGTTCCCAGCGCGTCTGTCTGTGCTGCAGTCACCACGTGTTGCAGTTGGGGTGTAAAATTTCCTTGTGTTGGTTCTGGCTCCTGCTCCTTGTAAAACTTCACACCAGGAGTGACTTGAGCAGGTTACACAAGCACTTTCCCACCACGCGCTAACTATGAGGCAGCCAGCTCTGCCCCGGGAGCGCAGCTGATGGGAGAAGCGAGAGCACAGCTCAGCCCCGATGCTGCTCATCTGCACGTGCCCAGTGCCTGTAGTTGTACAGAAAGCACCAGTCAAAAGGTTGCCCCTTGCCAGTCCACAGGAAGAAAATAGTTTCTCAGTAATGAGGACAAGTTGTAAGATCTAATGTTCGGTGACTGTATTGATATCAAGAGCCTCTTTTTTGCTTGTACAACTACGGAACCGATCCTCTGAAAACCATAGCAAAGGATTAGGAGGGAAAGGAGTACTCTCCTTGACCAGGGTCTGCATCATCTAGATGCATTTCAAACTATTCTTCCACTCAAGGCATAAAGGCTGTGTGCACATATATTTCCCAGTCGGGATCTCTATATTTTTGTGCAGCTTTTAAATATCTGAGCATTTGTTAGTCTGTCTTACCTTGCAGGAACAGAAGGATTTTAGGTCAGAAATCCTCTTTCCAGAAACTTTCTGCAGGGCACCCCGTATTCTTTTAAGTGCAATGCACTTCAGAGTAATAAGGATGTAAAAGCAGTACAATGCAGTTATTCTGATAGTGCTTCCCCCTTGGTGGAACCTCCACTGCATTTGTTTAAGTAAGCAAAGCCTCAACCAAGAAAGCTTTCCTGTTTTTCAGAAACTTTTCTCTTGAAAACAACCGAATCTGTATGAGTCAAACATCCTGAAAAACTAATCTTGAGGGAGAAAACAGCAGGTATACAGCTAATGAAGTTGTTTGTGAAATGTTTATGCTGTTGAAAAGAAGGCACATAGTAGAAAGTGTTAGGCATAACTAAATTTTCTAACCAGTCCCTACAGCTGTTTTTAATATCAAAATGTATAAAAATATAAGGAACCATTGGAAGATGATCTTTTTTTTTGTTTATTTAGATTTGTGAAGCTTGAGCTTGGGATCCAATGGGACTGTACAGCTGAAGAGATCTCACTTTTAAAATGCTTTTTAAATTGTGAAAGGTATAACGTGTGTGTCTTTAAAAAAAAAAAAGAGGAGAAAAAGGGGTAGGGGATTATATGCACATGAAATACTATACTGAGACATGAAACTGTCAAAAATGTTTTTTTGTGATTAAGTCCTTCCTGCAGTTTAAGCACATAGAGGGCTGAGTGTGAGAGCAAGAGATAGGCTATGGAAAGATTAACTCAGATATTCTCACTCCTTGAAATTCATCACCAGGGCAATATAAAATCCGAATTTACACCTACATCATAATTTCTTAGGTGAATTACCAAAACTTTGGAAGGTTCTGCAACTTGCAGAGGATCCATTCTAGTTCTGATTTTAAGCTATTTTGTAAAATGAAGTGAAGTAAACAAACTGTACATACTAGAACTGGCAGATTTTCTTCATTTCTTCCAAAATATTTAGTATGCTGTAGCTGATCTGCTGATATTAACATCTGCAACAGTACTTCTCTAAGGAATGTAATTAATATTATTCCACATAGAATAAAATATCCCTCCAATTATTTATGACCTGATGAACTGTTTTCTGAACCAATACTCACACTCAAAGGTCAAGGTTCACCACTTGAATTATGTTAGCAACTCCAGTTGAAATGCAGACTCTTTGTAGTCACGGACTTCTAGCTGTATAGCACATTTTATAAATAAAATAATTGCAAATCTCAGTGGCCTTAATGCATTAATGGATAGGGGTTTGCAGCATAAGTTGTGGTACTGCTTTCCTGAAAAAATGTCGTTATTTCACCATTAAATAAATCTTTTCTTTCTCCTGTCTATACTTCCCAGATTTTCAATAAGTCTTCATATTTACTCCTTAATTTCAACTCTACCTTACTTTAAAATACATAGGAAAAAAGAGCAGTGTGTTTAACAAAACAGTTCAGTACTTATGGAAAGCAAATAACAGACTTATTTCAAAAGGTCTTCAAAGGAAAAGCTTAACTGAATTATTTGGAAACTTCAAAAATCATTCATCTATTTTTGGTAGTTAATAATGTAATGAAAGCCAACAAAATTATTGATTTTTATCTCATTTTCACAAGACGTTTGGGAAGTACAAACTGCACACTATTGTAAGAACAAGATGTAAGATTTTTTTTGTCTTCGAATTGCATCTTTCATTTAATTAGTTTTTGTTGGATAGCTTTTCAAATTGAAAGAGAATGAAAATTTCCAAGATGCGTTTAGATATATGAAAATTTCCAAGATGCGTTTAGATATATGAAACTTCATAGCTCAAACTAACTGTAAAATTACAATCTTATGTCTGTATTCTCACTTGATTATTTTCTGGAGAGACAATAATCTCTTGTTGCTCTCATGTCTGAAAGGTCCTGGTAAATATGTTGTGTCCTGTTGTAGATAGCACATAGGACCATTAGTTTTCAGGTATTTGATCAAGTACTTTGCAGGGGATGCTTACAGGCCTGTATGAAGCAAAACCAGTTGGTTATAATCACCCAAACTGGCAAAATTCTGTTAGGTCACAAGGTGGCTTTGGTGATGAGCTAATTCCCCCAGCTATTGCTGCTGTATGTCTGAGTCTTTTGTTCATGCTTATTTCAAAGAGGTTTCCTTCATCCCCTTGAAGCTGGTGTTGCCCACCCAGCCCATCATGCCCACTGTAGGTAGGTTTCTTTTTTGTTCTAGGTTTGTTTGCACTCTTTAGCTCTGTTACTTAATTCCTTACTCCCTTTTATAGACTTGTAAGCATACATTCTTGTTGCACACATTCCTTCCTCTGTGAAGGTCTGTGCAGGAATAAGTGTGCGCAGCTTGAACAGCATTCAGTGAAGGGCAAAATCAAGAGACTAAGTGCTGGAACCAGAAGCCAGACTGAATGCAAGTCTGTTTGCTGCGGTGGTGGTCGTCACCCTAACTGTAAGCATGACAACTTTTGTCATCTCCTGTTCCATGTAACTGGAATTCAGTGCACCCTCCTAACCTTCCTGATAGTTTAAAATAACAGATATTTGCTAGAAGGGAGATTTCTGTAAAGGTACTTGAGCAGAGGAGACATTATAGTTGAGCATCAAAATGATGTCTGCTGTCAAGCTATTGTCTTTTGACCAAATGGAGTAAAGATACCAGTTAAATGGTTATTGTGGTAATCCACAGGAAGTCATATTGTCTATGAGTGAAATGGCAGGGTGTACTGGAGTAGGTAATAAAGTTGTATCCTCCCACCGAGTGAAACACATGTATAAATGACTGAAAATGAAGCAGGAGTTTCAGGAGGCCTTGTATGGACACGCGGTAGGGCAGGAAGTGTGTTTGTGCTTTGAGTTTGCTTTGAACCAAATGGTTTTCCATGATGTTACATACCTTCAGGAGGTATGTAACTTCTCAAGAGTCTCCCAGAAATGCAGTTACCTGAAAGGCCTTGCTGTTTTTATCAAGTCTTACCTCCCTTAATCTTCTCAAGTATTTGTCATTTACTTGGATTTTAATGCCGTAATCACTAAACTGGACTTTGTAGTGGTGCAGTTTTAGGAGCAAAGAAACCGCAGTTGTGATAGAAACTGACATTGAAGGCTTTTCAGATAGATTTTATTCTCGTGGCTGCATTTGAATACTAGAGAAAGAGTTTCATTAAGACCAATCAACAACATAAGGTGCTCTGAGTTCTCTTTCTGCTCGCTAGACAGCATGTTTCTTACTCCAGGTTTCCGTTAAAATTCCTTATTGCTTCTCCTCAGTAGTGCTCAGCTTGTACTTAGATTTTACTTGAGAACGTCTCACTTATCATTCGTTTGTTTCTTACTGTTTTTTTTTTTTCCCAGATAAAGTGTATTGAGCAGCATGCGATTTTCCATTTTGCATTATGAAACGGAAGACCTTTCTAGATTTAGAAGGGGAATACTCAAGTCAGTTGTGCCCATAAGTGGAATGAAGCAAAGAAATAGCTCACAGTAGTAAGTCATAGCTTGATACAATGCAGATTTATGTATTGTCTGGTGATACTGAAATTTAGAATGAAAATGCAATACAAATATCCTGTCAAAAATGGGTAATGATTCAGCACAAGTATATTAAGTATTGTGCTTGAAAGAAAAAAGCCCCAATTTTTCAGTGACTGAATAATTGAGTAATTGCTTTTCAGATAGTATTGTGCTTTTAATTTATTTCAGCCCATTATCAACCGGTAATCCAGTAATTATTTAGCTGTTAATGCCAAGTTCTAATTCACACATCAGTTGAATGCTTTGAAGGGCTGATTAATCACTGATACAAGTTACTACTAGTACCTAAAACTGATTTTTTTCCCTAGCCCTTAAAGATAAATATGGGAAGGCATAAAGCAATTGCACAACTTGTCTTCTTACAGACCCAGCTAAAACTGTAATTTCTAACCTCAAATCTTATTTTCAGCTGCTGATTTTCAGGCTTTCTGAGGTAGTAAACCCTCCTTTTAAAACTCCCTGTACAGTGCCAAGGTACCATGAGGGGTCATTGGTGTAAAACCTACTTGCTACGGAACTCAGTGAGCACAGGAGTTTCATTGTCATAGGAAAAAATGCTCATGGGCTTTGCAACCAACAATGAGGCTCTAGAAGTATGACTGACTTCTTGGTTCCTTGTGTGGTTTTATCACAGTAGAAACCTGTCTTTCCTTTGCAACCAGTCTTTTGAGAAAGGTCATAGAAATTACAGGAACCAGCAGACAGTTGCTGTGTTTGGATTTGTATGGCTCTCAGAGCATGAATGTCCCAGATTTCGTCATAAAATTGCACAATTCCCGATACCAGGTTAGGCTTTGAAAGAAAAAGCCATCTAAGAATACAGCAAAGCAGAACGTTGCCTGTCTGGGCAATGTTTGTTTGTTTGTTTTTCACTTAAACATTTTAACCTCATTATGATTCTTGTAAATGCATTCAGGAAGACTGAGGATCTATAAACAGGAACCAGATGCTACAAACCCTTAACTTCTAACTTGTATTTCCCTTTTAAGAGTGCTGCAGGTTTTCTAAATTACGAAGCACTTCTCACTACTATTTAGCAATTCAGAACTATGGCCCTAGTAAGATGGATGAGGTATGAAGTATTATATTAGAGCAAGATTTGTTTCTTGGCAGAATTTCAGATTCTTGGATTAGCCAATTGCCAGTGAGCTTGTTTGGGGATATGTATGGGAGCCGAGTACTGTGCTACCTTTCATTAGACATAATAAAACTACTATTTTATGCTTGCAAGCACACATGTAACAGCATGTAAGCTCCTAATAATAGAATTTTAGTTTAATGTGTTTTTTTTTATTATTATTGTTATATATTTAAGATGTTGGGCCAGACCCACAACTGTTGTCATCTGTGTAGCTCTAGTGAGGTTAATGAAGTTTTACTGAGATGCATGACATGTCTATGTATGTCTGTGTATGTGAGCTGGAAATGTGGCTCATTCTTCTTTGCGTAAGTACAGCTCATGTTCTTCCGGCATGTATGGTTAGGACTGCAAGCATTTTAATGATTCTAAGTTGCAACCTGGGTGTTTTCTCATAATGAAATAATTATTGTATCTCCAGTTAAGTAAACTCAAGTGCCAAAGGTTAAGGAGTCGATTATCCCAGGATAAAGATATTAACATGTTTGAGAGAATACTGGTAATTTGTTTAGAAGATTATTCTCATGCTCTGTATCTTCCTTGAAGTTAGCTACTAAAAATCTTTTTCAGTATGTGTGGACATGTTTGCAAAAACTCTTCATCCATATTTCCTTAAACGTGTCTGCAGCAACATAATTTTTTTCCTACCTTGTCAACTCAGCTAATATATATTTATTTTCTTACCTTTAAATTCATTTTTCCATTGAGTAAACAAATCAACTTTTCTTTCCCCTGCAAACCTAAATTCTGTGGATAATTCATTGGCTTTTATACCTGAAGTAAGATGATTTCCGTAGGCTCTGATACAAATATGATTCCCGCATGTTTGTTAGCTTGGACAGGGTAATTGCTCATGCAGAGCTTTACTGCAACAATTCTAAGTTGGTCTAACTTCAGTATGCTTTCCAGGTGATGGGATTTTTATCTCTTGGGAACGTGGCAGAGTTAACCGAAAGATGGGATTTGATAGCTTGGCAGAAGAGAAAATACCTAGCCTAATTTTACTGTAAACACAGTGTTTGCTGGAAATTAGAGG
This sequence comes from Cygnus atratus, assembly GCF_013377495.2. Taxonomy (NCBI): domain Eukaryota; kingdom Metazoa; phylum Chordata; class Aves; order Anseriformes; family Anatidae; genus Cygnus; species Cygnus atratus. Next base: position 46,566,289 of record NC_066365.1, on the reverse strand, counting down.
AAAACCATTTCTGTATACTAGCTAAGTCACTCTCATTGGGCAAAAACTTACTCTCTTAAATACATGAACAGAAATATTCTTGTCAGTCACTTTGTGCCAAAAGCTTTTTCTTTTGTACCTTGGAATTCAGATCTAAATAAAAAGATTAGCAAAAAACCCCAAACCTCAAGCTGCTCTGAATTCCCTTATAATGATAGGTATCCTGCCTAGAAATCCTCTCTCTAGCCGTGCAGTGTACAGCATTTGCTTTGGCAGCAGTCTCAAAGCTTTCAGAAATTTCTGGATTGTCTTAGGCAGCAGCTGTGAGCCTCAAGTAGAGGTGGTAATTATATCAAGTTGTAGCTCGCAATTTTCAGTTCCTTCTCCATCCACTCCTGCAACAGAGAAGGTCTTACCACTTTTTCCTCTGTTCTCCTTTTTTCCTTTTATTCTTTAACTGCTAACTGAAAGGCCTCTTGAAAAATCTCTCATTATTCATAGCCCTAAAATGTTAATGTAGCATGGAGTTGTTTGTAAATGGGATCAGGATTTAGCCTGCTATCCAAAACGAATAAGCTGTTTTGCTGTTACAGTGTTAAGTCCTTGTGCTGAGGGTGTCCTTGCTTTTTCCCACTTGGCAGATTGCAAATAGCTGCAATTATTTTCTCTCAAACATCTCAGGTACATTTGACCCACCCTTAAAGGGGTCCTGAGCATTTCTAGAAAACTCTAAATGCTTTTACTTGGTACCACCTGAATGTTCTAACTTATTTATGTCAGAGCGCTCACTGGCCGTAGAAGAACTTGGGGCAGGTCAGAATTCATCAAAGAAACCTTTGTCCGTACAAATATCCATGTAGGGAGCCAGTGCTCTGAGGGTGCACCCTTGGTGTTTTGAGGGGATGCCAGCATGTCTGAGGGCTGTTTCTGTGTTCCAGGACTGTTTCTGTGTCCCTCTGCATTGGTGCTGCTCTGCTGCCTTTTGGCAGCCTGAGCTGGTGTCCACATCCTCCTGTCTCGGGATACCGCTTTTGGTTGAGGCTCCAGGTAGTCTCCATGATTAGCACTTGTCTAACTGATGAAGCCACGCTGAGTCTGGATGCTGGCACAGAAATTTGGTTGTCCTGTTGTTAAAATGTTGGGCTGGTCCTTGGTTTTCCCCCCCCAAGACTTGAAGGTCCCGGTTCTGGAGGTACACTGATCCAGGAAGGCAACCCAGGAGGCAGCTTGGATGCACTGAGCTGCTCTATAACGCCGCGTGGGGTCAGTGGTGCTGTGCAGCATGGTATGGCTGCCTGCTGGGATGTGGTGGTTTTGTGCTGCAGCCATCACCCCTTGCTGCTCTGGGCTTTTCTCCTGGTTAGAGCTCAGCACCAGGCCCCTCAGCACCAGGGCTGCTTCCTGTTGGTGCCTTGGCACTCTGCTGTCCAGATTTTCCTGCTGCCACTTTCGGCTTGATGCTTTCAGCACCTTGTTTTCTCTCTGGTCACGGTGCTTGAGCATATTTCTGCTCCGCTTCATGGGTCAAAATGTTACTATTTCAGCCTCCAGGCCATTGCACTTTCCATCTGCCTTAGGGCTTGGAATGAAAACATGAAATTCTTTACAGTCTGAAAGCTTGTCTTTTCCAAGAGGAAAAATGATGTTGGGAGGAAAGGGAGTGCCTCCAATACTTTTGCGTGTTGTCAGCAGTCCCTCGTTTTGCTCATGGACAAAGAGCCATCAAGACCATGGATGTTGGGAAGCAGGCTCACTGCACCCTTCTCTATAGGTGGCAGAGAGGCTCCAGAACTGTATGACTGAGTTATTTATTTAGTGCTAAACCAGTAGCAAATATGCAGCATTCTGATCCAAAACATAAAAGATCAGATTTTTTTTTTTCTATCACTTTGGAAGAGAAACAGTTTCCAAATAGCAAATTATTTCAATGTGATAGGAAAGGACATCTGATATCTTCTGTCCATTTTCTGTAACAAGACAGATTTCTTGCAGTATTGATGGATTAGAGAAATGAAATACAGGGTTAAGTCAAGAGATAACCTAGTAATCTGCACAAAACCCATCCTAAATACCCATTTTGTGGAATAATCAAGATTGACGTGCCTGGTGCTGGTTAGAACAATTTAGTGTCTCTATGTCCTTTTTGGCTGTGGTTTGATTGTGTGGATCTTGGCCTTGAGAAGCTGTGAGGATGAATGGGTTGAATGCCATTTTGTGAATGGTCATGGCCACTTTAAAAAAAAAAAAAAAAAAAAAAAGGTGGGGGGGTCATTTTTAGAAGAATTTATGTCTTGGGCCATGGGTTTTGATTTTTACATGGTGAATGCTCAGTACTTGTTGAAAATCAGGGTCACTTGAAAAGTAGCAACTTGAGTTAACTTAATCTATAGTCACTGAAGGAAATAAATGCCATTATGTTGTCTGCTCTAGCTTTAAATCCAAGCAGGTTGCAGAAAGGTAACTAGACAGGTTGTTTTTTAATTGCAGCAGTGTTATTTAGGTTTTAAAGTCAGCTCATGTAATGTTATCAACCACATTTGTGAGCAGGCTTTTTATATGAAAACATCTCCTTGTGCACAGTGCTTTCCATTTCCTCAATTGCTGTTATCAAATATATCTCTGTGCTGGCCCAGAGGGACTTCCTGTAATTGGGTGCTTGAGTCATGGCTGAATTGCGTGGGGCTGAAGCAAAGGCTAGATTATCCAAAGCAAAATATAATGTATTTTGCTTCAGGCATGTAGGCTGCTGATGGACGGTCTCTTAAAGTGGGATTTCTGCTCTCACTTTTGTTTTATTTCCTATTGTTGGGTCAGAAATGAATGCTCTTCAGAAGTGCCTCCTCTTTCCTGTGCAGCCTCTGAGAGTATTTGTTCTTAACATTTGCTTATGGAATAGCTTGGAGCTTTGGACAGAATGTGCAAAATGAGCTTATTAACTAACTGTGATGGTTTCCGTAGTAGCTTTTCTTGGAGGTAGTAAGTGTGTGAAAGGATCCCCAAAAAAGTTCAGTTTAGAGCTTCATAACAAGGTTATTGTAATACTGCACACTACTGGAAAAAAAGAATGGCATATGCTAATGCTTATGAAGTAAGGAAGTAAAAACAACAAGTGTATTATGAATTAGCTAAGATCGTATGCTCCCCTTGCAAATCCCACAGGATTTAAATAAATGGAACTTCTGCACAAGTGAGCATAATTTTACCAGTTATTTTAGAAAATTACATGCATGCGATATCTTGCTTTCAGGCTTTTTTCAGTCTCTTTTTTAATAGTATGTTTGCTAAGGCTTTACAAATAATTGACTATGTCAGTAGGATCCAATGAAGCTATTATAGAGTTCCTTCTGTCCCCCAGATACTCAGGGTTTGCTTGCACTTAATCCACTTTCTGTAGCTTGATATAAAGGTACAATTTCTGTTACTGTTTATTTTCACTTCCATAAATTCCGTTTTTTATAAAGATGCCTACAGTGAGGTAAGAACTACAGGTGTTTTCACTGAGTTTCTTTGGTTTGATTAACATGAGCGTCAGCATTGCAGAATGAAACTCTCTCTTCTTTTCACTCAAGGGTAGATACTAAGCCGGCTGCTAAGTCCACTCCGAAATGGACATCACCACCCCCCTTTCAGCTCTGTTAAGATGATTTTGGTCCCAAGGAAAACACAGGCCAATTCCTAAAAATGCATAATCTTTGAAAATCCCAAGCAAAACATGATGCAGGTCAGTAACATAGGGAAATTTATTTGATTATTGTTTTCATTTTCTTCTATTATCCTGGGGATGTAGCTTGGGAAGAGGGCATATATAAGTACATACGTCATGTGCTGCAGAAGATTATTTCAAACTCTAAGTCCCTGTGCAAAGCCCAAATGTGAGGCTCACCATAGGGGCAGCGTGTTCTTCCACCTGAGGGGAGGGAGCACTGCTGATGCTTTTGGGGAAGGAGCCATGCAGGTACCTGCTGATCTGCATTTGCAAGATGTCGGGGGATCCCTATGTGGGGATCAGAAGGGGTGCCCTGGAGCAAGAGAGCTGCATAAGGTCCAGGTACGTCTGGTGCACAGGTGACTTTCCTGTGTACTCTTTTAGGATTCTAAATCAACATCCCAGTTATATCAGCTTTTGTTTCTTAGTGCTTATGGGATCTGTGATTATGACAGTGTCCCACTAGAGTTTGCAGATAGCTGCAAGCGTTCTGCCAAGGTTTGTTACTGCTTTGGGCATCTTGGTGTGAAATTTTGCAGCCGCTGTGGATGAGCAGGGCAGTGACTTTAACATTAGGTCAGAGGGGAAGCAGGTTCTTGGGGACACTGAGAGGGGTGAGTTACAGCTACAAGAGATAACCCAAGTGATTTTATTTTGTACAAACGCATGCAGATGATGCCTGGTCTTCTTGCTTAAATCTGATTATTACACCATTCAGGGGTAGGAAAAGCCAAAGCATTTTGTACCACAACATGGTGTTGGGAATGAGTCTTTTATATAAAAGAGAGTGATAATATATGAGGTCGGGTAGTAAATCTAGCAGAGGCTGCTCAAATCTCAGTCCAGAGACTCAAGTTGACCTTTGCCTTCTTTTGCTCAATATGGCAGTAACTGAGGCCAAATCTCAGATGCTAGAAGACTGAAACTTCATAATTTGTTGGCTTAACACAGAAGTTTGGAAGTGAGACATCTAAATGGCTGTTGGCAGGTGCATTTGTCTGGGAGCAGGTGGGGAATGTTCTGCTGGAGTCAGATTACCATCCTTGTCTGTTTTCTCCTCTCCTGAGCAATTAATTCCCCTGGGACTTTTTATCTTGGATGACCTACAAACACTGTCTTTTTCATCAGCTAGCAAATCCTTAAAAATTATTTCGTTCTACACTGCCCATAATTAAGCTTGTTTATCAGTAAAGAAACACACCTGTGCCTTTCTCCATACATCTTCAAGTCAACCTGTTGGGTGTTTTTTAGATGCACAACTAGGTGACTGCTTGGAAACAAGAACACAGTTCTTCAGACCACTTTCCTACCTGGGCATAACCACAGTCTGGCCTCACTCAGTGCTGAACCAGTTGCATTTCACCCTGTTGTTAAAGTCTGTTGCGTTGGCGATAATTTTTTTGGGTGGTTAATATCTGCTGTTAAATACCAGCCGTGGGGATGCTGGGGGCACATGGGCGCAGCAGCCAGCCTCCAGCATGGATGGCAAGACTTGAAGCAGCAGAGGTGCGGGGCATGACACATGGAAATGTTGTGTAGCATCTGTTTCCAGAGCATTTGGCCCAAGACAGTTTTCTTGCTGCAAATGTGGTCATACAATATTCCCTTCCCATTCCCACACCTAAAATATATTGTAATTGCAGTTTTGTGTTGGTTTTCTTTGGCAGAATCACCAAAAAAAAAAAAAACATTCCATGAAAAAGCACAGAGAAGAGAAAGGGATGGCTCCCTGTTCCCCAGACAATAAACTCCCTACCAACTCTGCTGATAGATTTTAAATCAAATTTATAAATCCCTCACCTTCCTGCTGATGTGGTAGTTACCGTGCGTCGAGGACCTTAGCTGGACTTCAACCAGTGGCTTTGCTGAGTCTAGAAACAGCTTGCTTTCTTTGGCAATTAGGAAGGGAGCAGGAGGGGGGAGCTTACTTGAAAGGGTCAGGATTTGGGGTTTTTCAGTACACAGCAGTGTTTCACTGCCGTGTTTATTTTTTATCCCAAATGTTAGTGGTTTCTTTTTTTCTTAATAGTACCAATAGCAAAATATCAACTCACCAATAAATCAGTGCAACAGTATGTGAAATATTAACCAGCTTTGACAACTTAAATCCTCTCTACCTAAATGGTTATGAAAGCAGGTGGTCTTGGTGAAAGCATCAGCAAGTTCCAGCAAAATAAAGTCGTTCAGAGCAATGGAAGTTGGAATCTGCAAGCAAATAAGGTCCTGTGAAATGTTCACAACACTTAGCTGAAACTCAGCTTAGTCTTGCTAGGAGATATTTGTCGATGTTAACAGATGTTTATGTGAAGAGTGGGCTAAACCCCGTGTCTTTCTCCCTCTCTCTAGAGGCCTCTTCCTCATGTTCTCCATTGCTAGACTTGAAGGAGTCTCCCAGTTGTCAGATTCACAGCCAAACTATTTTATGTAGGTGAAAGTTGAGGCAAAATACTCATAATTCAGAGGTAAGAATTCTTGTAGAAACAACATGTTTGTTTAATTAAGCTTGAAGGAAACCAAGCAGCTAAAGGAATAAGTATCGGCTAGTAGAAAATAATTCCTCCTTCACTCTGCCCTGGCACCAGCACCCAGAAAATCACTCGAAAGTTCTGTAGCCAAGCAGGGCTGCCCAACCTCCTGAGTGCCCAGAAAAGCTGACATGCTGCCTGTTTGTGGTTATGCTTCTGTTCATTTTTTTTTGCTGTGAAGTTTTCAGGTAGATTTTCAGACTCCACAGACTGTCTCCTCTCTTCCCCCAAAGCCCAGTCCTCTGAGCAGCCTGGTGGGATAGCTGAAGGGGTATGCGTTTGCTGCACATGTGCAAGCTGGCCATTTGCATTTGCTGGTTAGGACCAGTCTTTCTGAGATGGGAACTTCTTGTAAGACCTCAGCCTGGGTTTTTCCTCTCTTGCCAGGGCACTGCTGCTTTCCCTGTGACTTTCTGCCCATACTCATCAGCCTGCTCAGAAGCACAGCACAGCCATTCTTTAAAAGATGTTCTTTTATTCTCATTTTCTCTTCAGTATACTATATGACAGCACTGGTGCACCAGATGTTTTGTTTAGACCTGCCTGTTCAATTCAGAGTAGTAGGGAGTCTTCAATGAACTCTTATAGTCCCTCACTTAAACTTAACGTGCTGTTCGTAATACATCATATTATCCAAACGGTTCTGAGTTCTCTCTTGCCCAAAAGCCTTCCTATTAGTGTCTTAGCACAGATAATCTTCATGGTGTCTCTTGAACAGTTCTTGCTTTCACCAAATTGGAGAGTTGGGTTGATAATCCTTTGGAACTCCAGGTAGGCTTTTTTTTTCCCCTCCCCATTGAAAGTGGTAACTTGTAAGGTTAGTCTGTAGATCTGCTAGTCTGCTAATCACTGTTTCAGAAGCTAAACATTCAAATATGTGTACTGGTGTACTCACTGTTGCCACCAGTTTGTGATGTTATTACTGGAGACTTTCAAGTCTATACAGAACAGCTTGCATGCACCAGGCAAAAGCAGTGTGCGTTGGGAAACCTGCTGAAAAGACAGGTTCTGTTGAGGTGGAAGCTACTGTTAACTGTCAGTAAACCAAAACAGCTAGGGCCTGGACTTGTGACAACGTTGGCAGTGAAACAGATCTCCCCAAAAGCAAGAAGAAAGTTTCTCTTGTCATTACTACCTGTACTAGAAAATGTGTGAAGCCCCAATGCTGCCAGTGGTGCCGCACAGAAGCTTCGTTCAGTGTCTGAGCTGGTGGGACTGACTTGTGCGTTGTGTTGCAGGGATGCCCTACTGGGTTGGAGCCTTATTCTTTTCTCACATAGAAAGCATCTGGGTGCAGATCTGCAGCTGTATTAAATGCTGTGCTTTCAGAAATATCCAAAGTTTTTGTTCTCCTTGGCTGTAAAACCAAGTCTAACCACTGTGTTGTCTTGAATTCTTGGTAACAGTTGTTTGAGCCCCAAAAGCCCTTCACCTACCTGGCTGTAACCTGAGCGGAGCAATCCCACCTGCCTGCCGACCACATAACAGGGCTCACAGACCTCGCAGCCATCCCAAATGCAGGGGCAAACACAGGTGCATGACTTCTGGCTTCCTTCTCATTTGCATAATAGCAGCCAAGTCATTGAAGTGGAGAGTGGTCAGCCAGCCAAGCACAAAAAAGATAAGAGCACCTCATTGAAGTGTGCTGCCTTAAATTTTCTGCTTTAGAAGTATACATTTTTTTTTTTCTTCAGCAAAGTTGGACATGGAAAATGGAGCATTCATGAGGTGGAGCAAACAGGTGTGTGCTGGCTCTCCCTGTTCCACCTGAACCTGCTTTTGCTAAGTGTTTGTGTCTGTCAGCTCCAGGCTGTTCGTCCAGCAGTAGCCTCTGTTTGTGCCAGTTACTTAGGGTAAACTGGAGCAGCTTCTGGTCCTTGTTCATGTCTCCTGACCCCTTTCTCCTTGCTCCTCCATTCTTCTCCTCAGTGACATTTCTCACCTCAAAGCAGCTGGTTTTAGCCGCTGTAGTTTAGGGGGAGACAGGGAAGGAAGAATGGAAGCAAGGAGGAGAGCTCGGCCTGTGTTGTGTTAAAGCAGTGACTTGTTCTGGGGCTGAATGGCTTCAGCTTGCAAGGCTTTTAACAGGGAAATTCTCATTTAAAGGAGGCATTGGCAGAGGTGCTCTCAGTCACTAGAGCAGGCACGGAGAATAGGTTGGGCGAACCAGCGTACATCAGAGGAGAGTCACGCCTCATGTCTGGGCACTTCTGACATGGCAGCGGTCAGCAGCACAAGCTGGAGAGAGTGCGGGGCCAGGTGCTGAGTGGAAGCAGTTTCTTTAAAGATTTTTCCTACCCAGAAAACACAGTTTTTTCATTCTGTTGTTATAGCAAATGCTGTGTTGTACTGGAAACAGGGATTATCTGACTCGCACCCACACTGTTGCACCTGTTAGTAAAAGGTCAATATGTTCTCATGAAATCAATTATAAAAGCCAACCCTTTCTTGGCAAATGGCTAGCAAATCTTGACTGCTTTGACCCTGATCCATCTGTGTGCTTAGGCAAACTATTTATCCTACGCCCACATGTGTCCCAGGAGCTCCCCCCTCCGTGGAGGCACTGCCATCAATGAGGGGAGTGGGAGCCTAAGGGAGCTGGGTGGCTGTCACTGGGCACCATGTAGCTCCTGCTGCATGCCAGTAGCTTGTTCTGCTCCACTTTCCTCAGCTGGAAACCAAGGCTTTGACTGACAGTGATACAGAAGGAAAAAAGGTGATATAAGAAGTGGATGCTTTTGAGAGCTGGGAGTAAGAGTCTTGTCTAAGAACTGCAACTTTGGGGCTCAGTTTTCACAGTTGAAGGCAATCAAATCATCCGTCTTCGTAGGAGAAAGGTTGCAAGCATGTTGGGGTTTCTTGTGAATCTACTTTGTTGGCCTTTGCAGTGAACGCTCTCCAGATTTTGATAAGTGTATTTATCATCATAAATAAGTTTCTCCATTACTAATTACATCCCAATGCCAAGATTTTGTGTTGCCAAAAATGTAGGCAGATGCAATAAAAATGCTTAACGATTATAAGTGCTTTATTTTCTTTTTAATGGATTGAAGTCCTTTTGTGACCAGAAGAGGTAAATATTTTAGTGAATGCTTGACATAGCCTGGTCAGATTTTTTTATGTTCGATGCCTGAATTGCCTAGTTCTGTCCTAGCTCCCTTTTCCTAGCCACTTGTGAAACAGTAATTTTTTTTGAGGTGAGATGTCCCAGAACCACCTCTAGACACATTTTGTTAAACAGGACATCTTTCTTCCCACAAATGACTCGAAAGCCACAGCACAAGCATGGTGGGTGCAGGTGATTCCCTCAGCCTCATGTTATTAGTGACCCGCTCAGTAGTCACTGGTGGCTTGGACAGGTTTTCCCTGCCACTTCGGCAATGTGATGTTAGCCTGGAGGCTGGGCTGTCCATCTTCTGGAAAATTCTTCTGTCTTAGGGGGAATCGTTGAGGGCTGGGCATCTCCCAGCTGGCTGCTTTACTGCTTCACTCCCAGCCTCGGCTGTAGGGTGGGAAGGTTCACATGCAAAAGCTCTGGGAGCGTTAAAGGGATATCAGTAGGGTGGTGTACCAATGGCACATCACTGCCCAAGGGTTCCCCAGCTCCTGACAGGTCCCTGGGCACCTTCCTGAATTGAATGCCTGTAGCCACTCAGGCTCCTCTGTGCGCTCTCCAGGCTGGCTCCTCTTTGAAATGGAAGAGGTGGTGAACATTTTACGGATTTGGCCAGTACTTAGCTACCCATCAGGCTGAAAACTTAGGTGTGGGAATCTTGCTGGACAGTCATCAGCGACTTTGTTTTTAGACTATAAATTATAAATTGATATCCCATGAAGGACTTGACTTGGCCTGGAGATTGCACTATATGTTGCAGAGTCCTTGGAGTCAATATCTTGACTCTTAATAAATACTTCAGTAAGTAGAAGGCTATCAAAACCCTTCTGGTAGCCTGTGTGCATGACGTAATGGTATATGTGGACAAGCTCCCTCACCTTTTTCTTATTACAAACATCCATATGTAAGGTTTAACATACAGGACAAAGCTTTTTCTTTTAATAGATGGTGAGCTGTGACAGCTGCATAGGGAAAAATCTCTCAAGTTCCCTTCTTCCTTGTTTGTCATTGGCAGCAGTGCATTCCTGGACCTTAACCAGAGCTGATAAAGGAACTTTTTTTTAACATTCTTTTTTTCTTCCAAGCTTGTGACTTGGATAGGTGACAGGATCTTGTTGCTGGTAGCTCAGACCATTTGAAACATTGGTGCCAGTGTTTTGTCAGGTGTGGGCTCCTTGACTCAAGCCAAGCCCATGGTAGCTGTGCAGATTGTTCCAGAGAAGTGCGTAAGCAACTCAAATGTTTTTTAAAAATTTGCTTATTTCATGAAGTTATAAATATGTAGTAAGTGTACTTGTTATAGTTTGTTGTTCATTTTATTAAACAATGAAATGTGTGGTATTAAGGTCCTTAGAAAAGTATTTCCTCTATGTCCAATTATGTAACCATCAGTCACAACTTTTACAGCAAATTTTACAAATGATTATATGCCAAAAAATGTCAAATTAATTGGAAATTTAATATTCTCTTCCTACATAACTTCTTAATCCAACTCCTTGTTGTCAGGGATGGTTCATTTTTAGCACAGACACATTTTGAAATTGAAGTTTCACAAGTAATGAAGTTGTACATATGAATGTCAATGTCGGCATTCCCTGAAACTATTTGATCAAGATGTAGTGTTTGGGAGGCCCTGCGGGAGCTTTGCAGAGGGCTTATACAGGAGTGGGTGTGGGCTGCAGAGATCTCCAGAAGTGCTGAAGGAACTCTTGGAACTGGGGCCAGTTCTGCCCCTCTATATGCTGCCTTCTCGCGAGGTTGGCATTAAGATCCTGCCTTACTGTGCCAGAGCCACACTCAAGTCTGATGAGCACCAAGTGTTGCTGTGGAGGAAGTGTGCTTGATCATATCCTTGCAGGGGAGACCTGCAGATGAGAAGCGGATTGAGCTATTTGATGAAGTTTCCGGTTCTTGTGACTGAACAGACATGAATGCATCTCCGTTCTGCGTTGCCACAGTGTCTTAATGCTTCCCTGTTTTTTCATTGAGCTCTGTTCCTCATGCAGGGTCAGATGCTGTGTTTGGCCACTTTGACCTGGAGAAGTAGTTCCAGCTTTTCACAGTGGAAAGCAGGCACAAGAAAACTGAGCCAATGACCAAGCTTGCGTCATGTATTTGTGACAGACCAAGATAATGAACTTCAATCTTTCCAGTCCCAGCCTTACACCTTGGTCTTTAAGGCATAATCTTGTACTGCAGTCTCTCCCTCCTCTTTCAAGCGTGCATACTTGGTGTAAAGAAAACAAATAGACATCTGATGTCTTGGAACAGCACTCAAGTAATAGTCCTGCCTCAGGACACAATGCTGTAAGTGCATGGCACAGGGAGGTTGAAACTTCAGAAGTTTCAAAATACAAATTACATGTCTTAAGATGAGGGAGTAACTTTGGGACTGAGTTCTTATGCCTGTTTCCCCACTAATCCTGGGCCAGGTGTTTGCAAAACACAGCTGCTTTGCAGAAGTTAGGTGAGAATGTGCATTCCCGTCCAGCTTTCTGCTAAACTGGAACATGCAGCTTACTGTTAAAAGAATAACAGTGTGACTGTTAGATGTTCTTCTCGTTATCTCAGTTTGATAAAAAGAATTCTTCAGGTCAACAGGGCTCTCTAAAAGTTTAACTGCATTGTTCTGTTTCCAACTGTGACTCCATAGTGCTCTCAGTAAAAGCCCACATGGTAAAAGATGTAAGAAAATAAAGTAAACAAAACCCTAGGGAACCATTTAAAAAAAAAAAAAAGGGGGGGGGGGACAGGTGGGGGGAGCGTTGTAGCCTGTCAAAATAAGAATCCCCTAAGGTCCCTAAGGACCCCTAACCCAGGTTCAGAAAGAGCTTTCCTTCTTTCTGCTGCACTAATGTGTACCGGTGAAGACCTGAGAAGCATGCTGCAAGTAAAACACATCTGAACTGGGAACCTGAGGGGGGCCTGTGGGCTGGTGGGAGGTCCTAGGAGCCCTTGGAAGGGAGGAACAAGGTGGTGTGACAATGCAAGGTGAAAGTTTGAGCATCATATAAAAGAATTTAATTTATGGAATGAAAGCCAGCAACCAACAGTTAATAGCGTTAACGTCACTAGGACTTCCTGTCCCCAAGCCTGTTCCTTTAGAAAAGTGTCCTTTTTATTTCTGCAAAGCTGTAATACTGCTTTCATTGACAGACAATATGATCAGGAGTATTAGTCATGGTTAACGTTTACTCTTACTTACCTGCAGGTAAAGTAGATCTTTAGAAGGGGAGAAGTTAGAATATAGAAAATATTAGAATATAGAAAAATATAGAAATTAATATTTAATACAAGAACTAATTATGGAGCATTTGCCATCAGGTTGGTGACAATAACAACATATCTGGAGAGACATTGTGTTGTACCTGGATATGATGCTTAATCTTTGTGTCCCTCAGATGACCCTTTGAAATAAGTGAATAGTAACTTTCTCCTGTGCGTTAATTTTTCCACCAGCCTGCTGTGTTTCTGGCTGGCTCCTGGCTCAGCAGGACAGGAGGGCTGTGCAGCAACTAGCATGCTAACATCCTGCTCTTGGTGCGCACTGCTACCCCTGTAGTCAGGTAATAATTCCAGATGTCTGTCAGGTACACTGAGAGTTTCAGCAGAGTTGTGTTCAGGGGGTTGCACATACCATCAGAATACCTTGTCAAGAGATAACGCTGCCTTGTAAATAGAGCGTTCCCTTGAAGGCATCCTCTGCAAGTATGCTGAGGCAGTAATTGAGTGGTGGCAGTAATTAGGCAGTGCATGCTAAGCTCGTTACCTGTTACAATTACACATGTGATGCTGCAGAGATGCAGTTTCATGCTGATAATGAAATATTCTCTGGTCTCCTTTTCAAGAGCTGCACCAGCCTGCAAGTTTCTATGAGAAAGCAAAGGTATCTTTGGCGTCTCTTCTTTACTGCTATATGATTTGTAGTCCTCTAGATTTGTGGAGGACCTAATCCAGAGGTTTGAAGAAATAACTTTATTTTATTATTTTTTTTAATACATTTAAGCAACAATTTTTGGGTCACTGCAAGTTCAGTAACCTCATTAGACAGCAGCAGTGTTCATGGGGTGCTAGAGAATTCCTCGCTGCTCCTCCCTGCCCAGAGAACTCCCTCATCCAGTCTGGCAGGAAGATGGAACAAGTGTTCACGTGGCCTCTGAATTCCTAACCAGTCACACCCCAGCATTTCAGCCTGTTTATGTGCGGGGGAACTTCTGTGGAGTGGAATGCCTTGATCTTTTCTTTTCTCCCTTGTGCTGTGATGGTTAACTAGGGTGCTAAAAAAGTACATGCTGCTGTGGCAAGGGGACAAAAATTGATTTATTTTTCTTTTCTTGAAGACTGGCTAATAACAAGTGCTCATAAAATGTTCCTGTAAAAGCTGTGTCGTCCTACTCTTTACTCACACAAGATCCATGTATGATTGCAACTTAAATTGTTTTTTAAACCAGTTCATTTCAAATTTAAGTCCTTGGAAGCTTGCAGTCCTTTATGTACAGGTTATTGAAGTCAAACCAGAAGGTTTTTGCTTGTTTGTTTTAATTTTATTTTGAAACAGCTCACTGCAAATTTATGTCTGTAGAAGCTTGCAATTCATTGTGGGCTTCTTAGGTCAGTTCCTGACTGATTTGTTTGGTACTGAAATGAGCCTGACTTGAGCGAGTCTTAAAAATATTCATGTGACCTTTTCTACTGTTTGAACTATGCCAGTTTAAAGTCTCCTGTAAGGAAAATGGGTGTGCTTCTCCTGCGTGGGCAGGCCCCAGGAGGAGAGAAGAAACTCCCAGCTGGCACATAAAGGCAGAGGATACACATCGGAAGGGACAAAGAAGTGAAAAAGAACAAGACTCACAGAAACAACATACACATACAAGCAGGAAATAAAGTGGAAAGTTTACCAATTAGATGTTTGTTTCTACCTCAGAAAAGATTAATGCTTGTTTAGATGTTGTGGGATCCTTCAAGGTCCTGGAGTTTTAGAATTCAGGCTTTTTAAGTGTTAAGCTCCTCTTTTTCTTTGACACTCTTCTTGTTTTCTAAATTATAAAGGTGTACCCCAGATTATTTCTGCTCTCTTGTGATTCAGATTTAACAGTGATACCTCTGTTATTTATCCAGTAAAAGTATGCATTTAAAGGTAGGGGATTTCAGGGAGTCTCAGTCCAATGTGGAGAACACACCTCATGTTTGGTTTCTGCACTCACTGGTCCCGCAAACATGCTTTTTTACTTTTTGTCCATTAGGACGTTGTTGTGAGGGTAAAATGATGATTTTTTTCTATAAATATTTTACTAGATACACATTTTTATGCATTTCTCAGATATGACTCAACAAGAATTTTGCTTTTTTTTTTTGGTCCTTCTTTCTCACCTCTCTTTATTAAAAAATAAGTACTGCTCCATGTGATCTTGGTTCTGTGCCACATAAACCACAATCTGTTGCATTCCTAATGTTTTGTTCACCTGTAATGTCAATTATTTTCCTTTTGGACCATAGTAGAACGAAGTTATTTTAGTAAAACTAAGAAAATATTTATTTATTTATTTTTATTCTTTAACTGAAGTAGAAGCATCTTCCACAGAGCAAGCTGGAAATGTCGCTGAGAATAGCATAGTGAAAATATACATGTCAGATGATTGTTTTTTCTCATCTTACATCCTTTGGAGGTTAGACTTTCAGATATAGAACCTAAGTAGTCAACACAGCAAGTAAGGCACAATAATGCCCCTTGGAATTAGCTCAAGGACTGTGAAAAGCTCCCACCTTACACCTGTGATGCACCTGTGAAATTTTAGCTCTGTGTTTTAACACTCTGTGATTTTTGACATAGATGAGGCCACCCAGTGATCTGTGTCTGAAATTAAGCTGTACTATTTGTGAAAAAGATGTAGGTATCCATTTGTTCTAATGCAGAAGTAACGATGCACTTAGACATAGTTACTAAAACAAACAAATAATAATAATTATACATTGTAGTTCTCTGAAGGTGGGTCAGTGCTTTCTAATGTAATTTAAAGGTAGCATTTTGCTGGCAGTTGAAGGATTAGAGGAATATATTTATTTTTCTTTAAGGAAAGGTGAAGTCTCTGGACAGGTAGATTTAAGTGGGTGAAAACACACAATCTTTCAGGCACCCAAATACTTCTGGCTTGAAATATGAGTAATAAACTTAAGGCAAAGTTAAATGTAACAGTTGTTAAACATGGATTTACTATTCATTTAGTATTAAAATCTGCCAGACAAACAAAGTCTGGGAATTTGGAATTCTTAACTGGGCAGGAAAAGGAAAATTTGATACTCCACTTGTTATTCTTCTTTTATATCTAATTAATTGAGGTGTTTTAATCCGTATGTTAGTCTTTGATTTGTTTTATCTTTACAGTGCAGCAGATGCACTTCCGTAACAGTTTCGAACTAATGTACTTCTGGATAACAGCTGGTGAGGTGGCCAGAGATTGACCTAATAGCTCTACATCAGAGTTTTGGATCTTAGATACAGGCTTTTCACTCTGTTAAAGGACATTACTATGCATGACTATATTAAAAAAACTACCAAAGGGAGTTTTTCTTTTTTTTTTTTATGGCACTTTCATTTGAAACCTGATAAAGTATACGCTTGAAGCAAAGATCTTCCCTGATGCTGTATTCCACCTACTTAGATTGATGTTTGCTGCTGCTTTTTATTGAAATATTCCTGTCAAGATAGTGGGGGATGGTCACAATCCTTCCCCTTTCAGGTAGACATGTGCTGAACTTGGAGGCACTGGTGTGTCTTTGGTTGCTTAAGAGGAACACTCTGATGAGCATTCACTGACTTAGACATTAAAGGGAAAAAAGTTCCTGCTGAAGCTGCTTGAGTGCAAAATCTCAGTGTCCATTTTCTCCTCATCTGTACAAAGCACGCTGGAGTGAGTGCAATGACTGCTGTAGGTGCAGAAGGGCTTTGGACTAGGCTAAGAACGTTACAGACAACAATAATCATAGCTTTAGTCAACAGACAGAAGTGGTACATGTTTTCTGTTTTTAAGTACTGTTTTAGTTGTAGCGTGGTATGTTCCAAAGTTAAGGAGCGATTTTTAGAGTATGCCATCCTTTTTTTGTGATTTTTGTTCTGCCAGTTTTTGTGGAGCAAAATAAGTTTTCTTTTACATGTTTTGTACTTAAGGATAGAGAAAGTATAATGATCCTGCTACACCAGCAATCTAAGTATGTAGTAATTAATTTGATTAGTTGCTGGTGGAAGAGTAAAGTACGGAATCTGTTCAAGTTTATATTTGTACACTGTAAATTTGGTATTCTTACGTAAACGTGACTTTGGCCATAATTCTGTAGATACAGCAGGAGTAATTTAAATGCTTATTTTTTATAATTGAAAATGCATTTAAGTAGAAGTCAACTTGTGATAAACTACTATTATACTGTACTTCTGCAATAGTGATTAATTTTGAAGAATGTTTTAGGGGTATGTAAAATCAGAACAGGCAATAGACAAATTAGCTACGATAGGGTGAGGACTATCTCTTTATATTTACAGAACATTTAACCCAACAGTGAACCCCATACCAATGGCAATAATTAATAGTAATAATTGTACCATTGTTTTCTAGGTTACTAGCAAGCGCAGGAAAAGAACTCAAAGATAACTTTTTGCGGGCCCTGGTGGAAAGAGAAGAAGCCAACCGTGATGGAAAGCTTTCTGTGAGTACCTGTGAGATCACAGTCTTTTCAATAGCTTAAAAATGAATCTGATTTGGAAAAATGATGCTTTTTACATGACAAATTACTGCAGAAAGTTTACAATAGATTGTTTGATTTAGGAAAGATTCACTGAAACCTAGTATTTTGTTGATGTTAATTTTTTTTAAAAAGCGAAATATGTGAAGAAGCTGCCCAGAAATCTACAAACAGGTAAGTGACAAGCTGAATGATGCAAGAGGAAAAACATCTAGAGGAGTATATTTTGATTTCATAAAAACTTCCAGATTCCTGTCATGGAAAATTTATTCCCATGTGTGTTTTACATAGAGGAAGATGCAGCTTACTTGTTAAGAGAATGTGTTTGCAACTCATGAACGTCAGAGTTGTAGGAGTTTCTGTGGGAGATGCTTGAGATGTTGAGCCTGACACAGGAAAGTTTTATGAACACTGCAATGTGCCTCCCGACTCAGCTGGCTCGTGTGTGCTAACTTGTCCGTGTGCTGTGCTTGCTGGTGTTTTACTCACCCAGGATGATGCTGGCTGGGAGGCCACGTGGGAATCTTTTCAATACTGTTTATCACAGTATCCTTCTGGACAAAATGTCCAGTGTACAGCTAGACAAATACATAATGTGATGGGTGAACAACTGGCTGGTTGGTCGGCCTCAAAGGGTTATAGTAAGTGGGGTTACATCAGGCTGGTGGCCAGTCAATAGTGGGATTCCCCAGGGCTCCATTGTAGGGCCAGCTCTCTTCAATGTCTTCATAAATGAAATCCTTCCAACTCAGGATATTCTGTGACTTGAGGTCAATCTGCTTCCATTTAAACTTTGTAACACAACTGATAAAGAGTCAGAAGTGGCCATCCTGGTCCTGCTGTTCTGTTTAGATACAGTACTGCTGTTTCTTGCCTTTTTAGTCCATATAGCAGAAGTCTGGATTTCTGTCTGTTAGATTGCCTCTCATATTAAAGAATAGTGATAAAAGAGACTGCAAAGGCAGCACTGGGTGTTTTGGAAGTTGAAAGTGATTGTGATCTTATTTCCTGGTTCTTCCTGCTTAGAAAATTGATCAGGTATAAACTAATAATATTTTTGTTTTCCTTCTACTAATGAAGAAAAAGCATAGCACCACTCCTTCCCTCCCCCCTATAATTCTAGGGATGATATTTATTCTTCTATGGCTAGTTAATTAACCTCGAGAATTTGCAGAGGAAATGCTGCCTGAAGTGTGGTTCTACAACATATGTGAGCAAGCTTTCTCATGAAGCTTCAAACACCTTGTGGTTTCAGCTGGCTGACAAATCTCCTGGGAATTGTGCTTCTTGGCATATTTAGGGATTTCTCCAGGAGAAATATGACACAAAAGGTTAAATGTGTGACAGAAATGAGCTAGGATGGAACAAGGCTGTGAGGGTTTAGTCTGGAAAACAGAAGCGCTCTGTGACTTACTTCACATGTTTACCATAATGTTAGAAAAAAAAAAAAGGAAAGAAAGAAAAAAGAAAGATTCAATTAGTTGTAGCACTTTCCTCTTTTATTTCACTTTCTGGCTCTAGTTTTCAGGGCATGCTGTATCAGAACTGTAATTTCTTCATTTTACAGATGGGGACACTACTGAGTTGCACAGAGCCCTTTTCAGAGCAGAAGAGGGCTAACAGTTTATATTAACAGATTCTTCCAGCCTTACGTAAAGGCAGCAGGGTTGAGCCCAGCCCTTTGGACTGCCCGAGACCCCCCTACCGATCAATTCCAGGATGCCCAGCGCATAGACAAGGAGGAGGAAAACCTCAGCTCCGTCTCTCTGCTCATGGGGTGCTGAATACATTTAGGGATGGGAGATGAAATGTGCTTTTCTCTGACAACAGGGCTCCTAAGGAGGGTGGTAGAAAGAGTTGAGGTCAGCAATAGGCTTCCCAGTCTTGGGGATATAGTGCAGTAGCATTCATTAAACACCTGAAATTGCATCCAGTGCAGTTTGGGAGCTCTTTGGGTTTACTAAACCCCAATTATACACCCAAATAAAGTTTTCTCTTTCTGAGGCATGTCTTGATATCCTGGAGCAAGTTTGGTTTCCCTCTCTGCTCCTGTGCTATGTAGCAGTCTGATACTTGCATGGCAAAGAACATTGAAACATGCATGCAGCAGCCACCACAGCAGTATTAAACAGAGCTTGGATTCAGGAAAGCACTTGTTTTAGTGCTGTGCTTGGTGAGGTATGTGTTGGGCTCTAGAATATAAGGTAGATTAACCTTATAGTATTATATTTTAAAGGCTAGCCTTTAAAAGTAAAAAAAAAAAAAAAAAAAAAAAAAAAAAAAAAAAGTAATGGGGAAATGGTAATTGGGTAAGTGTCCCATGAAAATGCTGACAGCTGATCTCAGTTCCCAAGTTTCCAAACCTTCTGCAGTGGTATGATTTCTAGGTCCTCAAACCAGCCTCTGGTGATATATCAAAAGTTTTTGGAACAGTGAGTATTATTACAGGCTATTCAGTACGTACCTAGATATAATGAAGTATGTCACATCTGAAATTTCAGCTCTGACTCTACTGCAGTTTGTTGCTTTACAGATGACTCCATAATGTTTTCTTAATACACTTCAATGTGCAAATGCATTTCCAAGTGATTTAGAACATAAACCTGTTGGTGGCATTATAGATGCACAAAAGATATTTTTGCTTTTTACTATTATATAGTCAATCATCCAAAAGAGAAAAGATATTCCCTTATGAAACTGTTTCTTTTCATCTTCACAGTGCCACCTGCATTACTGCTGCAGTGTTACAACATTTTGTATGGTTTTGGGGGTTACGCTTGGTCTCTAAGACTACGTACACTGGCTGCTGAGCAGACCAGCCTACCCGAAGAAAACACTGCCTATTGGGAAAGCTGAAGCTGCTGCCCGCCAGACAGCATTGAAATTGCAGGAGTTATATTGTTTGTGTGCTTCTCTGTTCTGAAAGTGATATCCTGCACCTGCTCCTTTTGAGATGGAAGCTCTGCAAGTTGTGGGACTTAATTCCCACTCATCCAAGTAGGTCTAATAAGAATGAGAGATGTGGCAGGGAGTTATCAAATGGCTTTCCATCCTCCTTCGAATGCAACCACGTGACAATAGCATTGAGGGTCTCTCTGAGCTAATGAGTGATTTTATTAAATCCTTGGGTTTCCTTCCTAAAGACTATTCAACATAAAACTAACTTTTCTTAGTCCATCTGGATAAGGCTAAACAAGGCTTTGTGGCCTACCTCAAAAAATCACCACACGTGTGATGACATTGCCATAAGGAGGTTATCTGCCATGACTGCTGGTGGTCTTCAGCACAGCAGGATTTAATGCTGCTTGGTGGGGCTGCCTGCTTTAGAGCTAGACTTCAGGGCTGTTGAAGGAATGGGAGTTGAAAAAGAAAAGGAAAGTACTTGTTCCAAAGCTGCATAAATGTGAGCCTCACAAAAATTTTTGTAATAGTTAGTTGGCTTTATCACTCTCTGCAACAAGGCTCAGCCCTTTATTTTTAAGGGTCAGCAGCACTTGTGCTGCACATCACGGTGACAGGGATATTGCATCTGGGAGACAAGTTCCTGATACAGTGAGCGTTATCAGTGCTCTTGCTTGCTGTTGCTGGCAGGAGCACTGAGGGTGTTTCCAGACCCTTAGAACTCAGCCTCTGCCAGAAGATGATTTCCTACACGCCTTTTCTGGATATATAGCCAGCCCATCCTATTCTTCTTCTCCTTTTCTCTGAGAGGAGGATGAAAAACATCCAGTCGTGAAAACTGCTAAGGCCTCTACCTGGAAGAAGTCTCTCTCAGCTCTGCTCGGTCATCCTGAGGGGATTCCTTAGCTGAGTTCCCTATTTCCTCTCTGTGTTTTATCAGCTTTTCCAGGTTATGCATATGTCAAGTTAATCTGGGAAAATAATTTTCTGAAACGAACCTGTCTCGAAATATGCACTGCATGTACTTGCTTTTAACTAATTCCATTCAAAAGTCTCATGCAGAATAGTTGGTAAGAGAAATAAAAACTAAAAAGCACAAAATGGTTTTAAAAAACAAGCGAGGTGTGCAGGGTGAGGTAACAACCGACTACTGAAATATTTTTTAAATTACCCAAGAATTCTCCACATTCTCAGGTATGAGTTCACCTGAAATCCAATGCAAGTCTTATGATCAGACTTACTCAGCAGGCAGACAGATCTCAACTCCTTTACACAGGTGTATATTTACCCTGTCTAGCCCTCACCTGTACTCTGGTATGCATTAAATATTGCTTGTTTATTCAAGGTGATAAAGGGCTCTGTGGATGTCATAGTTTGTTTTTACAAAAGCTGTAGGATATTATGCAATGCCCAAGAACTCCTTTTTTGTGTCCTAGAGCAGCAAGTCTCACAGTTAGTGTTTGAATACCTTGAGGCTGATCTTTTGGAAGAGGTTTGGGGTAATGGGGCAGAGAGAGAGACTACAGCTAACCTGATGTGTCTGAAGAGAGATGGACCCTGTAAGCATGGATTTGGATTCCACGGAGATCTGAACAAGTTGCAGTTAAAGTTCTCACTGTTTTTCTTCTAAAGTTTTCATTGGTGTCCACATCAGGAGTGTTTAGTTGATTCAAATAATTAGGTAGAATGTGTTCATAGAAAATAGGGGCTTAGTTCTACTTAGTTCTACTGATAGGAAAATAAATAAATGAAGTTCTTGTCTCAGTATTGTGAGAGCTACAACCAGGAGATCAGATGACATTCATGCCTAGTAGAATGGAACTTGTTGATTTTTCTCCCCACTGAGTGTTGGCTGTGTAAACAGTTTGGTGGCTGGGCCTTTTTGTCTTTGAAATGTGTATTATTGAAGCTATATAAAAGCACTGGTTACATCTTGTTCCTTACAGCTATTCAAAGAAACTCTGACTCGGAGAAACCTGTGAATTCAGCAGTTTCTAATGCACACGTTTCCTGTGTTGAAAACTGGATGAAACATAAGATTGCATTATATATGACCAATAATATTGTGCTGATGTGATCTTGTTTCCCTTTACTATTCCCTAAGATCTACGAAGGGATCCTTGTCAAGAAAAAGATGGTGTTTTATAAATGTTTTTCCCTTTTAATTGAACCAGTTTGTCTGTTTAATAAGTCCCCATGGAAATTGCATGATATGTGCAGGTAATCATAACTTAATCTCAATCAGTCACTTATGCCCTTGAAATATAAAAAAACATGTCAAATTCCATTCCATTGGAAAGAGAATAGTATGAAGGAAATGTAACTATGTTTCCTGGATGTAGATGTAGTCTTTGTCCAGCAGCTCTCTGAGGCTTAGTATGCCTTCTCTCCATTTAAAAGGGGTAGGGATGAGTGGAAATCATGCTCCTTGTTCAGATTTATTGTGCAGATGACAAGCAGAAGTCTTTTTTCCTTACAGCTCCAGAAATCATAGGCATCGTTTTCTGCCATTGTTTGCATAGTATATAATGCTGAGGCATGTTGGCAACAGGTGTAACGGAGCATAAAAACACCTGGAAATGAGCCCACGGGATACAGCATCCTCTGAACCCCAAAAGCAATTGTTGGGGTGCTGGCTGTACACTTAAGGTGTAGTTTTACTTATATTATTTCACTCTTAGGATGATCAACTTCTGGCAACAGAAAATGGCGAATGTTATTTTAAAATGTATACAGCACACTGAGGCAGCTCTTAAATTTACGGTGTTTTTTCCTTATTTTTGTCTAAACTATTCTAAAGAAATATATCTGATAATGACCACTTAATAAAATGATATTTTGTTTTTGGCAAGATTCCTTCTCTGTAAGTTGTAGGTACAGTATAATGGAAAAACTGTTTTAGATTAACTGAAATACATGGATTATGGGTTGTTTTAAATGCTTAAAAATGCATGATTAGGTATACTATGTTTTCCATGGGAAGTCTGCAAAGCTGAGACACCGCGTAGAAAAGAACGTGGCAAAAGAAGAGCAACATAGAGCATCTTTTATTTCTTCATTCTTTGCTGTAATGTATCAAAAGTGAAACACAAGTCAGGTAAGCAAAGTACACGTTCTATAATACTTCAGTTGTGTCATTTTACTGTCACAGCAGCAGTGAATGACTGCAAATTACTCATGCTGTGGCAAGTGGTCAAGTTTCAGACCAGCTGACAGCAAGGCATCAGGCGTGTTATTTGAAGGGTTTGAACTGTCATCAGAAGATCTCGAGGCTCATATACAATTTCGATCAACATGCATAATTTTTTAATGGCTATTAATTTAAGACCAATTAAGTTCCTTTAAAGACCTCATAATTGGTTTTGTTTGTCTCAGGAGTTTTTGATTCTGTATGAAGACAGCTCGGAAGGGCCTGGTGAAAGATGGCTTACATGTCCATGAGGGTGTGTCTGCGTTGGCTTTTGAGTTTAGGTCATGAGAGAAATTTTGAAATAAGTCTTTCAGGAGGCCCCACTTAACGTGCATTGATCTTGCATTGCAGAACAATCTTGGAATGCACTAGTTGGCTTTAATTGCGGGAGAAGGAAGTTAGGCTCTAGGGGCACTTAGTCTCTCATGGATAGCCTGTTCTTGGGATCAGATTAGAGTTACAGTGAAGTAACTCCCTCAAAACATGTATGATGCAGGGTCTTTGGCCAGACGGTTTTCACTCCTAAAGACCTGCTGTTGTGTGACTGTCCATAGCCTGAGGTCTCTGCTGCATAGGACCTAGATTAGTGAAAGATACTTGCTTTCTAGTAGATCTCTGAAATACATGAAAACCAGTAAAGAATAGTAATCATAGTGTGGAAATAGGTAGTGTTACAAATGTAACTATAAATAGAGCAAGTGTATGTTGCAGTTGAGCCTCCTGCATTTGTGGTGGTAGAATGTGCTAAATGCTAGCACATGCAATGGAAAACTTCCATTGTGGCCTGTCAGCTTGAAGAAATAAAATGTCCAAGTCAGAGGATTCCTTGAAGTGGGTAATGCGTTGCTGGATCATCAAAGGGCATCCCTAAAACACAGTCAAACAGACCATCATAGACTATAAGTAAATTAAACAAAACCTGCCATTTTGTTTTCCTACAGTAGCTATAGTTTCCTGACTGAGAAGACTGATTCTCAACATCAGGAAAGTTGCATGAATACAATTTAACAACCATATAAGAAATATTTCTAAAGATCTTCTTTTGTTTTGAAACAATGAGTTGGTTGTATATGTTGTTGATGGATTTACTTTCTTCTCAAATTGTGTATTAAACAAAGGGTAAGAATGGAAATGTGTCTATAGAAATGCATTAATTAGAAAATATGTTTTTAGACTCAGTGTATTTTGGTTAAATCATTGACTAAAACATACATGGGGAAAAAACGTGCTAAAAGTCTTCCTGACTCACAGAAGAACATGGTTTGTTTCCTAGTCTTGAAGCACCGTGTTGCAGTGCTCCTGCTTCTACAAGAGATTGAAAAGGGACATTGAAAATTATTGGGATGGGTTTTCCTCTAGCAAAAGTAAATGAAGAATTGGAGGGTTCAGGTAGTGTTACAGGAGTTCATTGTCAGACGTTATCCAGGCACATGGAAAGTGAGTCCAAGCAGGTATTGCGTTGTCGGCTGTCTTGGGATGGGGATGCCTGCAGTAGTCTCTTTCTGTGGGAAGGGCATGGGAGCCACTGTCTTACCCTTTCTAGGAACAGCAGCAGAGTTCAGATGTGGTGCCTTTCCAGTTTATTTTGTCTTCTGAAAGTTTAAGTGGCTCTCAGTGATTCAAATGTGTGATTGACCTTCCATGGTGGCCCTTGGATTTGCCTGTACCTGGGGGCTGGAGGGATTTTGGTGAGAGTGACTGATGGAGGTGAAAGTGCTGATTTGAAAGAAGGACAACTCTAACCCCTTCCTGCAATGGGGAATGATGGTATGGCTACTGCAAGAAAAAAAAGGCAGAAAAATGATTTGAAATCATCATGTGCAAGGAATTTGATCTTTAGTCTACTTCACATTCTCAGCAGTAGTTTTCCATAGGTGTAAATGCAAACCTGGTGGATATTACAGAAATTAAAACTGATTACACACGAAATCCCAATTGGTCTGTTTAACTCAAGAGAAAGTTCTTCATCATTCCTGCATACCCACGAACCTTTGTGAATGCTTCTGTTGAACAAGTTGTCAGTTCTCAGGAAATAAGTAATAACACATGATTTAATTGGAAAAGCTATTTTCTTAAATAGCGCGCACGTGTTTTAAGAGCCTTTTAGTGTTTGCACTTAGTCATCATATTTCAGGTTGTGTTTGTTTTACCCGGTAGTGTAAAACAAATCAGCAGGGTGATAAAAAGATATCTGGGCAAGCTCAGTGAAATATGATGGTACTGATAGAAAAAATGTGATATTTCCAAAAAACAGTTTTTCTGTTTCAATCACTGACTTTTAAAAACCACTAGTGCCCGAGTTTATTTATCAGTATTGTCAGCTCTTGAACCTTTACAGTAGGAGTATTTCTCTTTTCCTAGCTATAGAGAACAAAACCCAACCATCTGGCTGCCTAATGTTACCAAACAATGACTTTCACATTATAAATGATTACCTCTAAAAGCAGCAATGGAGAAAGGCAGAAAGAGGTGATGCATGAAAGCTTTTAGTGGAAATGAATGAAATAAACAGCTATTCTGTCAACAGATCTTTTCATTTGCTCAAATTAACTAATGATCTGATAAGTGAGATTCAGTGAAACCCAGCTGTAAGAAAGGACATTCAAAGCATTACTGAGAGAAGCATAACAAGACAGCTGGAAGGAGAGCTAATAGGTTTTAAGGGCTTTCTCTACATTGTAGGCAATATTCCTAAATATTTTCCTTGTTAGCATTTGAGTGATGTTCTTGGCCACCTTGCCTGTTAACCTGAGCATCATGATAGCTGTACTTTGTACACACTTGTGAACTGTTGGACCTGTTGGAAATAAATTATTGAAGGGGAAGTTGTTGCTCATTGTGACAACCTGATCGCTGAGAGTGAATGTTTACTGCCAGAGCCATCCGATATGATGATTTTGAATCTACAAGAATTGATTTTAAGAATCATCAGATTGTAAAAAGTGCCCAGTGCTCTCCTAATTCAAACCATCACAGAACTAGTCAATAACAGCATATGCTTTCATTATTGTATATGTTCTTTGAACTTCAGAGTAATAAATGACCCTAGCACGTGTGTAATGTACGCCTACAAGTCATTCCTTTCAGACCTAGAAAACAATTGAGGTCAACCACATGCATCAACTGAAACCCTCATGAATGAAAAGACAACATAGATGGGTTTTATCTCACAGGAACTTGAAATGTGGGGACATTGCAGTACGTGGGAAATGTTCCATTTTGTGTGGCAATTATACTAATACAGTTGCAATAGAATATGCTCTAAATAATTCAGAATTAATAGCTTATATGATCACTTTGGGAACTATTGTTTGCCGTTTTTGGGAGGTTGTAGGGAAGTTTCATCGGAACTGGGACATGAGCTCACAGATGAATACTTGTCAAGCAGTGGAACGTATTTTCTATTCCAGCTTTCCAAAAGGGTTAAGGGAGTGCTCTGCTCTCACCAAAAGGAACAAGTGACATGCAAAGCATGCTCCCATTCTCACTGTAGGCCAAAATCCACCTCTAAGCTTATTTACTCTGTAGTTTCAACATTTTTTTTCTGGTACAGGAACAAAATTACTATTTCTTGGCTAACACAGAAATCTTAAATATAGGACTTTGTCCCTAATCTTACAAATATTTATGCATATTGCTTAAATGTACTACCTAGAGCAGTCCCACTGACTGTAGTGAAAGCTTTAATGAAAAAGGCTGCAGATTTCAGTGGTGCTATTCATGACAGTATGGGTGATGTCTATCAGTGCTAGCAGGACTGGAGCTATTCAGTGTGTTGAAGAGGAAGGTAAACATACAATCAGATTAGAAATTTTATTTATCTAGGATAATATCATCTAATAGCTGGTCTGCTTTCAACATGATATAAAGTAAGCTTGACATATCGTTGATTTTTACCTAAACAAAACAATATGGAAAACCAATATGTAATATATTAGTGTATATTCGAATAGATTCAGCATTTTGGAGGATTGCGTTTGTGTGTTCAGGAAGAGTGATTTTACTTTGAGAGAAAAATATTTTTTAAAAGCTCAATTTATAATATGGGCATTTCACACTTGGTGTTTGACCAAAGGTGTTAGTGTTGCATTCAGACACAATTTTTTATTTGTTTGCAAAACAGGGGTAAGAATGATTTTTAGTTTCAGACCTCTTACAGTCTCATTTTCATTCTAAGAGTTACACAGTTTTACTTAGAATTTGTAAAATGTTTTTTTCACAGCTGTGTATGGTAATGAAGCACTACTGAAGAACCAGTGAGGTATTTTATATAATGAGATTTGTTTCTTTTAACGACCAAAGTTGGAAATCTGTCCTGTTCCTCGGCATATTTGTAGGAAATCTGATGAGTATTTTGGGCAATTAATTGAGAGCAGAAATGGGCCACTGCTGCTGTGCTGTGTAATGTTCATAAGGATTAATCATTGTGTCTTTTCAAAGGCATGAAGTTTAATGGGGTCTGTTACTGTGCCTGTTATGTAGCCAAGGGGTATGGAAAGTGATGGGACATTTTTGTTTGTTTTTTTTTCCTAGCCAACATGATGCATGTGTCAACTGTCAGGTATTCCAGAAGTGGATTTTCAGCAGGGATCCTGCAGATTAACTCGGAGGTGGTACCAGGAGACATGTTGAGTCCCTGCTCACAAAGCACCCTCCTTTGATTCCTTCTTTCTTTACTGTTTTGTGGCTGTTGAGGTTGTATGCTTGGAAGATGTGCACAGCACTCGTTGCTATGACCGTGTTGTAGCATGAACTCTTTCAGGCTTTTTGATGCCTGTAAATGAATGATCTTTAACGAGCATTCATAGCCAGCTGGCTGCCCTTGAAGAGCTTGGGACTGCCATCGTGCCCGTTTGATGCCACTGCTGCTTGTCTGAAGCAGACACCTGCCCTTGAGGCCGTGCTGAGGGTTGACTCACAAGATCAGGGAACATGTCTTAGGAAAAAAAGCCAGGCACAGTGTTGCCGGGGCACGCAAAGTCTTTGAGGAAGAAGGGAACATGGCTGTTTCATGAGATCTAGGTTCTGGGTGTGTTTCCTGAAACTGAAAACTCACAGCAAGGCTGGAAGTCCTGAAAACAGCTCTTCTCTCTGGCAGGCAGGCTGCTATTGTGTGAAAATTAAATGTGTTCCCTTCAATAATCTGGGAGAGTACCAAGTATTTATCTCAAAGCAAGTGAAAAAGCTAGTGAGAGAGATCAGCATTTGTGAGTATTTTAGAAATTTATTTTGATCTGTGTTTGTTTTGAAGTAAAATTTGTGTTGCTTGTAGATAAATAATGCTATATTGGCTTGTTAGATGTAAGCATCTCAGAGTGGTAAAGTTACAAAACACCACTTCAGCTGTTTGAAACTTAAAGTGTACCTCACTAGACAGCCACGCCTGTTTGTTCCACCACTTCATAAGTTTTGAACAGCTCCCCAGGGGGGAAAAAAAAAAAAACATGCTTTGCAAATCTCCAATCTGTCGTCTTTATCTAGGAAATGATTTTCTCTATGAAGAGTAAAATCACAGAACTACATAGTGCAATGAGCTATCTTCAAGAAAACCCTGAGAAATATGACAATGTTCAGTTTCATGATTGACTTTAAAAGGAAACGAATCTAAGTTCCAACAACACTTGTAAGTATCTGTACGTAAAATAGTATTGCTGGACCTAACCAGTAGCCCCTTGTACTAGGTCTTGCACAGTTAGAAGAGATCTTAGCTTTTTACCAGCATCCTGTAAATAAGGAGAAGGGATGCATTTTCCCTTGAGAAGAAAATTCTCTTGACATGCCATAAGCACTCTGCAGCAGTGCTGGGAACAAACTTCTTTTCAACATGTTGATCGTGGGATCACTGGGTGCCTGCTGTGCTCGAGGAATGGCTCAGTGGCTGCCAGCAGATGATCAAATAAACAACTCCAGTCAAAGAACATAATCTGAACTAATGGAGATAATTATTCTCTGTTATTCAGGAATAATACAAAAATAGTATATGCTCTGTAGATTAGTGTTTTTTGTTGTTTAACAGTAAGTATGGAGTACTTCTTGCTTAGAGCCTGTGTTCAGACAGCTCGAGGCTGACGCTGCGAGCGTTCTGTCTCCCTTCCAGAACGCTGTCTTTTTTTCAGTCCCCTAGTGCCATGAGTAATGGCCATGAGATGCTTCAGCTCCTTTTCTGCGTTGTCTGACAGGGAAAGATGGATGCGTGGTCTCTGTTGAGTAGCCTCTCTGCTTTCCCTCTCCTGCCCTTGCATATTACACTTACCAAATACGCTCCTTCTTCTCAGGTTTGGTTCCTGCCTTTGTCCTGTTCTCCATTGCTTTCACTGAACCAGCTGCCTTCAGTTCCAGAATGCAAACCTATGTGCTGAGATGTGGTTCCTGCCTTTTTCTTCAAGCAAGGGATTGCCTTTGCAGTGCATTGCCTTGGCAGCACCTTTTTTTTGAGGTAACTGTGCAATGTCTTGTGTGACAAGGCCCTGGCAGGAGCTGACTGTCATCACGGTAATGAAAAGAGATAATAACATCTAAAAGTCAGCATTCATGGTCAGTTCCAGTTGAATGTGGTTCAGCAGAAGTTGGTTATGAAACTGTCACTGACTGCAGTGGGATCTGGTTTATGGTGGCTAGCATGAGATGAATTGAAAAGAATCGCTTAATAGTAGCTGCTGCTGATGGCCTGAGAGGCACGCACCTGCTGAGGAGTCCCCTGAAGTGCCCCTGTTCGTGTTTGTGTATGTCCCGATGCATTCTAGCAGCCATCCACTGGCAGATGAGAACAAACGTCCAGCAGGTCCTTTCAGAGCATGTTGTAAATCAGGATGGCTCCTGAGCCAAATGGAAAACCGCATGACCCATGTGACTCAGCTCCCCTGAGATGGTGAATGTTATTCCTGTCAGTTTTTTTCCATCCCCATTCATCAGTTTGAGGCTTTCATCTCCTTTTTAAATCATGGCCTTTCAAGCAGGGGTGAAATTACACCTGTCAGTAATACATGTTCTTATTACTCCATCATTCTGTCATTGCACAAAGGAATTACACGGAGGTATGTCTTGCCATAGAAACCAGTGAGCGCTCTCACTTTCTTTTGAGCTACATTTAATAGCTTCTTTTTCATTATCCAGGGGTAAAAATGAGAGATGTCACCCATACCAGAAGAGCAGGCAGGAGTTGTGAACGCATGCCTGTGTAATTAGGCACGTGGTAATATCTAATCCCTCTGCCAGCACTTAAGCATAAAGAATAAGTTTTCCATCAGAGTCCATCCTGTACCATCAGAAGTTATTTTAGGCACAAATAAGGCTCCGCCATTCACGTCAGTCCTGCACCATTCCTTGTGTATTGTCTGTATATCCATTAAACTCCCAAACATTCTGCTTCTGAAGACAGGAACGTGGGTGTTTCGTACTTCCCTCAGGTACTGCACCGAGTGCCTGGGAGCCCTCCTGACAAGGATCTGTCTTTGTTCTTAATGCAGGCTGGAAGTACTTACGTATTTACTAGGTGACTTATGAGATAGTAGTTGTTGATTTTTTCCAGGTTTTTAACGTGGATCTATTTAATAAAAAGGTTAGATTTCTTTTGAAGCCTCTCCTTTCACAGGCACATTTTCAGTGTGTTTGCTTCTTGGACAGATTTCCATGTTTTACCTTCCTATGTATTAAGGTGTAAGTAACATTTCAGTTGAAGATCCATACTTTGACCTTTAAAATAAATATTTTGACTTAATTTTGATAGAGGAAAAGTAGCTAAGCATTTCTTACAATCTTTTTGGGCTGTTCTTTCTTCCTGTGCATGAGAAGATAGATAAATTTCAGATATTTCCTTCTCTTGTTTGAGATGGGAGTTGTTACTAGCCGCTTAAGATTTGGTTGAAGATTTGGTCACCTTTTTTGACTGCAGTACTGTTTGTTCGGATCTGCTTCAACTTGAGCTGAAATTTATGCAAATTTTGTTTCGAGAAGAATGTGTGGGTAACCATGAAGTAAATCACAGCTTTCCAAGAGGAGTCAGCAGGTATTGCACTGACTTCTCACATAGTGAGGTAAAATTGAGATCGGTTTCTGGGGACTTGAGAATTTGTACAAGAAATATAAGACAAAGAAAAATTGAAGTTTCAAAAGCATTTGAAAAATTAAACTTAATAGTCTAAGAGATAACACATTACACCAGGGACTGCAAATTGAACCAAGAAGGGATCTCGGATGTTGCAAGAAGAAATCCACCACAACAAAGGTTAACTGACATGAGAAAATTGGACTTGTATTATTTCACTCAACTGCATTAGCAGCCTAGAATTCACCCCTTAGCACAGTTGAGTTGTCTTAAGTATACTCTCATAGCTGTGTGGTTCCAGCAACCTTGCGCGAGCAGGTGCACCCAAGCAGCTCCTATTTTGTGAACACAGAGAGAGAACAAAGTTAATGCTTTACCAGGTGCAGTTCACACCTGTGCTGGGAGCCAGGAAGATGGTCAAGGTTCAGAGCTGCATGAGGGTGGCTGCCTGGGAGCTGGGCTCTGGCCAGGAGCCCTGCAGGGCCTGCTTTGGGGCTGGCTCCCTGACTCCCCCCTTCATCACCTGCCCGCCTGTGGGAGCACATGGGTCTGGGGCCTTGCAAGAGTCTTGTTTAGCCCCGCTGATGATTTGAAAGATAGCACTCGGACTGAAAGGGGCTGATTGAGTCAGGGTGTTGTTGTTGGGAAGAGGTAAAATGTCCGGTTGGCAGTGATGTACATGCCCTGTTCTGAAATGATTTTTTTCACAAGCTGAGCCACCAAGGGGAACATAGGAGAACTGATCTACAAATAATGAGTTTACAGATATCTGTAGGCTTAGGTATCAGATAGCCAAGTGTAACGGTGTCTAACTGTGTTATGTTACAGTGCTTTTAAGTTGGTTTAGAAAGCAGGCATGCATGAGGAGATTTTAACTAAATCTGCAGACCTGGGTTTACAAATCAGTGTTTTGGGAAGTTCCTGAAAGCATTTGTTTGTAAGGGGTTTTCTGAAACAGAATCTGTCATCCATCCCTACAATGGAAGTCAATGTCAGCTGCAGCATGGCTGCTTCACAGGGAAAGCAAACCAGCTGGGGAAAATGAGCCCTGGAACTCCGGCATTAACAGGGAAAAAGATATCCTGCAGCTCTGAAGCAAACCAAAAGTCTGAGTTCATAATCACTGCTTCAGTTACCACATAGGAGTGCATTTGTTCTGTTCTACATAAACCAGTTCTCTCCATTAACTGTAGTCTTACCAAAGGGATTTTTACATACAAGGAACTTCTTGTATGTAGTTGACCAAAAGAGAGCAACATTAATAGAGCAGTTTGAATACTTTATTCAGTGTACTGGCAAAGTAAAGCAGAAAAACATGAAAAGCTACATGGAGAAAATACCAGTTCCCTCTGCAGTCCACAGAGATGTTATGGTGCACGCCATACAAAGGACATAGCAACACACATAGGTTTTCACCCAAGGTCTGTGCTGGTGCCCGTTAGGTCTGGACTCATGCACCTGACAGACTGGCCAACAGGATTTTTGGTGTGTTTAGTCATAATTTTTTGGGTTCACTTTACCTTTTTTCTGTTTGAGTGCTCATAGTAGCTGGCTTTCAAGGACTGCAGAGGAGCTTTGCTCTTCCCTGTGTGTGAAATGTGTGTTGGGAGTTCATCTATGAATATGTAGTCTATGTGACTTAACTGCTCACTGATTTTTACAGGGAAGAGGGTGACAGAATGGAGAAAGCAGTTAGCGGAGTTAGTACATGAATATGTTTGTCTGTGATGCAGATATCCCAGATACTGATATTCCAGATGCTGAAGATTCATTCATATTCCCGTATTCAGGGAGGCAGGGATGGAAAGAGGAAAAGGTGGAAAACTGGGAAACAAGCGGTGAGTAAAGAATAAAAATGGCCAAGCCAGAGGTGCTGGGAGATGCGTAGGAGCTGGTTGCAGAATTTGCATGGGCAGGCTCACAGTGCATGTCTGACAGGTGGGCAGTGCTACTGTCCAAACCGAGCTGCTGTGGGGGGGAGCCCCGAGCGCCTGAGCAAGGCTAGAGTCTTGGCACTCATTCTGTCGGACTCCTGGGAAGGAGCAATACTGACACATAGTAGTAGAAGGTCACTGCTTCTTCTTGGTTTTAACCCCAAGATGCTTTCTCAGTGTTGCTGTTAGTAGAAAGACAAAGGATGATCTTTCTTCTTTTTTCTTGATTTTTTTTCCCCTTGTCTTTTCAAGTCATAGAAGGTTGAGGTCTTAGTCCCCTCATGAAAGGATGTCAAGCTGTGTTAAAAATTATTGCTGGTGAAGAGACTGCCATGTCCTCAGAATACACCTTGGGGGCACTTTCTTCCTTGTGTTTCATCTCTCTCTTCATTTGCCTCCTGAGAGTGGAAGTTGTTTGGGACCTGGAGTGTGTTTCGCTGGGCTCACACGTGCACAAAATGGAAGTTTCTCATGGAAGGCTGGAGATGCTCCACAAATCAAAATAGTTTGTGTCTAGTTACGTTTTCCTATTGTCAGCACAATTCCTGAGAAAAGGGTAGCATTAGGGAAACAATGAGCCAAGTTTTTAATTCACCAAGTGGTCTTGGCATCTTTCATCAGTTCTTGCCATTTTGTTTTGATGGTTCTCCTTTTCTCCTGTATTACCCTTCTCCACGATGTCTCTGACTTGCCTTAGCACTCACCTGTCTTGTTTCCAGGCTAGCGTCTGCATCTTTGTTTTGCTTTTCACTTTCTTCACTCATATCTCAGTATATCTCGGCCACGTCTGTAGCGTTTCGGGATGCTTAAGGAGGCTTCTTCTCTTCTCTTCTTGTGAACCCATGTATTTTCCTTCAAAGAAGTTTTAAAATGGGAGTGTTGGTAGGACTCTGCATAATTCCTGTTTTCAAGTAAGGTGCTAAAACACTTGTCTTTTATGGAAAATAGTGACTAAGATTTTAACCCATGATTCTGCTTACTAAGTTTTTCTTCTGTTCAGAAAAACACTGTCAAATGTGTCTATAACTAGATTAATAGAGAGGATTTAGAGTTTTGAGAGAGGAACTAATTTAAGTAGATCATGCATGCCTCAACTAAGTTGGAGTAACAGGAATTATTTTTTCAAGTAATTACGGAATGAGGTGAAAAAGGAAGTTGAGATCAAAATTTTTTTTTGTCTTAGCTGTAAGGAGAGAATTGCAAGGGGAACTGTCCTGTTGCTAGTAACACAGCAAGTGAAATTCTGGTCGCTGAAGAGAAAATTGCTTCTGATACACAGCATGGTTGAGATTTATTGGATTTAACCCCAAGACACTTTCTCATTGTTGTTGTTAGTAGAAAGATGAAGCTGAATCAAAGCTTGGCTGAGCTGAATGTTTTCTGAAGATTTCTATTGTTTAGAAATGTTATCTGTGTCTCATTTTTTTCCTGCCTGCTTTTTCTCCAGTCTTCTTTGTCTCCTTTGTAAATATTTAAGTCTTTTTTTTTTTTTTTTTCAATTGCTAAAGCCACGAGCATCCATCATGTCTGCTGTTGCTTTGCCAGTGAGCTTGTGCTGACTCAGCGCACCCTGAGGCATCTCCCATCAGCAGGCTCACGGACGGTGCCGTTTCTGGCAGGCCGGCTTGGAGCTCCTTGACAGGGTGGCGGATGCAGCTGGAGCAATTCTAGAGCTAAAAACCAAGGAATAGTTCTCTTGAGTCATTTAGTAGGAGCTTAAACTCTGAATCAGCAGGCCAGGGAAGTGTGGCAGTAAGGACATACTAGTCCTGACCTGCCTGGCATTGGCTTAGTTTTGGCTGCATTTTGTGTGATTTGAGAGTTGTGTTTATGTGCATTGTTTGCTCAGAAATGTGTTCCTTAACTGGAGGAAAATACCTTCTATGACTTTATATAACCGTTAGCTGCAGTAATGTCGGGTTGTCTGCCAAAAACAAGCTGAAGAAAATGCTCAGGCTTTCTGTTGCCTTGTCTGTGAAACTCCGATCCTGTTTAA
Organism: Cygnus atratus; assembly: GCF_013377495.2. Classification (NCBI taxonomy): domain Eukaryota; kingdom Metazoa; phylum Chordata; class Aves; order Anseriformes; family Anatidae; genus Cygnus; species Cygnus atratus. Next base: position 46,531,165 of record NC_066365.1, on the reverse strand, counting down.
AATCATTGATCGAGTATTAGATAGCTGTTGTCAGCAAGAACTAATAAAGTGATGACTCTGAAGAACCTAAGAGTTATGTGTAGCAGTGGGAGATTATTCAAGAGCTGTCCAAACATCTTCTGCACAATGTGCACAATACATCGGCAGGTAGGGGCAAATGCAGTTCAAGCAGAGCATGCAAAATTTCAGATCACTGTGGGGCAAACCACATTTCTTAAAGTCTTTCCAGCAAAGAGAAGCACCCTATTCAGCTGCTTTACATCAGCCACAAGTTCTTACCCTTGTGTTTTTGTTTTCTGTTGGATTTCTTGTCTTATTCTTAAACACAACAAGTCAATCCATGGCATGCATTTAGAGTATTTGATTTGCTAAATTAGCTAACATGTCAGGATCAAACAGGCAAGGTTTACATTAACAATATGTTCTACAATCCTTCAGTGTTTTCTCATGAGAGTTGAACTTAAAGAACATTGGGCACTTTCAGTGGGTGTTTGAAAACTTTGTATTACTGAGAAACAAGAACAAAATTTGTTGGAAGGCCTATTTGTTTTTGTGACTGCACATCATCCTCAGGCAAAATAAAATGAACTTTGCATTGCTTTTTCACCAGTAGCTATTGGATAAGCTTTTTGCCTATTAGCAGATGAAGATAAAATACGGACTGGAACAGTTGAAAGATAAACGATATAACTCAGAGGGCTAGGTTCACTGGGGTCACTGGTGTCTGTAAAGAAATTTTAGGACTTCATCAGTATGATGGGCTGTCTTCTATTGCATGGAACATGGCAGAAACACTTCCCCTTCCTTTGATTTAGCCTTGAGGGCTGTTATTTTTTCATTTACATTTTTCCTCTGAACCCATCCATTAATTGCAGAGCAGTGAAGTTTGCTTTTATGGAAAGTATCTGTGAACAAAAGAGAAAGGATGAAACCTTTTGTATGCCAAAAGAATACTGTAAATTCTATAAATAGTAACATTTATCAAAGCATGTGGAAAGTCTCTGGTTTCATGTGACCAAAGATTTTGTGTATTTCACTTGAAAGACAAATTAAGCAGAGAACCTAGAAAGCATGTTTAATTATAAGCACACAAAGAGCTTTGTATGCAGCAGCTCTGTATGTGTGTTTAAAGACAGGTATGTGCATAGGTATTGTGCTGATTTGTAGATAGGTGATGGGTATTACAGAGGGTATCCTGTACTGTGGCTGCCAGAAATCCTTATCTCCAACAAAAATTTTGCTGTCTTTTTGAACAAAGAGGACCCAGAAATTGGTATGATCCTAGCTTGCCATGCTTGTAGTTTCTGGCAGGAGGACAGTTGTAAATAAGAAAGGGAATGGGGTATAAATGTTTGGCTACATTTACTGACAGTTACTTAAATGGAAAAGGAATGAATTTGTCCCTGTTGGACAAACTGTAGCCCAGTGTGGTTTCCTGTCAACTCAGTGGGATAGGGATTGGGAATTCTATTAATCATGGCTCTTACTGAGGCTTGTGTATATGGGTAACTATGAACTGTTTTCAGGTCACTGCAGTTTCTCTGATTTCATTTCATGTAATTTTTCACTTTAGGACTATAGCCTTTCTATTTCTTGTAAGACTATAGCAAACCTATTATGTGTGTCATGAGTTGTTTCTTATTCCCCCTTTAAAATATGAGGTCTCTTCCCCTTTGTTGTTTTTTTTTTATGGAAACATCACTGATTGATACTTAATTCTGAGTAACCTTCTGTTCCTGAAAACTGATGCTGAGAATGTAACAAATGAATAACGTCACAGGCTTTTGAGCTTAATATCTGGGGAGATATAATCAGGCATATTGATTCTTTCCTTCCTGCATTTCCTTTCTCTGTAATTACAAACAAGTTTCTGCTTGTGGAATAACTCAGTATATTCCTTAGAAAAATCACTTATTCACAGCCTGAATGCTAAGTAAGCTAAAGAAGGAATCAGTTGTAACAGGGAACACAGATTTTCTGTTTGGAGAGGTGTTAATACTTTCCTTATTAGATCAGAAATTACATCTCCAGCAGTTACACTACTGTGGGCTAAGGTCTTGGCCTAGCTCACGGACTCGCCCAGTGGAATAAAAGGGGAGTGTAACTTGTGAGAACTATTCAGGTTAGGTGTTGCAAGTGGAATAAGATTGTAGGGCATAGGGTTGTGTTTACATCCCCTCTTTCCTCAAGAGGGCCACTAGAGCAGGAGGCTGACTGGCTCCTACCTGAGGTACCCGAGCCAGCGCATTGGCACATGCTGCACTGCTCATGTGGGACAGCCGCTGCAGGGGAAGGGATGCGGCAGGCTGGGCAGAGAGGACGTGGTTAGGTGGTGCGAGATCGTTGGATGTTGGGAGAAGTCATTGGCACAAGTTTACCTGGGCAACCTGCTCTAGGGAACCTGCTTTGTTGGGCCCAATGGTCTCCTGAGGTCCCTTCCAACCCTACAATTCTGTGATTCTGTGGTCAGAGGGAAATCAGATCACCTTGCAGTTGAGCGAGAAGACAAGTGGATAGGACGAAGTTAGGTTTCTGTGGGAAAGGCAGCAGGAAGATACAAAGTTTGCTTGCTGATTTGCAGGTCATTTCTGGTAGGAGACTCTGGCTTCTCTTCTGTGGTGTTTCAGTGATGAATCCCCTCTTCTGAGTTAGAAATAAGGGTTTTGCTATCGGCACGACTGTGGCACCACAGGTTTTGTACAGCATTAGGACATGTCAAAATTGATAGATTGTAAGAGTAAAAAAAACCTGGAGTCTTATAAAAGTAATGATAATGGAAAGGTCTTGTGCTTTCTGGGACAGGAATACCACAGTAGACATCAGGAGAACAAAAATGGACTCTTACTTGCTTTTTACTTCAACTAATCAAACTGGAAATGTTAACAAGTCATTGTCAGCAGTTGGTAATAGATACAGTATCACGTACAGTAACAAGCGGAATTGATAGACAAGCATTTTCTTTCCTCAGCTTTGGAAACCAATGGTTGTCAATGCCTTTCCATTTCCTTGACACACCACACAATGGCAGCGTTTGTCTCTGGTTTGTACAGCCAGGGCGGTCAACGTTGAGTAGACCTTGCTTAGCAGAGGTAATAACCTGGTCAGTCATGCAGCTGAAAGATCAAGTTTAAAGCAAAAAAAAAAAAAAAAAACAATTCCCAGCACTATTGTGTTTCAGCTGCAGGTAGAAACTTCCACTCTTCTACTACCCAACCATTTGCCCTTGTCATGAGGACCAAAGGCAGGAGGAGAGGTTGATTTGCACTCTTACATCTTGTAAGGTAACTCTGAAAATAGAGAGAGTGCAGACACCTCTCAGGTGACCGAGCACTAAATGTCACGTAATTAGGGATTTGATCCTTCATCTGATCCTCTCATTTTCCGTTTCAAAGTTTCATTCTGAATCTGAGGTCTGTTGTGAACTTGTATTTTGTCTGAATTTCTCAGTGCTAAAAGCTGTAATGTCATCACTGGAAACTGTTTAATAGATATATTGGGCACTACTCTGTTTTCTTGAGATATGTTTTTTAACTTATCCTTCTCCAAAATTTATGTTTTTCTTTTCAAAGGTATGGAAGAAAGCCTCATTTTGTTTATTACCCTGTATTATATTGAGAGCTGGGAGGTCTGTTACTGAGTCAGGTGAGAGAAGTACCCCAGTGAAGGAAACTTTGTAGTGCTAGACCTAAATGTACTAACACATGAGAATTGCAGCTGAGCCTTGTCCACATCAACAGGTGGCCCTTCTGAGCTGTGTCACCACTTACAGGTGCCAATGCCAGGCTGGCAGAGGCTGGAGGGCATGGACATCATGTTTAAGTCAAGTCCTTGGGCCTCTGGGTTTGAGGTGAGGCTGGGTTTTGCTAAAAATTGTTGTACTAGAGATGCACTGGGTCTTAGAACACATCTAGCATAGTGTGAGAATGTGAGCATCCCTGCGTCTGGGAGTTGTCCCACTGCTAGTATGTTTCTTCTGCAGAAATAGCCAAATTCTGAGCAGATGACTCCCAGAATGAATTTTATGAGTAACGTTCATCTAAGAGGTGCCATCGGAGCAGGGAAGAGACTTGAGGTTTAAAGTAAGATGCTGTTTTATGGGTAGAAACAAGGTATTTTTGTTTTTCAAACACATAATTATTCACAGAATTTTTTTTTGCACTAGTTATTAAAGAAATGGGAAAAAGGAGGAGAAAAATAAACAAACCAAAAAAACAACACCACAAAAATGAAAGGAAGCAAATGAACAACAACAAAAAGACTAGTACTGGTAAGAGCAGCAGAGATGTGATTTATGGAGATGCCCACATATTGGGTTATTCCTGAAGGTTAGGGGAAGCCACCAGGACCTTTGGAGCCTGTCTTGATGGGGCTGCATTTACGAGTTGGTAGCATTGCACATTTAGTGGACCTTGTGCATATATAAAAAAAAAAAAAAAAAAAAAAAAAAGAAAACAGCACATAGGTCTTGTAGCAGAGAAAGCCTTTCAGCAGAGTTCAGCACAAATGGCGTTTTCCTGCAGCAAGTTTTGTGCCATTTTTAGACATGATCAAGTTTATTTCCAGGAGAGCCTGCTGAGGTTTAGGCATGTTCATTAGCATGTTGTCACACCTCAACTTGCCATCCCCTCTTTAGTCCCCGTCAGGCCAGGGCAGTGCCACATACCACCCCAGGCTGTCTGTGAGCAAGGCAGCACAGCCTGCAGAAGAGGGGCTCTGCCTGCAAGGACACAGATTTTCTTCTTGTGTTATGCAGATTTGAGGAGTTCATCCAGTTAGAAAGAGAAAAGATACCTGAATTATTAGCATTAAAAAGAACAGTTATAAAAATCTAATTTTCTGTTTCTTGGGAATAATACATGAATTCACTGCACACAGCAGACGGAGAGGCTGCGCAAACTGTTATGAGTGGAAAACCAAAGAAGGGACACCTGCAATTAGGAAGTCTGGGAAGGGAAGGATCCCTAAGAAAGCTCAAAGGGCCAAGCAACTGAAGTTTGTAGGGTAAAACCAGACCGAATATCAGCTAGAGGTGAAATTACCTTTGGAAAACGAAACACAGTGTGGTAGTAATGAAGCTGTGACAAGAGGGGGCAGGAATGCTCCACAGTGTTCAAGGTTGCACAGAGGTTCCCTTAGTACTGGAGAATGGAAGAACCACCAGCCACACAGGAGAGGAGATGATTCAGTGCCTGAAAAACTGTTATCAGACCATGCAGAATTTGTGCTGGAAAGAACTCAGGGTCTTTTTGTAATGAATGGGATGTAAATGTATTACAGTTTTTCCATCAGACTTGCAACAACCACAGGTATCCCTGCCTCCTGCAACTGTCTCTCGCTATGGCTGAGGCTGGAGATACATTTCTGAATTCTTGAAAAATTAGATTACTATATGTTTTTTAGGGTGTTCCTTGCCCTTCTGTGGGTTTATGGAAGTGCTGCTGACATTAGGGTAAACTTGTTTCAGAGGTTGTATAGCATCCTGTGATAGCATAGCATGTTGTATTTGAAGTATTTGCTTTATCTTGCCAGAGGGATCTTGTAGCTCAGCCTATTTACTGGGGGGTGGGAAAGAAAAAGGAGGGAGGAGGATACAGACATCAAAAAATGATGACACCATATTGCAGTCCCATCTCATGTGTCAATGGAAGTGTTCCCATTAACCATTTCTCCTATAAATTCATAGCACAGCTTTTGCCAGCCTTTGAGTGTGTTTATATGCAGTCTGCATAATTGAATGGAATTAATGGAATGGAAAATGTCATAGTAGCAAAATATCAGGCCACGGTATTATTTCAGCTTGCATTTTATGTATGCTTTACAGTTTTTTGTATGACCTACTTGGTATTGGAAGTACAGCATTCTCACTGAAATTTTTTGGAATATTTAATAGCGATTGTTTACGTGCAATTAAAATGGACCCAACACTCTTCCTTTTTTTTTTTCGTTTGTTTGTTTTGGCCAGCCCCATGAACTCATTGCCCATCAGGGTTACCCCACATGAGCGTTTTCTGGTGCACTTTAGACTTCAGGTGTCTGGGGTTCAGCTTAGAGACAAAGGCATGACAGCCTAGGTGTGGGTGTCTGACATTGCACACACTCATAAGCAGGATTTTTATTGTTTAGTGGATGCAATACATCGGAAAACAGTTAATTTGGAGTGGCAGTTGAGTGTATAACTCCATTCAGGAACTTCTGAAGTTCTGCCTGAGTCACAAATTCACCCTTAAAGGAGGGTGAGATTTTGTCATTCCTCATTGCATATCTGAAAAAGGAGCAGGTAATGTAAGCCCACTGGCTTTAACTACGTCATGTGTGTAGTTCCAGGGGAGTTGCATTTCTGATGGCTTTCCAAAGGGTTGAGGTTTTTTGTAAGCAGTTTGCTCATGTTTCGAAAACTGACCTTTAATTTCAAATAGGTTTAGGATTGGTCTTTTTCTAGCCTTCTTCCATAGCTATATGTTTCTTGCATGTGTGGTGTTCATTGTGATACATCAAGAAATCAGGAGTTATTTTCACTTTGAAGAAAGAAATGCATTAGCTCTAGCTGCAATGATAACTTTAATAAACCATGACATGGTTAAATACAATTAGAAAAAGGAAGGAAGATACCAACATTTTTAGTATATAATAATTTTAAAACAGTTATTAAAAAAAATCTTGTTTTTCACTGCTTATTCTGAAACATGAAATTTGATTGGACAAATCACGTTTTAAATTCTGGTGTTTTTTTTTTTTTCCAGCATTACAATAGTTTATTTTTTTAAACAAAAAAAAATCCAAATTAAATCCATCAGTGAAATGACATTTTAGTGGTACCTAAACATGAGTTCTACCACCAATACGAGAAACAGTCCTTTGAGTACAATACAGAGTCTTCAATGATTATATAGCTCTGTATTTCTTATTTGAGTCTTTCATACTATTTTTTCTTCTTATATGGAATGGAGCAAAATATCGCCTATCTGAAAACTCAGCTTGTTAACCCCGTGTTCAGTCTTCCTGGTGTGGAAATGTTAATATGCAGAGAAATTTGTTTAGAATAGAGGTTTATTGATAATAGAACATTTATGAGATATGAATTATTCTATGTTCAATGAAACTAATTTGAATGCAAATGACTGCTCTTGTTAGTGTAAAATAGTAAAGGGACTTTGTGTGGTCTATATCCAGGAGCGTAATAATGGATTTGATCTTAAGGATAAATCATTCAGGACCTTCAAGAATTAAATCTTACGACTCTTAAAAATTAAGTTAGTTGAATTCACCCTGTTCTATGTTCAAATATTTGATTAAAATCCTTTCCTATTGCCTGATGATAGTCCTGATAAGAGATTTAATGGAAGTTGTCCGTTAACTGAGTTGAACACACCTTGAGCCAATTCCTCTTGAGCAGAGCTAGGAAGAAATGCACAAGATGTACAGGAAAAGAGAAATTCCTATAGCAATATAGGAAAATTTGACCGTATAGAAAGATCCCCTTGAAGCACACCTGACTGTGGTCTGTATGTGGTGGGTAATACTCTGTGGGCTTCAGTCATAGACATAGTTTTGAGATTATTGCTGGCATAACCTGTGGCATAACTCGTTCAGCTGGCTTATTTGTGAGTTGAACCATTGTCTAATACTGAGTTAGTTGAGTCAAAGTAATTGTTTCTCATAGTCTTCTCCCAGGAAAATCTGTTTGGTAAACCTGTCCTGATAGATGTAATTCCACTCCTGCAATGCGAGGAAGACTTTCTAGAAATCATTTGGACTGTAAGTTAATTAAAATGGAAGATTTCTAGTGCCAAACCACAACTACTTTCCAGTGTCTGTAATCTTACTTTAAACTGATGCAAATACATGTGTTCTACATCTGTATTGGAGAGTTCAGCCCTAACATTCCTTCATCCCATGCAATATTTGTGAAATAAAAGAAAAAAGAGAGGATTGGATATGCTTCATACAGATAGGATATTTAGTCAGCTTGGAAATGCTTCCACCATGGTTTCAGTGCACCGTAACTATTCCTGACCACCTGTGTTCAATTTAATTTGATGACTAGTTGTGACTTATTCTACTCTCACATCAGATAATTACTCTAGGTCTACTGTGGAGAACAAGATGGAGGGACAAGATATTAGAAAACATAAACAGCAATAACATTGCAGCCTCTTAGTCGTAACTTTGACAAGTGCTGTGCTTATTCCAGTCACAAGACTGACAGATGCACAGGCAGCGCCTGCCTTCGGGAGCCTCCCTTTGAGGGCTTTCCCTTTGAGTTTCCTCAAAGGGGATTTCCATAACGTGTTTGGTGCTATCTGGTAACCAGCCCCTTTTTGTTTAACAGCAGAGATCACTAACCATTTTGAATGTGTTGGGAACTGACTCTTGCTTTTAGGCATCAGCCTTAGTAAAAGGATATGACTGCAAAGAAAGCAACTTCTGTTTTCCATGCAGAACTGTAACAGTTTTAAGATGTTTTTTCTTCAGCTGGCACTTGCAGGCAATTGATACAAAAATATTGTTTATCATACTACACTGAGCTAGTGTTGACAGCTAGAGTTGTCAAAATAAGGTGGGATAAAATAAACTTCTCTTTCTCTGTTATTTGACACACAAAAATGATAGATGTGTTTGTAATATTCCTTGGGTCGCTCATTTTTCATCATACAGGCTGATTCCCTTTCTTTTGGCTCTGAACAGAGCTGGAACCTAATGAAGTTATAAACCTAACTAGTAGATATTGCCAAAGTAAATTGTATTGACTTTGGTGTTAAGCAAAGACTATCAAGCTGTGTCCCTTGAATTAGAGTATGCTTATTCCTTGACCCTGCATGCTCTGTTGCCTTCTTTTCTATCCAGCATCTATAAATCTAGCATCCGGCACAGATTCAGGTCAAATATTTTCCAGAAGCCCTGTTGGGTCAAAAGATTAGCAGTGCTGTCAGGTTAATGTGCTTCCTCGGGAGTATTGCTGATAGTAAACACCACCTTGTTCAGGACTCCCTTGCTGCAGAATGTCGAAGATGGTTGGTCACAGTAGCTTGATGGGTTGTGTAGTGCGACCCGAGGTGTCAAGCAAGTCAGCCCTATCTATTGCATAGAAAATCATGCAGGAGATGGTTGCCACATGGTTCAAAACACAGGTCAGAAGTATAAATATAAGGGATCAAAACACAGTCTTGGGTCAGCAAATAGTTCTGTCCTCTCAAGCTTCATGACTCTTTTTTCCTGGGAGTTTTCTTGGAAGCTGCCAATAGACAGGAGAGTAATAAGCTGACATAGGCGACCACTTTTAAACTCCAGTTCCAAAGTCATTTGTAAAATTTGCCAGGATTATATTTTTTTTTTTGCATATCACAGGTATTGACATTACTGTCGCACCAAAATATGCAGAATAAATTTATAGCAACCATTTTATAAGATGGGAACTAAATGGGGTAAGAATAGAAAAATGGACAGATCAAAATGACAAATGTCTTTTCACTGCAGATCCTAAATATCAGTAGGTGAAATAAATCACAATAGAAGACATCCTTCTCCTTCTCCCCAGCAAGCGTCTCAACTAGCCACAGTTGAGAAAGAATTTGAAAAGGTAGGCACGGCGCTATGCCAGAAACCTGTGCTGCCCAGATGTTGTAGTCACTTCCCTCAAGGGTGTATAGCCTCCGACTTCAGTGTGTGAGCAAAAGTTGACCACCTGCTTTCGTGGAAAAAACAAATCTGAATATTTTGGTTGAGCATGAAGAGAAGGTGACTTGAGACCCTTCACAGCCTATATTTTTTTCATTGAATAAACCCCAAACCCTTACCTAGTCTTACCTGGATTTGCAAAGATCCGTTAGTGATGCTGTAACCTTTTATAGAGAAAGATTTTACAGTAACACAGTGACTATATGAAGTGAAATCAATTAAATTGTCTAGATTAGGCAGTCTCAACTATCTGTGAGTAGTTTTTCAGGCGCGGAGTATAGAGAAAACAAATAGTTTATATTTTTCAGCTCAACCTGCTTCAGTTCTCTGAATGACCCTCTGTTTATTTGAGGTCAGGTATTATTACTTCTGTGTTCTGTTGTTAAGGATATACTGTGAATGCTTTGTGATATGGTTTTTTTCCTCTTTGAGTGTGCTTAGCACATTTACCAGCAAAATACAAATAATGATCTGCCTCTGCCACAAAACAAACCAAAAAAAAATAAATCACCTGAAATCTGAGCCAAGTATATTAGGCCTGATGTCCCAAGTGCTTGAGTCGGTTCTAGGGGTATGCAGCCCCAAGGACCTGGGCATTTTTCTTTGTGGACCCCTAGATAACTACAGCTATTGAACCACAGTGTTGCTACCTATAAGTAGAGTAGGGAAATTGTATTTTAAAAGGGTGCCTCTGATGTTGCAAAGTCCTCCAAGGAGAAAAAATGCCGGAACTGATGTTAGCTGCTGCATTTCTTATGTTCTATTTGTTCACTCCATCCATCTCCCTTTGTGCCTGAAGTCCCTCCCTACCTGGATGTGCACTTGGCTGAGGAATGGGAGCTCCTTTGGTGCACATTGGGTTCACGCATATGCTGTGAACGTTTTCACCCTGCAGCTCTGAGGTTGCAAAGAAAAGTGAGGCTTTGTATAGCAGGGAGCATTTTAATTTTGTTTCCTTCAGTTGTTATAACCACAGTGGGGTAAGGATCTAACTGTAGCAAGGATGCGGTTTCTGTTATTAGACTGAATGAAATATTTTGAATAAATGAGCGAGCTTTCAGGCATGCAGACTATTCTTCTCTCTTCTGCTGCCTTGTGGCATATTCAGTATCCAGATGCTCTGTACCAAATTCCAGAGCTGCTTTGCTGCAGCAAGCAAGTGAAGCTGCTATAGGAGCAGGCCGCACTGTTTGACAGACTAAGCAGCTCTTAGCAGTGCTCCCCAACTTCCCCTGGCTTCTGGAAACAGACCTGCACATGTGATGTCCTCTGAGCAACACCCTATGTTAATCTCCATGTCCCCGTGGACTTCTACAGCTTTCCAGTGGCCCTAAGTAAGGTCAGAGGGTCTCGCGAACAGCATGGAATGGAGACTGCGGCTTAAGAAGTGGTGTATGTTGCTTTTATCTGCTCCACTGTGAAGAGGGCTGCTGTTATGGAAGGAAGTCTGTATAATTGTTAAAAGAACAAGTGCTGTGTGAGGAAATGATATCAGTGTGCTGGAATGGGTTGTGTATTCAGGCCAGGAGATCTTATATTTATTAGCTTAAAATAATAATATTTACATTATAACAGCTTCTAGAGCTCCTTCCTGAGGCTAGGCTAGGCACTGAAAATGCAGAGGTGGAGACCAGGAGCAGCCTGAAGCAAATAGAGAGGAGGAAAATGAGCTATAAAGTTATCTGCCCAGGAATTTATAATAGGAAAGAGAAAATTAGGAAAAGAGCCTCTGAGCGCCTGTATGTGTATTCCATATACTGGACTGTGCCTCCACTCTAGTGTGTGATGTGGTGGGTTTCGGAAGGCATCAGTGCCTCTGTACGTAGCCAGCCTGGGCTCCTTAACCACGAAGACTGTGACAGGCAAGAGAAAGCACCTACGGGTGGCTGCAGAGGTGATGGTGAAGGACGTGGGGCAGGGAAGGGCTGGGTTAACAACAACGGTGCTGCACAACTCCATATCCTTGGGAGAGTTTTGCTGAAACATTGACTTTTAAAGAAAATATTTGGGGATCATTATTACAGGAAATAAATTTCATGGTGTTTTTAAATTGTATCTATAAAAAGCTAGAAAGGATACTGAGTAGACAGTACTGGTCTGGTGAGCGGACCCTGCAGCTGTGTTGGCTTCACAAATGTTTTGCATGTGCTGTTCTTAAAGAGCAAAGGAGAACGAAAGGGGGAAAAAAAAACAACACAAAAACCTTTAGTCCACTTGTCATCCAAACCATGAGAATTTCTTGCCTTTTTTTTGGTAATAATTGTCTCAAATATGGTTTGCATTTTTTCCATTAAATGTTTGAAATAATTAGTGAAGACTTCAACTCCAAGAAGTACAGCTGTCCAGAAAATCAGGCATAAAAAGAGCCCAACAATATTTGCAAAGTGAAATTGCAATTATGTAAATTCCAGCTACTGGATTTGCAAGCATGGGAGCCCAGGAGGACAGAACTGGAAAGCTCTCAATTACACTGTAGAAAAATACTGGTTTGCGTTACAAGGCAAGGCTATGCTTGGCAGTTGGCTTGTGAGCATGCAAATCAGGTCGTGGACCTGTACCACTTGTTCTTCTATTTTGGTGTGGAAGTCAAGTGGCTGGAAGTTTCTATCTTTAATGATTTCCTCTTGTCTGCTCTAATGAACAGCTGCGCAAAGTTGTCCAACACCATTTTGAGTATTTACTGGCCAGTGTTCAGCTGAGATGAAAAGGGAGACACTTCATCTAATCTTCTTGGATGTCTCAGTGTTTGCACTTGAAAGTTTTCTTTTATACAGCCTTATAGCAAGTGCAGAACAAATTAATGTTATGGTTTGACACTGACTGACCTTTTGAGAATGATTATTGCTAGGGAGCTCTTGAGGCATATTTTAAAGAGCTGTTTACTGTAGACTACATAAATAGGAAAAATAATATTATTCAGAATTGCATATAAGTATAAATCAGAGCAGTCCCTGAGGAAATTCACCCCGGGAATTAAATCCTGGCCCACTTCAACTTGTTGCTGTTAACAGTGGTTTGGACCAGGACTTCAGACTCGTGAAATGCTTGAAAACGAGACCCAAAGCTTTTATATTTGGTCAATTCTGATAGCTCAAGGCGTGAAGAAAGTTCACAGAAGTGAGTTCACAGATCAGCATGGGGGTACCCATCTAGCTTGTGCTGGCATGAGACTTGAACCAACTACTAGATTGTCACTCAGGGTACTGACAAACGTTATTATGCTGTTCTTTTTAATCCGCTCAGTTAGCTTCTGCTTGGAGCAGCTTCACTGTAGCCTGTTCCGCTGTATGTCTTCAGAATGGGAGGAGGTAGTGAGGTGGGTCTAAGATGTGAATCTACTTCCACTGTGCTCTCGTTGAGAAATAGGGTTGGTCTTTGGGAAAATCTGTCAAGTAGTAGCCTACAACAGCAGTCTCTTAAAAGACTGAAGAAATGTTTGAAAATCAACAGTTATTGAAAGGAAGAACTAAGAATACTTCAGTGGGCAACTAAATGTATAAATATATATTATGTTGTAATCCTGTACATCCTTGCCATGATGGTTTCTTCTGTATTTGAAAAACTAATAGCCAGATACATATTTTTCCTCCTCATATTTTTTCCTCTAGCACCACCTGTTTTCAGTGAATCTCCTTCTCCTTTGGAGCAATTAATTTTTGACTCATGCTTAAAGGACTGCAGAAGGCTTGACCAGTGTGGAGCCCAGAGGCAGCACCAGGAGTCCCAGGGCACTGGTGATGGGTGCATCACCTGAAGGACTTGCCAAGTTCCTGAATCTGACAACAGATGTGAGTGAATATAGCTGTATGTTTTAGGTGAAGATTTGCATGTATACAAGAGCAGCAAGAAATCAGCAGTTATCCTCAGTTGGTGTAAGTCTGTTGTTTGGATGAGCACCAGTACATGATGTTAAAGGTGAGACCTAGAGAAAGTAAACAAGTTGTGTTGGCTCATGTGGCACACTTGGTAGAGTCAGAAATAGAAGCTAGGTCTCCTTAACACCAAGATATGCGCATTAACAGAAAGACAATTTGTTTTCCACTATCCAAATCCACAAGCACTGTTTCGGAGAAGTATCTAGAACAGCAACTTTTCATTTGAAATCCTGCTCACGTAGCAGACACCTTAACTTATATAAAACAAATCAAGATAAAAATTGCTGGTGCATACCTCTCAATTCAGATGCAAGCAGTGGTTTAGACAGATGCATTTTTCCCTAGAGATTGAGTTTAGTTCATCAGACTTAGGTTAAATTGGAAGGATCTGAGCTAAAATTCCAGGGCTCCATTCTTTAGCAAGCAAGGCCATACTGTCCGCTTTAAAACAATGCAGTGGGAAATGTGACCCAGTGCTGGGGAATTGGACTGGTGCCAGTTGTGCTGCAGTGCTACATTCATTATGTCATACCACACGCATCTGATAAGGGAAGACATAATGCTGTTGGATAAGTTCTTGTATACAAAAACTCTCCAGGTCATGGAGAGAGAGCAGTTTTTTTATTTAATAACTGAGGTATGCAGGTGCTAATTTGAACCATATGTACATGAAGCCAAAGCCAAAGTTTGTTACACCACAGTGAAATGATGGCCTTGCATTTCTAGGGGGCAGAAGGGGTTAGTTTTAGATTAATCTTTATTTATTGATGTATTTAGGCAGACATACTATAATGCCTGAATTCCTTCATATCCGTTTAGCTTAACAAATATTTCCCTCTATTTTCTCTACCCATCAGAAGCCCTTTTGATACTATTTTGTTGAGGAAAATATTTCAGGGAGGGGTTGAATTGGTACTGAAGTGGCAGCAGGTTCTTTGGCTGAACCTGGTCCTGCTCCCTTTTGAAGGCAGTGACATTTGCCTTTTGTATCTTGTCCTTTATACGATGGTTTTAGGATGTAGCAAGGCTTTCTCATGGAGTGCCCGTGCACAGAGTAAGACAGTGAAGGCTCTGCTGCTCTCAGTCCCTCTGGTGACACAGGAGCAGCTCCGCTAGGAGCTGGAAGGCTGTGCAGTACAGGCCTGAGCTGGGGGGGCAGCACGGAGTAGGGGGTGCCGCGCATGTGTATTTCTTTGTGTGCTGATCAGTAAATTTTCTATGGAGAGAGCCACCCCGTCTGATATGTACCTCCTTTGTAAGTATCACTACCGTAATGCCTGCTGAAAGAAGCTACTTTTATGGAGAGATTCTTTTTCTTCAGAGAACAGGAAATAAATCTTGGCTATTTAAAAGATACGCTTTATTTCAAGCTAATGCACACCAGGAGCAACAGGTTGCTTCAGAGACCTGCACGTTGCTCTTGGCCTGTGAGGGTGGCCAGTGCAGGTCCACCGTGACAGCCAGGGAGAATGCAGTTTCCTGCGTATCCAGGCGATGCCACACTCAGGGTCATATTTCCTGTATGGCAACTGGTTCCATCGGTGCTGTAACACAAATTGACATGCAGTGAGCTGCTGCCTCTGGTAAACTTGGGCGACTTTGGCATCAGCGCTTGAAAGCTGTGACCTGGCATCAGGACAGTGATTGTGCCAGAGCAGCAGAAGAGGTTGCAGGCTTCACGATGGAACTGCTTCTTTGTGGCCCATGAGGCCTTATACAGATTGGCAGCTTTGTTTTGAAGCAAGTTTATGGTTTGTTGTGTTTGGCCAATTGCGTCCTTCCCTGGTGCAATGGGAGGATTGCAACGTTCATCCTGCAAATCATTAAAGCTTTGAACCTCCGCCACTCCCAGCCCCCCTGTGGTCTCTCCTCGGCTGCTCTCAGGCTGTGACGTGCTAAGGCAGGCTGTCACAGTTTCAGGGTTTGTTCTGGGGCTTTGATGGTTATTGACAGAAAATCTGGAGCAAGACTTCAAAATTAATGTTCCGAGAAATGTTTTCACACATAGAGCCTTGATAGACAGTGTTGCGGTTTGGCTTAATGACAAGTTAAGAGGTTTTCAGACTCAAGAGTTTGAACCTCATTAAGAGGTTTTTGTACTCTTAGTAAATGTTAACATATCCAAATCAATAGAGTATATTGCTTCTCTTGGGTTTCTGTTCATCTTTTCTCTCCTCGCTCCCAATATTTATGGGTCCTATGGATGTTCTTTTGCTGTTGTGGCAGCTGTAGCATAATACCAGGAATTACACTAATGCTTGCACAAAACATCGTTGATCCCTCCCCAGTGATCATCTGGGAGTCAGTCATGGGGTTTGGAATCATTAAAAATAGCAAGGTTGCTTTCCAAAATGGGTCTGAGTCGACTAAATGAGCTAAGTTACAGTAGTTAGCATAGTTGGGAACTGAACTGTTGTTCATCCACTTAGCGAAATCATAGACATATGCAAAGGGCTTGTGGAAAATAGGTGTGGTTTTACTATATGGTAAGAAAATCAGTTTCACAAGGAGATAACTGTAGTCCTCCTGTGACAATACAAAAAATCATCAAATTCGATCTCCATGGGTGAAATGCAAAATAGGGTTGCAGAGATGTGTAGCCAGAATAAAACGTATCCTTAACAATATGCACCAGAGCAGTTCAATCTAAAATGCACACTAACAGACATGGAGGTACTGTATGATATCCAAAATTAAGGACACCACTAGTTGAATGTCAAAAAAACGCCCTTGTTATTCTGTCTGATAGCAATAGTTACTTTTAGTATAAAATCAATGCAATAGTATGAATTACTGTGCTGATGGATGTGGTGAGGATGGGAAAACCATTCTGCTTTTCTTTTTCAAATTAAGTTGCTACCATATCTTATGCCCCTCCCTCTTTTTTTTTTAACATAAGTATAAGTCTAGTTTGCCTGAATATCAACTTCACCTGTTTGTGTTTCAAGCTCCTTTTCCCTTTCTAGAGCTTGTTTTATTGTCTGTTTGAGCTCTGAGTCACTCCTCATTGTCTGAGCCCCATTCTGAATTTGGTGTTGCAGATGGTAACTTGTGGCTGATCCAACAACACACCTGTAGTCAAGCCTTCAATTTCCTGGTTGTCCTGTTCAGGCTCTGAGCTGGGTGTGCTATGTTCCACCGTGGTCTCTTCTTTTTTAATATATTAAGGCAGAGACAGCCGCTGCGGTTGTGGTGTTATTGCAACTATCGAGTGAGAAACCATTCTGCTTTGCTGCCTGTTAGTCCATCACTTGCCTTGTGTGCTGCACTTACACCAGCTCTCCCCTCACAGCTACAGAACTGCTGGCTTGGCTGGCACCAGCTTGTACCCTCATCTCTCTGCTGTGAGCCGTGCTTCCTTGTGGTTTGTCAGAAGCAAAAACTCATTCCTGCAAAATTGATACTGAGTGTATATATATATATAAGAACAAGAAAAAACCATTGAAATCCAATTAATATTTTTAATCACTTCCCAGGATGTGTTAGTCATCAGCAGACACGTATGAAACAATGAGCTTGAAATGCAAGTTGCATTTGTCTGTAGTTCTTTACAATCAGACTTTCCACCCAGTCACCTACAGTCACAAGGAAGCAGCTAAGGACACTAGTGAAGACTACTCTGCTCAGAGCACCTTGCCCTCTTTGTTTTCTTTCAGCAAAGACGATACACTTCATAAAAAGCTGTCATTTTCTTAGGCAAAAGGATGTGTTTTTAATAGGGTGGAATCTCTAGTTTTATTTCTGTCAAATTCACTCAGTGTGGTTATTAAAATAACTAAAAACTGAGCGATGAGGTGGGAGCCAGCAATGCAAGTGCTTTTAATTTACTGTAATTGGTAACTTATACATAGGCCAATGAACTTAATGAAGATAGAATATGTGTTCAGGTTGACGTTGGTTGCACTTATTCCAGCCACCAATGGGAAGGTATTTTAGCTTTGTCATTTACCTCTCCTCATATATCCAGATGTAGGGAAAGCACCTTCCACATGGGCTAATAGTGCTATGAGGTTGTAATATTCAGTCACTGAGTTCTGCCAGCTCTAAAGCTTTCTTCATCTTTGTATTTTCTCTTATAAACATGCTACAGTTTAAAGAAATAACATCTAAATACTCGTGTCAGGTAAACTTTGACTAAACTGTTATTAAAATGCCTGTATCTTGGATTCGTAGCAGAAAACTCCTGTCATCTTTTCACAACGTCTGTATGATTTACACAGGTAGATGTATACAGTTTCTTCTCTTTCAAAACGTACCTTGTTGTGGCCTTTTATTAGCATAATTTATCTTGATGGATATTCTCAAGTGTGTGTACACATTCGCCGTCTAAACAGTGATGTAATGAACGGACAGGTAATGAACATTTGTAAACAGTTGATCATTCAGTGTAAATTAAACAGAATTAGATTTCAGACTCATTTCACTCTTTTTTTCACCACTGTAAGCATTGGGTTTGGGCCTCTGCTGCTGCTTCTCCATTGAACAAAATAATTGATAACCAAAGAGCTGTGTTTTCAAGAGAACCTTGTTTTATGAGAAGAAGTTCATTTAAATCTTTTAAGTTCCAAGTGTATTTTGAAACTGGCTTCATCAATTCCGTTATTCATTTTTGTTTTAATCTTTTAGACAGGGACATATTTAATTTGATGGCTTAATTCAGAGTCCAGCAGGAGGATAGGTGTAACTTTCCAAGCCATTGCTGCACGTGAGAAGCAGCTCAGGAATGTTTGTCACAGAACTGTACCTCAAGCTGCATCCCGAGATTTCTTTACCCCTGTTAGCGTTCATGACCTAGATTGGTAGTGGAGTAAGCAAAACAGGAATGCTTTCCAATGGAAGAATCATGTTGATTGCTTCACAAATTCCTGAAATTGGAGATGAGCAGTCTATCTTTCATGCTTCTCTTCAAATGCCCTTACTTCTTTCAGCCATCAAGAAGATAAGGCAGGAGGAGACTTAAACTTTCTTAAAGGTTTCCAGCTGGGAACATCTGTTCCTGGTACTGAAGCTTCTAAGCTCTGACAAAGGAACACCCAGTTCATCTGACATCTTTTCCACAAACTCTGTCTCAAAAACAAGATCAGTGTCCTTCCATGTCTGATGTCCCTGCAGTTTTCCTTCACAGCGTGATAGATTGGTGAGTCTGAACTCCATTGTTACTCAGAAACACAATAGATCTGTAGCTGAAAATATGTGCTGTGAAAACATGCCAGATATTTTGTATCTGGCATTTGTTTGTGAATCTATGGATGGGGAAGCTCCATCTGTGCAAAAAACTTTCTACAGGTCTTCATTAAGTGCAATGAATGCGGAAATAAGAAGCAACCTGGTTCTTTTCCTCCTGAGCTACTGGAGTGACTTTCAACTCCTGCTGGTCTACCAGTTAAACTGGAGCATACTGGCTCCACACTCAAAGGGCATTGATCGTGTTTTTTCAGGTACTGTCATCAAATACTGTTCAAACTGGCAAGCATGTGTACATGGATGGCTGATAGCTCTCCTTTCAGAGGGCTACTCAAAAGAATTACAGTTTTCATAAAATTGTCTGTTTCAGTCGGCTTTTTTAATGGAGTGCAGGGATCTTAGTACAACCCTTTGTTAACATGTTACCCAAAGAAGAGAACTCTGTATTGAGTTAACGTTATTTATTTTCTCTAAGTCCTATTCCTAGCAATTTCTGAAAAAAAACAAACAACAACAACAAAAAACCCATAACGTAATTGATATTTGCTTTTATTTTGCTTAGTTTTTTGGCAAAGACCTAATGAAAGAAACCCAAAAAACTAAGGGATTGTACCTATTTATGTCCTCACCTCAAACTTGAAACAAAATTACAGGGCAAACAGCATTCTGTTGAACTTTGTGTGGAGGCAGTTGAAGCACAGCTTGGAGGGGACAAACCAAACTGAAAAGCCTGGCCTCCATTTAAAAAAAAAGAAAAGAGAGAGAGAGATCTGCAAAAGTGAGTTGAAATGTCTGGGTAAATATATAGCAGAACAAAGGTATGCATTACTTGCTAGCTTATTCTGCAGCATTTCTAGAAAAACAGATGTTGGCCAAGCAGCACATGGTCCAAAAGATCTCTGATCAGGATGCTGATGCTTTGCTTCTGTATTTAGCCAGAGCTGGCTGTTGGAGCCAGATGAATTTAACCAGGTATTAAACTCAAGCAGGCCAAGCGCCTCTGCAGTCTTGAGAAGTAGTTTTCTGTTTTACTCGTTTCCCACTTATTTAAAAACATAATCCCTGTAAGACAGCAACAAAAACTTAAGAAAATGTCTTTTTTTTTTTTTTTCTTTTCTGAACTACTTGTTCACCACCAGAGTAGTGGTCCATTACCCAAACACCAACAACATCCTTCTTGGCCTTCATGCTTTCACGAGTATTGTGCTTGCTTGCTTGTTTAAGGGCCAAGTTTTGACTGTTCAGTTCAGAAGGATGCGTAGGGAGTCACAGCATCAGCTCTTCTTTGGCTTCCTGTTTGCCTTCAGTTGAAGAAGCTAAAATCCAAGGTGGAACGACCTCTGTTCCTGAGGAGAAGAAAAAGCAGTGGCAGAATGGATTCCCACGGCTGGGTCTTTCTTCACCTTACCTAAATCTCACAGATGGAAAAGATACGGTATTTTAAGGGATGAGTATGTTCTTGCAGGGCAGAAGGAGAGTGGATAGTTAACTGGTATTCATTACAGTTGAAAATGGATTTAAGGAGTCTGCTCTGGCCAAAAGCTAGCTTAGGATTCCTTTGGCCTTAATTTCTCTCTCTGCTGAAAGAGAAGTTGATGGCAGAAGATGGTTCATCTGTTGTTTCTCCTTTGATCCTCAGCCTTTTGAGGATCACAGGCACTTGCACAGGCCCTTTAAATGAACCAGAAAAGACTCCCAGTTCAGCTTTTCCTTTTCACTTTGAAGGAAAGCTCTTCTGTTCTTCATCCTGTTCTTAGCAGGGTTGGAAAGAATCAGCCACTCACAGTTGAGATGACAATGTTTCCTTGGCTTAGTGTTGTTGGACAGAAGAGACTACTGAAGAAACCTGTGGGTTAGGATGTGTGTGCATTTCCAGGAGAGAAACGGAGAATGAAACATGAAATTTCCCTTTTCTATTTGTAAGTAGTGAATATTTTTGCAAGTAGTGCATGTCTTTGGCTGAGGCTGAGTCTTTCCTACTAATCCTATAGATATTTATTGTGGCTGAGAAGAGTGTGCATAGAGATGTTAAAAACAGGTGACAAGTATTGACAAGGAGGAATAAGATACCCACTGAATCAGAGATGTACACCAATGTTGTGGCAGGGGTCAGGATGCGCCGTAACTAGTGGGGGATGAGTGTCCTGCAGGAGAAGAGTCAAAAGGAAAGTAGAGCACATAGGAAAGCATTTGGATCCTGTGGGAACAGCTGTGATCTGAAGGAGCCAGGTGTTGTCAGCAGCATTTTGGGGTTATAACTAACTGAATCCCTAAGAAAAGGAAGTGCCAAGCTGGCAGGTGGCATCCAAAACCATCAGGATCAGGAAATAGCATTGATAGAATTTACTTTTGGTATCGATCTTGGCTAGTTCTATATGCATAGCTGTGGAAGTAGAAATTTCCAGGCATTGCAGAAATGCTGATTTGCTCTGAGTAGGGGTTGTGTACTGCACCTTTAATAAACCTTGACTCTTCAGTTCATATTTCCTTTTTCTGAGAGTTACACAGGTTCTGCTCAGTACCTGGCTCAGGCTGAACAATCTGTTATCACATCCTTGATACCATGGGGTATGTAAAGGTTGTGATGTGGGCAGAAAGAGCCGAAATGGCACAGTTTGGGAAGCCAGCAATGTGCAGTTTCCAAAATCTGGAATCGAGGTGGAAGCACCCGGAGAATCCCTCCTGCTCGGCTCCTGGGTGAGGATACCTGCAGGTGGCTTGCCTTCACTTCCTCTGTCTGTGCTCTTGAAATAACCCAGGTGTAGCTCAACAGCTTACATGCATCCTGTATAAAGTTCCCTGATCTATTTATAGAAAAACTGCCAAAGATTACTGAATATAATTTTCTCCGAAAATGGTCAGTTAAGATTCAGTTTACATATTCTTTCTGAAACAACCACTGTGTTGTTTGGAAACCACAGGTCCTTTAGGTATTTTCTTTTGAAAATCCTGGGACGAGGATGTTATTCAACATGTGGATGAGGTTAAAATAACCTAATAACACTGTAGACTGCAGTCAGTTGGTCATGTCAGAAACGCAAGAATGATTGATTGTGTAAAGGTAGCGTCAGCTGTGCATCTGTGGTGATGTCCCCGTGCGTTGTGGAGCTTACATTTAGGCTGATTTTCAAATACTGAGGATCTCTGATGCTGAGGTATATGCATTGCTTCTGTTGTTCATGATGAGAAATGCATTTCCTCAAGTTACTGCAACTTTAACTGCCATATGTGCTCTTGGTGCTTCATATTGAGTATAAATTTTAAACAAAAACCGTAATTAAAAAAAAAGAAGCTACGGTCACTGACTGTGCTGGGTTGCACACAGTTCCCCATACTCTAATGGTGCAACCGGCTCATGGAGACAAAAGAAATACACATAAATTGCCTTTTATTACCAGCTTGTACCACTTATTTTCACATGAAAAGTCTCGGACAGATGAAATAAATACTTGGGGGAGAAAAGGCCAATCTCCATTGGGTCCCTGTGTTATTCCCCCCATCCCAATTATGCTCTGCAGCTCCATAAAACTTTTCCATTTTGAAAAGCTGCTCAAGTTCTGCACTCAGCGGCCCCAAACGACAATAATTTTGCTTCTGGCTGTCACTTGATATTGCAAATACAGTGTGCTTATAGTGGAGTTCTGGAAGTCACACATGGAGTGCATTCTTTGGAATCCTCTTTGTTTTATCATTGCAGAACAACCCACAAAGATTTGTATTGTTGCACCTGAATAAATAGTGCTCTGCACTTCACCCATTGAGGTCACTGCACGTGGCTTGCAAGGGGGGCATTCTTGAGCTCTTTCCCTACTGCTTCTGCTGAATAACAAGAGCCTCGGCACCCGTGCCATCTGACCAAATGTCACAAAGTGCATGTTTTTGATACTTATCTTGAAAGGCCAGCTGCTGGCCACCAGTAGCTTTTTGTGCAGCAATATTTTTCTACCAAGCAGGAACAGCGTTCATCTACGCAGTTCACAGTTACAACTACCAGCATAGTTTTAGCAGCGTAGACTTGCCAAATTCTCTAAATATTTTAATTTCATTGTAATGCATAATAACAGGTGTACAGTGTAGTTGCCAGTTTCTGCTTGCTGGTTGGGAGAGTAAATTACCCTTTGCAAAATGAGAATGATATTTAATTGGTATTTTGAGATAAAAACGGCTGACAGCAAATACTCAGGCTTCAGCTCTTAACAGTTAGAGTTTGGTAGCTGTCGTTTCCACGTGACCACTAGGCAGAGGAACGTGCCTTCCTTGGAAGTTATTTTCAGCTGCTCAGAATGATAAGAAATGAGTTATTTCAGAAATACATTTTCCATATTGTTCTTAATGTCTTGCCTACAGCTTGCTTGGTCTTGCATGCATTCTATCTCTCTCAACATTTTTTTTTCCACCTCTTCTTGAGGAACAGTTACTAATTGGGTGAGAGACCTTCCTTGTGCATTTCTGCCATGGCTGGTCTGCATATACATTCTTTAATTTAGAAGTCTGAGCAGACACAAAAGCCAGATTTCCATGGTCTTGGCTGCGGAGCCTTTTGGGGCTTACATGATTTGACTACCGCTGAGCTGAAGTCTGATTTAGGAGCCAAACTTTTTTTTTCTGCATTGTTCTCATGGAGACCAGACAGTTGTACTAGTCAGGATTTATTGCCAAATCCAAACGTGAAATTGCACCTCCTGCACACTAGTATTGTGGAAGACATCTCAAAACCACTGCTTTCAAACAGGCCAAACACACATAGGCTATACGGTAAGAGGTTATGATGAACGTGTCCTCAGATCTGTAGGTTACTGCAGCCGGTCTACCAGAAGAGGATACCTTAGTTACAAACAGAAGAGCAGGGGGAGGCATTGTCCCTCACCTCAGGTCTGTCTCAGGTCCTCTGACACAGATTAGTTTTGTTTGGTGTCTCTGTGGGATAAAAACATTCTCTGTAACACTCCTTGAAAGCAGCAGTGTTGGTGTCTGCCGTCACCTGCTACAGACTGCCAAGGGCTGAAAATGGCCCCCCACATGTCAACCAGTCTTGTAGCTAAATAACAATATCGGTTGGTTTGGATGTTTCTTTTAAGTGACTATGTAAAGGCCAGCTCCCCAGAAGATTAGCTCAAACTGATCACTTCTAGCAGGATGATCTCTGGAGTTATGTTAATGCTTTTCCTTACTGCCTGCACATCTTCCTGTTTTTTCCTGACTCCTGTAATGTAGCTTTCAGCCTTCTGCCTTTATTTATTTATTTAAGACTTGTTGAATATCACAAGTTAATAGGCATAAGCCAAGCCCCAGAGGGTTTCATGGTCACCAAGTAAAGAGCGAAGAGCTTGTTAACGTGGAAAAACTCGTTCAGCAGAGCTCAAAATCCTGGCAAACAGATTGCTGCAGCCTGACAAGAGAATGATTTATCTTCCTGTATTGATTTTCAGTGGTGTGACTCGTTACATGCGTTTCCATTGTTGTCAGTGATGGTCTTACTAAAGTGGAGCCTCACAAAGAGAGTAATATAGCTGCAAAATCTGGACTAGCATTCAGGGCTAGTGATCTACATGCAAGACCTTTTATAGTACCAGATGAAGTTGTTAGACTGCGAGGTACAGTAGAAAGTTCCCACAACATGAGATAGATTCTAAATTTGTAAGCCCAGGCTGAGCTATTGGGGAAGTTACTTCAGCTTTGGCTGGAGGCAAGAGTTCAGTTCAATCCTGTATTAGTTTCGTGCTGAAATTATCTTTGAAGCTTGTTTCTTTCTGAAATGCTTTAGGTCATCTGCTTTTTGCCACACACCAGAAGTAGAACTGATCATCAAGGTCTGCAAAGTTTTCTCAGTTGGTTTTAATCACTGGCTTTCAGTTGCCATATAACCTATGTGAAAGCTGAATATTACCTGAGTATTAGCAAAGGTTAAAACCACCAGCACAAGCAGAGCTGCTCACCTGTGCAGCACGTTCAGTATTTGTTATGGATGCCGCCATTCAGGAGTGTTGTTGTTCAGCCGAATGTTACCGTTAGTTTCTGAGAACCATTTACAGGCAGGATCGCTGAATGCAGTTCTGGAGTTGGGGCTGTGCACACATTTCTCTCAGCCACAAATAAGGAAATGGGGTTTAAAATCTGCAGATATGTTTAAAACCTGGAAGCTGTAGCCCAGAAGCTATGCTGATTTATATAGTCTGAGGGTGTGGTCCCCCTTATCTTGTTATCTGCCAAGATGTGAGTTTTATATTGCATTTTCTTAGCCTGAAGGCATTGCTGTCTTATGCTTCAGAGTAGTATGAATATAAATATTTCCCTGATCAAAAATGTAGTCTATACAATTTTCAGCAATTCTTTATCCAAAGGGAAAGTCCAAGATTTCTCTCTTACATGCTGTGCATTACTTGTATTTGGGAAGGAACTGGGGTCTTTATGCTCAGTTTCTGAGGGCTTTTCCAGGTTTCCTGAATAATCCCTTTTATATGCAACATTTCAGAATGACTGTGCTGGGAACTGCAACCAGGGCTTGCTTCTGAAGGATCTTTAAAAATGTGCCTATAAAATAGATGTGGTCAGCGTTGGTATCTCTAGCAGGTGGGTAGCATTGAGACAAGTGATATGACTTGACCAAGGCCGAAGGGCAATTTATTATCCTGGCTTCTAACCTGCACGTGCCTGTCCTGGAACAGAGAACTCAGCTCCAGCAGGTAAGAACAGACCGTTAGTGTTGCCAGAACATCTGAAGAAATGCTTGCACAAAATGTGGCTGATCCATCTTGGAGGTCAGAAAAGTCTGACAAAGGGGTTAATTGCTTTGAATATCCTGCAGGCGTATCTAGGGACTTGGTACTTGGCTTTGGTATTTCTTTAAAAAAACAAGGGACTTTACATTTAATAGTTAGGAATAATTCTTTTGTTTGCGTAGCATAATGTTTCATGAAATGCTAAATTCTTTAAAATAAAGTAAAAACTACAGGTTTAAAAGTTGCTTATGCCGGAATCCCTCTCTGAGGGGGGAGTAAGAAACGAGATGAATTTCCAGCAAGATGGCTACCATCAGTTGTGAATTAAGAAGAGGTTGGACTTGCATGGTCTCGTTACTCACATAGGAACCCAGAGAAGCAGCGAAATGCTCTGAAAGCTGAGTGAATTCTTCCTGAGAGCCTGCAGTGTTCTCCATCTGCAGGGTAGGGCTGGTTTGCAGCTCACTGAAGGGACATCACGCTGTGAGCTGCGTGAAGTCCGCCACTCCCCCATCCCATCCGCATCCCTCTCCTGCAGCCTTTGGGACTTCTCCTCCAGCAGGTTACCACGTCATTTTGTGTCTGCTGTAAAGGGAAAGGAATAAAAGGCTCATCTAACATTAGCAATGCTCAGTTCCCTTGGAGCCAGGAGCTCTGCGTAACCCCGAGTCACTGCTGTTGTGCTGAGCTCTCCTTTCCTCTAGCTGTCCCCTTTTGACAGCACACAAACCCACATCTGCTGGCTTGTTGGCTCTCCTCAGCAGGAGCAGTCGGTGTTTTAGAGTGAGGGACGTGCTGTGGCTACCTTATGTCAGGTTGGAGTTCACAGCAAGGGACGATGTGCCACGCTTCACATCATCTCTGAACAGCTCTTGGGGATGTTTTCATGAGGGCCCAAAGGGGAGGGGAGAAAAGCTGTTGGGTAGTGGCTAACACGTCTGCATGCTTGGAGTAAACTGCTCTCAGGTATGAATTTGAGCATGGGCTGTGAGCTAAAGTGAAGTTACTTCTAGTGTGCCCATCTGAATGTACAGTGTGCTCCTGCCAGCTGCTGATTTTGAAGCTTCATTTAGTCCTGGGAGGTTGAAGTTGAAGGGATTTGTCAGTGCAGATGGAAGCTTGTAATTTACCTTCAGTTGCTGAAAACTTTCGTGGTGAAGTCTTTTTCTCAAAGAAGTATATAAAGTGCGGCTGAGAGAAACAGGTGCTATCAGATTTAATGATGTTTACTGTTGGAAAGACAGAGTTTACACAATTGTTTAAGGAATTTGCCAGAAAACTACACTGTTTACACATTGTGCATAGGGAACTCAAAAAAGAAAACAAAACAAACACAATCAAAAACACAGATTGTGGTCCTGTCCACAATCTCAATCAAATAAAACTCTGTTTTGTAACTGAGCAATTATTCCTAGCGAGTTTGCAGTGGTGAAGCCTGCTGTGGTTTGAACATCTGGCTGCTCTGCAGGCTTCAGGGTGACAGCAGGGAGGTGAAGCTGGGAGAACACAAGGGATGTATTAGTCAGAAGCTTGAGACACAAAAGCTCAGATTTGGTTTTCCTGTTCTGCCACAGATACCTTGTTGTCTTGGGTGAATCACAAAAAGCTGTCGTTAGATCCTTAAAATTGGGTTACATCCATGCTTGTAAGTTCCCCTTTCTGATTTCCCAGGTGTGTCAGGGCCATCTCTGCGAAGGTGGGGGCCAGGGGCTGTGGGTGGCAGCAAGGTAGGCATGGCCTGGTCCTCACCCATTCCCAAATGGCCAGGTGAAGGCAGCAGAGCAGCTCTGGTGATGATAACAAAGGTCAGCCCAACCCTGTGGCCACAGATCCTCAGTGGTGGGCTTGCAGAGGGAGCTTCCAGGCAGGAGGGAGATGGCAGTGGCCAAGAGGGACCCGCTGATCCCTGCTCAGCACGGCCGGCCACTTGGCTGCTCGGCTCCGTCTGGGGGGATTTCCGCAGGTGATTCTGCCTTTATCCAAGGCAGCACAAGACCCCTGTTTCTGTGTGCTGTGCTTTGTCGGCAGAACGTGCTGAGCAAGCTGGGTGCTGACCAAACGCCAGCTGTGTTCCCCTGCCCAGGGCGAGTGGCTTTGGACTACGGTGAGTCGCTTTGGACTACAGCGAGTCAGGGAACAGCTGGCCATTTGTGAGCGTGGCTTCAATCAGTGACGGTTCTGTACAAAAATCGGTAGTGTACCTGTGTTTTTGATAGCACAACAGTATTTAGAACTGTTTCTAGACATTTGATTTATTACCTGTTCCTCTTTGTGTGTCTGTCCTCTACTTAAAAATCCCTCAAAGTTTTCCTGAGGGACTTTTTTGTTCCCTTTTGGTTAGGAAGGCAGCACGTTTAGGTAGTCTGGGCTTTGTCCTGAACTTGGACCTGTTTTCATGTCTTCCTAATCAGTGTATTC
The DNA here is from genome assembly GCF_013377495.2 of Cygnus atratus. Taxonomy (NCBI): domain Eukaryota; kingdom Metazoa; phylum Chordata; class Aves; order Anseriformes; family Anatidae; genus Cygnus; species Cygnus atratus. Next base: position 46,503,294 of record NC_066365.1, on the reverse strand, counting down.
TGCAGGCTCTTGTTACTGATGCCCTTGAGCCATGGCTTGCCCTGTATATTCACACTGTCAAAACTCTCCCCGGAGCCACACACCATACTGTGGTCACCCCAGCAACATGGGTGTCCCCTGTACTCATAGGCTTCAGTGCTGGCTCTTGGTCCAGACCAGGTAGGAAGCTCCAGGGCAAGGAAGCCTTGCTTTCAGCCAGCAGTAACGCTCAGTGTCTGATGAGAGGAATCGATGCGAATGCTGTCGCCCACAGAGTGCATGGTTTAAAGCATGCAGGCACTTGGAGCAAGCGGTGGCTCCCGGCTTGCTCTCGCTTTTCCCAGAAAGCCTTTCTTTGATCTGCCAGACTGTGCTGGGCTCCCCCTTGAGATGTCCTCTGGGTATGTCTGGCACTGCCATTCCCAGCTGACAGCTGTGTGAATTTCTGCCTTGCATCTTCATTAATCTAAGCTCCCTTAGAATAAAAGGCAATAATGTTAATTGACCTACTGCTGAGAAGCTTCCCGAGCTCAGCAGATATTCTTTTCTCTTCCTGCGGTACCTTATTCTATTTGAATTAGTATGAAAGCACTTGATACCACTAAACCGTCTTCACCAGAAACACGCTTTTCTCTTGAGGGAGTCCTGGTGTAGCTGTTATGGTTTTTGTTTTTGTATCTCTGAGCTACCAGTAGACAAAAAGCAGAAGAGCACTGACCTTCGAGGACATCTCCTGAGCTGAGCCAGGGCAGAGCAGGGATGAGAGACTGTCTCTGACAGCCAGTGACATGACATGCTTTGAAAATTGTTTTTTACCATCAGCACCACTGAGTGAAGAAAGTATCCTGTTGAAATCCACTATATGGGAGATATTTTGTTAACAGATTTTGCCTGAGACATCTGCCAGTGTTGATTTAAATGCATATCTAGGGAAATCTTGCCAGAAATGTGCACTTTCCAAAGGCAGTAAGGGTAGTTTAACAGAAAATAGAGACAGCTGTGTCGTGTTCTCTTGTTTGGAACCAAAGACCATGAGTAAGAAGTGACCGGTGTCACTGAAATCAGATGTGCACGCTGTGACAAGCAGTAGTTGCTTTAGAGTGAAGGTGCCCCTGATCACCATTTCAAGAACTTCAGCTTGAAAAATTGATTTGGCTCGAAAATTGCTACACTTAAAGCAAATTATATGTCTTTAAATGTTCATGCTATTTTAGAGTTACAGACTATTAAAAATAATCACCTGGCCTTCAAATGTTAGCTTTGATCTAATGCTACTTTGTCACCCCTTATCTAAAGACAAAGGGTTGTTATTCCTGATTTGCATTCTTAAAAGCTTGTGAATCTGCTGTATATTTTAAGAACTCGCTGTAATTGAGAGTTGCTAATTGACTTGTGTGTCTGTGGGCTTCAGCTCTGCTGTCACTGACTGCAGCATTTCAGGGATCCATCTTGATCCTATTAATGTCAATTGGAGGTGGGCTTTGCATGTTGATCTTTTATTTTTTAACCAGAAATAGGCCTAGAAGATTTTTGAAAATTGCTTTTAATTGGCTGGATGCGCTTTGGAAAGAATGTAGCTGTGCTTGGGAAAACTGGAGCTTTCCCTTCAGCCCCAGCCATTAAAGACCTAAGAGTTTGGGTCAGGAGGTTTCAGCATTAGTCTCCTGTATATAAATATGCATTGTATTAAGATTGTGGCTTCTCTGTTGATGAGTGCATGCAGTGCTGGAAACGCTACCTGGTCTTTACAAGTCTCTGTGCAGCCAGCACATGCTCTGACCGCACTGGAAATACCCTTGGTATCCCCTGGGCTCCTTGGGTGGTACGCTGTGGGTATTTTGAGGCACCCATCTTTTGAACCATACACCTTAAATTCTGCAGCAAAGCTGGAGGACATGAGGTGGCATCTGAAGTCCCAATCTAGGTCAGTTCCCAGGTATGTGTAGACTCCCCGTCGGGGTGTGACTGCAGCACTCCCCAGCCCATCTCCACCCCATCTTACCAAGAGGCAGCTGTGGTTGTGTGGGTTGGAGAGCAGCCACCCCCCAGGCTGCAGAGCTTGGGGACAGAGCACTAGGGTTCCCTGTGTCAGCCCCTTTTCTCTGCTGGATGTGGCCAGGGTTGGCAAGGAGGTAGAGGAGAACCCACAGGCACTTGGAGGTGGTGGTGCAGGGAACTGGAATGTACTTCCCAGTGAATTCATGTATGGGTGTTGCCAGCCCTCCTGGATCTGTGAGGTGCAGGACAAGGTCTTCACAGAGCTGGAGCCACCAAACTCAGCGCTGGTAAGAGCTAGTGGAGGAGGGAAGCATCCAACAGCTCTGCTGGCGGAGCTCAGCCTCGGAGATCAAACTCGACCTCTTTTCCCGGCTTACTTCTAGCTGCAGCTGGATGTTTCCCTGCAGAAGCCAAGAGGTTACATGGCAGCCGTGTGGCCTCGTCGCAGGGAGGCAGCTGTCCTGGCAGTACTCTCAGACTGCGTTTGGCTCGGGCACAGGCGGGCCTGTCTTACCCACTGTAGGCTTCTCACTGGTCACAAGGAGCTGGACCTGGTGGTGCGGGCAATCCTCTCCTGTCCTCAGTTTCTCAGCTATCTTTCTCAAGCTCGAGAAGACCTAGCACCCAAGAATTTCAGAGACTGTAAAATACCCTAGCATTTACTGCATACCAACTTCATACATACTGCATTAAAATGCTGAGTAAATATTATACTGCTGGCTTTACCATCCCTAAGCAAACTCATGCACAAAGACCTCAAGTTATTTTACAGCCTGAAGTTGATGAAAAAGGTGAGAATATCCAAGTCTGCTGCCTGTAAAATAACACAAATACAGGCACTTTCTAATAACAAATAAGATGGGTGCCACTTTCAATACCATCTATTTGGGATGGTTTTGTTTTTAAAAAGTTTCCACTTGCCAAGAGCTACTGCAGAATGGCTCCCAGGATAGTTCAGATATTCTTGCCTGGTAACCATAGCGTCTGCAGAAATTGATGATTCTTAAGTGATCTCCTTTTTTTAGACTTTGTGTTGAATCCCTGAGCCCCCAAGAAGTTTCACTGGGAGCCTGAGCAGCTGTAGCCCCCCTGTTAGCATCACTCACTCATTGTTTACCTGTTTGCATGGGAGACCATCCAGAACTGAGTGCAGTCACCGCCTCCTTCCTCTCTCCTCTTTCCCTCTGGTGACACATCACCACTGCAGCCAGCCCTGAGATTGTCATTTAAATGTACATTGCTGCCACTGCACTGTGCAATTTCTAATCCTTTTGGAGGAGTAAGAAGAGGTGTGTAGCTATCAAAGCTGTGTGAGATAACTGTCTTTTGTCAGCTTCAGGAGAAGGAACCTTGCTGCTGGTAATAAAATGCCAAGTGGTATGCTGTTACTCCTGGGCCTGGTTGATCAGCACAGAGTTAAGCCAGGAAGCATGAGAAGATTTGCTGATATGGCTTCCTTTTGTCCACAAAAAACAATACGGTTAACGGAGTGAATAATTGTTAGCAGAAACCTTTTATTTGTAGCAGTGTTGGTGGGCTCAAAAGCCTCTGTAATCCCAGTATATCTCCTTTCTCCCACTGTCTCTTTGGCCATGCGGTGTTTTGGTGGGAAGTCTGCTGAGTTCCCAGTGTCCATGCTTGTTTTTACCTTTTTCAACTACCACTGCACTTCTTGCTCGGGCGTCCCGAGCGGACATCCCTGTCCTCTCCACTGAGGCACTCTGGGCTGCCAGTCAGAGCTGTCTGTTTCCACTGGGGGAAACCGCTTCCTACACTTTTTTTCAGGTCTGTAATTCTGAAGCTTCCCTCCAACATCAAAAATGTTTGTTTGTTTGTTTGTTTTTCCTGCATGGCCTGCTATCTTCTGAGTTACTTGAAATAGTCCCTGAAAGCTAGGTCTGAGCTCATCTGGGATTTGGATGTGTTACTTCTGTGTAAGCTGAGACCCTGTGGCAGAGCAGAGCCTGAGTGGTGTGATAGAGCTGGCAATGCTTTAGCTGCCTTTTTGTCTTGCTCTGGATGTTGGCATATTTATGTAGCAAAGCTGGAGTGGAGATGGGGTGACTGCAGTGTTCCTCCTTTGCAGAGCAGAAACCCATCACTCCCTCTGCTCCCACAGCTGGGCTGAAGGACAGGAGAATATGGCTGGCGAGGCTTAATAAATTGTAGGGGACTGTTGTTGTTGCCAAGTGCAATTCATTTGGAGATACTGGCAAATAAAAGCCCATCTCATGATGATTTACATGTCTTTTTGGTAGTCTTCTGTACATAAAACACAAGGTCAGTTGTATTTGCTCCGCCACAGCTATGAGTGCTAGTAGCAACCTTTTCTTACTGCTTCCTCTTTCGGCCTCATCGTGTGAAAAACTATATTGGAAAGTTCAGCCTCTTGGAGAAAATGTTCCTCCAAGCTTCCATGGCTGAGTGCAGAGCTGACTGGGGAACCTGCTTTGGACCGTGGCTGCTGGGATCGGGGCAGTTGTGGTTTCTTGAAACATCTACCCCAGGGCGATGTGTGTACCCAAGAAAGAGTGCTCGGTGTGTCACCACATCGGGATCCTGCTCCTCATGCTGAACGTTGATTCAGAAAGTGTTAGATGGTTAGTAATGATGTAAACTAATTGAAATGATCCTAGGCAGAAAACCTCAATAGCTTGCTACATTGTTGTAGTGCCAGCTGTGACATTTGATTACTTCTAGGGAAGTTTTGTGTCTTGAGCTTTTCTCAGATTCCAACACTGTGCCTACAGGAGAAAAAAAAAAAAAAAGGAATTGGAAATGTGATTTATCAAGAATTTAAAAGAGTTTGACATCCCCAAAGACTTGATACTTTTTCAAAATTCCAAGTGATTCTATGATTCTATTTGCAAGTACACAAAAGGCCTTTCCAGATGTTTTTCTTTCCTTTAACTTAAATTTATAATTGAAAAAATATTTTCATCTACCACAAATAATTGGCATACATAAATTATTTGCCTGAAATACACTGTTTAAGGTCAAGATTTAGTTTTTATGTCCCAGCGTATCACCGTATACGTGGCAATGGGACACAACAAAGATAGATCAGTGCTAATTTTCAGAAGAAGGCTCCCCCCATTTTTAACCCCCAGTTGAACTGCAGGTGGGAATTTCAGTAAGCAAATGCCGGTCAGTTCTAGCTTTGCATTATAGCAGTGGACAAGTACTCTGGTTTGCATCTGGAATTCATTTGCTAGATGCAAAATTGCACCTGCAGAAGGGGAATCTACTTGTCCCCTGACCCAATATGCTGCTAGCTTCAGGAGCTTAGCAAAATCAGTGACAGGTCTTTGAAAAGTTGTTGGGGTCGTATTGGAAATTGCACTTAGAGCTCTGATTTTTTTTCCTCTCCTCTCCACCAAGAGCCTTTGTAGAATAAGAGCTGCTTGGTGCTGTGATACATTTTTTTATTGGGTGGCTTCCTCTGCATACATTCTGGCCGACAACTTAAAATGTTATCCTGGCAGCTGATTTACTTGGAGTATAATTTATACCAGAGGCAGCATGGACCCTAACTTCTGCTTACTCTTCCTCAAGTTTCATCCTCTTTGCTGACTTATCCAACTAAAAATCTCTGATCTTCTCTGCCCCTCACCTTCTGCCTCTGCAAGTATTGACGCTCCTGTGAATCTCTCTGTTCACTTTGAAAAGTGAAATGCTCAAATATTGTTTCATGTAATATTTTGATGCAGGCTTGAGTAACTTGGAAACCTGCGCTTTTAAAATGATTCCTGAAAACACATGTGCGCTTCCTTGCTGTTCCTTTCAGAAGTGTCCCCTTGGCTCAGGGGCTGGCAGTGATTCTTGCTCCGCAGAGATGCTGAGTGTGGTGGGAGGCAGTCCAAAAAGCAATAGGACTCACAAAGCCATCCGAGGGAGAGGCGATCATCTCAGAAGGACAGTGTGGGGCTTACTCCTGCTTGCCTTCCTCTCTCCCCATCTCATGCGCTTCCAAATTTTTGCCTGTCACAGGTTTTTTTGGCACCTATTTGAATAAAACACTGATGTTTTAATAGACCAAAGAACTTGAGGATCTGTATCGCTTGGGAAAGATGCTCAGAGCTCTGTTTTCTAAAGATATTTCAGGATGCCCTGTGTTGCAGCTGTGTGTGTGTTCTTGGCACGTGAAAGTCAGTCAAGCTGGGTACGAAGTAGGGAGCACTTCCAAAAGGATATTCTTGTTTCTCCAGAAGTTGCCGCTCCTTTGGAAGAGTTTCTCATTTTTCTCCAGGACTGCGTTGTTGGATGGTTATATTGTTTGTGAAAGAATTTTCAAACTTGACAAGAAAAGCATAATTTGGGGGCAACAACTGTGTGTCTCTCCAATTCTGTTTGCAACTTATTTCCTTCTAATTGTTTATTTCTGTGGCTTTGTCTCACCTCTGGTGCATGATGGCATCTGGGAGTGATGGAGTCGCTAACAAGCGGAGCTGTGTAACGCTGCGGTACGGCTGGCCGCAGATGAAACATTCCTGAAATGGTGAAGGCAGCATGCCTCCTCCCCGGCCTTTAATTAGCAGGACAAAGTAATCATTGGTTCCCAAAATACTATAGTGCATTGCTAACTGCTGGTGTTTTCTGCAATGTTTTCCAAAGGCACTGGATCTTGCTGGAGAGTTTGGTTTTTGTTTATGACTCTTTTGCTTGTAAAGATACTGGGGTCCCTTAATGTGATGATCCAAGTTTTGGTCAATGTAGCTGTAATCACCCTACTCTTAGGGGACAACTGGCCTTGGAGAAATGCTGTGTATTGATGTGGAACTGATGGCTTGTCTGTCTCAAGTATCACCATGTTTTTTTTTTTGGTGCAGGTGTCTGCTTCTGGGATATAGCTGTAGGCTGCCAGCAGTTCCAGTTCTGCTGGGAACTTGATTTCCTCATTGCCACTTGGCATCGGTAACTCTGCTTTTTTCTTTTGTGATGGCAGGAAAGGAAGCATTTGAGTTATGACAGCCTGAAAGGCTCACGAGAGTTGTAATTGTATGGTCTGTCCAAAGGACTACCAACAGATAGGATAAGGAAAGGATAATTAGATGGTTCTGTTGGTTAAAATAGTCGTACTGAAATGTTGTGAAGGTGTACAGCATACTTAGATTAATGAACAAAAATTACTAAAATGAGTAGAATTGCTCCCTTCAGAGCATTAAGTGAAGCACAGGTATGGCTCCTTGCACACTGAGGGCCCAATACTGTGATTATAGAGCAGCAGCCACTGGGAAATGCCATGACCTCCAAACTGATACTGCTGTGATTTACGTCTACTAAAGAGCATACACTACTGCCTATACTGCTAAGTGTAAAGGCTGTGGTGTGCTGCATGAAGAGACAGAAGTAGATGTGTGTTAGCAAATGTACTGAAAACAAATAAGCTTCAAACCATAATCATTATCATCTCAGTGAAAATTTGAGATAGGTTCCCCAGTGATTTTATATGTCAAAGTTTTAAGCTGAAACAAGTGTGTATGTACCGATGTTAAGCCTTTTTACAGAAAGCAGCTGCTTCCCACCCACACAGAGTTACTGCTAGGAAAGGTGTTTCCTTTATATTTGTGGAATGAAATACTTGAAAAATTAGGCTTGAAGTAGGAACTTACAGGCAATGCAAAAGTATTACCAGGGAAAGTAGCATGTGTGAGGAGCTTAATTGAATCCAGAGATCAAGTCAAATATCAAGCTTGAGTTCCTGAAGCACTCTAAAAAAAGCAAAATCCCTTTTTATAGTCAGAAGAAGGGACTTGGTGTACCATCTGTTTCATGTCATAACTAAAGTAAGTTTTAAATAACGTTTATTTGTAATCCTCCAAAGACATTGTGTGAGAAAATGATTAGGAAAATATTCCATATCTCGGATCTCCAGCTGAACTGTTAACTAAATTGCATTTGGAACACCGACTTCTGCTCTTAATCCCAGCCATCCTTCAAAAGCAGTTGAAACTGCACAGAGCCATGTTTGCTTTCTTTATTCTTCTTGCTGGTGATCAATGAAAAAGGCCCAGTTTGATTTTCAGATCCCACCAGACATGTGCAGGATTGGCAATTAGGAACTGTGCTTGTTTTTACAAGTACCCATTAAAAAATGGAAAACATTGCACGTGAGAACAAAATTTCACTTCAAAGATGCAAGATCCACTGCTGCATGGGAAAATATTTGCCTTTATTACTAAGTTTTTTCCTCAAATTATTTGCAGATAGAGATTTAGCAAAAAACCAATCTAGTCCATTCTGAAACACTTATATTAGAGAGATTACATTCCTGAAGTGGTGTGTTCTTGTTTTTTTTGTTGTTTTTTTTTAAATGTAGAGGAGAATTATATAGGAGGTATTATCCTCATTAAACTGTAGTTATTCTTTGTGTTTAGAATTCATTCATGTGTTTCTCTTTATAGTGAAATAAATATACAAACAAAGAAAATCCACAAATAATAGCATTGCAGCTTAATTTATCAAATTGCTGAGATTATAAAAATCAATTTCCAAACAAATAATCATAAAGTATATCTAGAAATGACTCTTAAATGCTTATCTGCTTGTTTCGTGTGTGTTTGCTCTCTCTGGCTTCCGGTGTCATGTCTCTCTGGCAAGTCCAAGTAAGATCCACTGACAATCCTCTGCGCATTTATAGTCATCTGGCTGTATCACCATCAGCCTTCAGAAGCTGAGATCAAGAGAGTTAGAAATTTATGCAAAAATCAGAGTGTAGTTCAGGTCTTTGTCAGGAATGCTAACTGCCACAACCACCGCAATCAAAGCTTTTAAGTAAGCATATTTGTTAAATATCAAGAATCAGTATTCAGGTATGTTCTAATAGCATAAATGGGGTGTAGTCAATAGGAGGTTTGTTCTTATGCTATCCCTACATGTTGTCGGCAAAGAGAAGGCCCTGGTTATGAGGTGAAAAGGTTGGGAGCCTGGCTGCCCTACTTTGAGCTTAGCTATTGGGATTTGTATTTGTCACTGCTCTCACCACCGGTGCTTGGGGGAAAAACTGAAAAAAGATGTGAGGCCGCATGCTGATGCAGTACTGTTCATCTTAATCACCATGGCTTTCAGCTTGGCTGTAGAGACCTCAGGGTGACATCTGCAAACCATGGAGTGAGAATGAAAGCCAGTTTGTGAGTGTAAGTGAATTTTCCATCTCCTCTGGAAAATTCTTAGGTTCTCAGAAAAAGTTGAAAACCAGAGCCTCAGAGACCGTAGGTCTAAGATCCTGCATTGTTCAATGGCATAAAAATTGTAGTAAAATAGGGCCGATTCACATTCTTGAAAGACCATTATTGCATTTGGGTGGCATAGTGCAGGACCACTGTAAGTAAAACCCCCATGCGCTGGAACCCACGAATAGTTTTGTTCACCACAACACCACCCTGGTCAAAGCGTGGCTAGATATATTACCCCTAGAGAAGGTGAGGATCATCATACTCGCTGTATACTGAACAGTATGTTTATTGCAAGGTCTCAGTGTTCGGTGGGGAGATTTTTCCTGCCCTGGCTTCAGGCAGAAAGCCTGTGTGGGGAAGCACATTCCTTACACAGTACGTTTTGGAGCGAGTATGTAGCAGGCTAAGCACGTGCTCCCAGTCACCAGATGTGGAGATCTAGTACCTACTGTGCTTCAACAGCCAATTACTCAAACCCATAATATTTTTGCTTCTGAAATTAACCACTTTATGAATTATACAAAAGGAAATGATCAATGTTGACAGCTGATTCTTTGAAATAGAGTGTAATCACAAACATCATTAAAAATATGCCTGGAGTTCACCATTCCACAGTGCTGACTCTCATCAAGTTTTGAAATGCTATTACCAATAGCGTATCTTTCCTAAGATTCATAATTTTCCAGGTATTGCCCTGTCTTACTCAATAAATCTCAATTTCTCCTTCTCAGAAATAATTATGATTCCTGGGCACTGCACCAAAATTTGCAGATGTTTTGAAGATGTCCTGATCAGCCGAGATTAGGACATGACTGTTTTAAACTTTATTTTATAGATATGGCATCCTTGAAACTTCACTGTGTTAACTGGTTAGACAATCCAGTACAAGGAAGCACAAAATACTGCCTGTTAATGAACAACTTTGTTTCAACCCTGCCTATTACAAAAATAAAATCAACTGTCTGTCTTCTCTCTTGGTCTCGTCAGAAAACTGTGCCTTTCTGCTGAAAACGGAATGTAATAGTGGTATTGTTACCTCTATTTTTAGTGACCTCTGTTTTTAGCCCTGTGGTGATGAGAGTTCTTCCTTTGTGAAAGGCAAAATATCTTTTGTGAATTTTAAGTAAGAGTGGCATAATCATCAGCTCACTTTGATAATAACCTTTATTTTTTGTGTGTTTTCTTTCTGTGTGAAAATGTTACAGGATCTCACGTACATGCTATCAAGATGATTGTTCAGTCAGGCGTGAGCCCCACACTTCACTGGTAAAAATGTACTGAGTGCACTACCCTTCCCAGTGACTTATCCAGAGCTTACCTTGAGCTTTCATTTTCCTTGAAGATCCCGTAATTGTCCTCGTAGTATCAGTATTGTCATCATTTTGTGCAGTCTCCAGAAATCAACTTGGTTTATGAAATAACAATGAACTTGGTTAGATTTTTTGAGGGTTCCTTCCCCTCTATCTGTCTCCAAATGTTTACTCTCTGTTGTGGTTTAGCCCGGCTGGCAGCCAAACACCACACAGCCGTTCGCTCACCCTCCCCCCTCCCTCTCCGGGATGGGGGAGAGAAACGGGAAAGTGAAGTCTGTGAGTTGAGATAAAGACAGTTTATTAAGACATAAAAAATAATAACAATAATAATAATAATAATAGTATTAATAGTAATAATGTGTACGAAATAAGTGATGCACAATGCAATTGCTCACCACCTGTTGACCGATGCCCAGCCTACCCCCGAGCAGCCGGCCCCCCCCTCCACCCCGGCTAGCCACCCCTATATATTGTTCAGCATGACGCCATAAGGTATGGAATACCCCTTTGGCCAGTTTGGGTCAGCTGTCCTGGGTCTGTCCCCTCCCAGCTCCTGCTGCACCCCCAGCCTGCTCTCTGGCAGGACAGAGCGAGAAGCTGAAAAGTCCTTGGCTTGGTGTAAGCACTGCTCTACAACAATTAAAACATCAGCATGTTATCAGCGCTCTTCTCATTCTAATCCAAAACATAGCGCCCTGCCAGCTACTAGGAGGAAAATTAACTCTGTCCTACCTGAAACCAGGACACTCTCACTATATAAGTCATATTTCATTTATTTGCCTTTCCATAAAGTATACTACATGATGCAGAAATGCCAGCAGATGGGGAGTGCCTGGAAAGTTGGAGGCATCACCACTCAGCATTAGTGGCAGACATCATCAAAGCAGCTTCCACTTTTCAAAATATTTGTACGCATTGCAAAATATTGAGTTTCAGAAGGGGATATGAGAGAACAGACATTTTATCCCAGGCATGAGTGGTTGCTCAGAGGAAACCCAAGAGTTGGCTCAAGTATTTCCTGTAGATGAAGGAGTTTGGCAACTAAATTGCAAATCCTTCAGTAGAAGATCATCACTTGATGGACATTGTCTCTTGGTGGCTTTCTTCTGTCTAAGCTGGATGTCTTTTATGCCTCTCTTTCCCTCCATTGTGGGAATTTACTCTTTCTCAGTTGTTTTTGGTATTGAGCCCAGGATTGTTCACACAGCCTAAATGCAAGTCTGCATGTTGGTCCAAAGCTGGAGTGAGCCACCTGACTTCCAGAGAAGGATGCAGGCATACAAGAGGATTGGCTGAGGCTTGATCTTCTCCTGCAGATAATATGGACATAATTGCCTTGCCTGTCAGACTCTAGGCATAGGCAGGTAGGAAGTACAGAGAGAACTATGGATGTGTCTGAGACTGTTCACTCTCAGAATTTGCCATTTGTGTAGTTACTGTGGTGAGCTGGGTGAGATTCATGGGGTTTGGATCTTGTCTTGGCGCAAGCTGGACAAACAAGTGCAAGAAAAATAAAAGGTGCAGTTTGCATTGAATGAAGCTACAGTCCAGTTAGGTATTGTGGCTGAATGATTACTAGAAAGGAGAGAAGATAAATGAATTCACTGAAGAGTATTAGGAAAAACAAAAGTGATAGTTTGGATTCTATCCTGAGGTCTCTTTCTCTGAGTCAAGTGGTTAGCATGTGGCTTGTGCTGCAGATCTGACCAGGCTCTCATCCCCTTTTGTACTTCACTTTTATTTTTCCCCACTATTGAAGAGTTTTTAAGGTTAACTGTTTTACTTGTCACTGACTGTGAAAGCAATTGGCTTCTGCTGTTAAAACGCAGAAATCCTCACTTTTAGAACTCCATAGAGTTATGGTTGATGGATGCCACGCCACCTTCTGTGCATCTTTGTCATTTCCTGGGATCAGGCAGCTGGGAGTATCTCCTTGAAATACAAGGGCAAGGGACTACTTCATCTGGGCTTTGGGTCATCCCCCAAGAGAAGGTAACCTGCTCTACTGAAAAATACTTTGGTACTGTAGTAGTGGTCAGTAATGTTGAGGTACTTGTGGTGTTTTGTGTTTTGTTTTTGTTTTTGTTTGTTTGCTTGTTTTTTCCAATTAACCCAGCAAGTCTGATGCTCTAAGTCTTTTTCTTGAGGCCTCCTGCCCTTTTCTGCCAGACTGCTGTGTTTAAAGGGGTGTATGTGTTTGGCGTAGGTGTTAAAATTTCTTTTCCAAGTAGATGTTTTACTGAAACATTAGTCTTGACTCTTCCATGCTTGTAGTGGGCTAACATAGTGAACAGCTTGCCTGAAGCAGAGAGAAGCATCTTGCTTTAAGAACACCAGCAAATACAGACCCACTAACTGGCCACACCAGGAGACGGCTCATGCTTCTTGTGTGTGAAGGTCCTGCTAACTTTGGCACAAGCAAAGTCTTCTGGAAGAGCGCTTCTGGAAACACCATCCCTTGCTTAGCAGTTTGCCTGGATCCCCTTTGGCCTTGGCCCGCAGAACTTGGGCTGCTGACCAGTGACAGACAGTCAGCTCCCTGGAAGCTGGATATTATAGATAATGTGGTTTACAACGTTGGCATTAATATGATCATGTTCAACACGAAAAATTTCCCTTACATAAAACACCCAGTGTGAGGGTAACTACAATATTCATTGCAGGCACCAACGTGCAGAACAGTTTTCCAGCTTCAAAATTTCTTTCTTATTGTGTCTTTGTAAACCCAAAGCTTGGCCGAACTGTTTGCCAGCCTTGCTGCCCAGCTATGTTTGCTCTTTAAGGAGATGCACCCAGTTTTGTATTTGTGGAAAAATACCTGAATTACTTTGCTCATGAAAATCAGTGTTTGTTGTAGCCCTGTGTTTAATAGTTAAACTGTTAACTGCTCAGTACTTTAAATAATATTTAAAAGCTCTGGTTGTTAAAACCCATGTCACACAATGAAATGTAATTAAGGCTACCAATGAAATGAACATGACTAATACAAAGTCTTACAAATGTAAACAAGAAAAAAGTAAACATAAACTGAATGTTCACAGGCCCTTGAATGTGTCCTGGGGCATTTAGGCAGGGCTGAGACTCACATGACGGTGGCTGGTAGAAAATGGCTCTCAAACTCCAGTGATCTCCCTTGAGTGACCTGTATCTGTTTGGCCATACCCAAGCTTGAAGGTCTTCAGGCTTAAGGTTTTTTTGTGTTAAGTTTTCTGTTGGACATGAAAGATTTAGCAGTGGCATTTCCGTGTGCCAGCTCCCTCCCTGCCTCATCCTCCCATTCTTTTTACAGCTGCTATGATAAAACTGTGTCGCTGCATCCGCGATAAGGAAATAGCGACAGGTCATTATGCTGTATTTTTAGGTTCACATGCCTAGTGATTCAGAAGACACAACTCAGCACAAGTTTTTGTATTCTACATCCAGCATTTCTGTGTTATTTTTTTTTCAGTGCTGTCAACCATATTTTTGTCTGCAAGCCAACATCTTTTGGGGATGATGTATGCTAGTACAATTGATAACATCTGATTGATTTTGCTCCATTATTATATTTTCAAATCTCCCATTTGCAGGCATCTTGCTATATTTATCATGAAGAGCCTCCACATCATGTTTCCTTCTTGTTACATACTCATTAAAAAGGCTTTGATTACCCAGGAATGTCCCCATCCAAGGCTGTTAGAGCCCCGTGTCTCTCTGGTGTGTGGCGCGCAGACACTCGGAGCAGGAAGTTGTGAAGCAGGCTAATCTGATGGGAGAAGGGCCAGAAAAGGCAGAAGACTTGAAGGAAATGATTTGGTTTCATGATTTTCCCTCATAAATCTTCATGCTGCTCTGGAGAGCTGCCACAGGCACTCAGAAGACTAGCTTTAAGAGCAGAACCCCTCAGCCAGACTGTTACGTGCACCCTGCAAAGGTGCGCAGTGTGTCCTACAGCTTATTCCCCTGTGGACAAGAAACTCACAGTTCTCTTCACAATTTCAGGTAGATGACAACTGCCAAGACTTCAGCTAGCATTTAAATGGTTAGCAAATAAATGGCTGTGTCAAGAGCTCATCTGGTCACACTTGATCCCTGGGATGTTTTGTTCAGGTTTTTAAAAGTCTTAGTATTGCAGTTGACATGAGCAGTTTTATTTGTGTAGCTGTGTTAAAATTCTTGATTAGGAATGTGTTAGTTGTTCTCGTGGCATGGCTTGTTGACTTCTTTTTATGTTTTTAAGTTCAAATCTTCAGTAGGAAATATGCATGTATGAAGGAGGCATCAGTAGTGGCACTAGAAAGCCAAGTGCTCTGTTTCTTGCAGGTTTCTTGCGCTGCCTAGGTAAAGTCCACCGTGTCTCTGAGCATCCCTGTGCTGGCTGTAAAATCACAGAATCCCAGCATGGTTTGGGTTGGAAGGGAGCTAAAAGCCCACCCAGTCCCAGCCCCCAGCCATGGGCAGGACCCCTCCCACCTGACTAGGCTGCCCAAACCCCATCCAGCCTGGCCTCAGGCACTGCCAGGGATGGGGCAGCCACAGCTTCTTTGGGCAGCCTGGGCTTACTGTCTTACGTAAATAATCACCATGGCATATGCAGGATGGTTTCAGACTCCTGAATTGTCTGTAGTCAATCAGGAGGGAAAATTTGATGGTCCCCACACTTGTAGTGTGAGGGAAGTTGTTTCCTCCAATTTTGATTCTCCATCCACCCAGCGCCTGGTCCTTGCTGCTCAGGCTGCATGCCAGGTGTGGGATTGGCCTCTGGACTGTCGCTTGTGGCACAAGCTTGCAGGTGGGAAGAGGACTCAAGCCTGGAAAGGTGGCAAAGGAAACACTTGTATATCTAGTCTTTATCGTTGGTGCAAGTTAGGTATTATCAATACTTTATTAAGTTCTGCAATAGGAAGGAAGACAGTGCTTGGAGAAAACTGTTATCTTAGGCATTGCATCATACCAGCTCATTTGCCTGCTGTAATGATAACTAAGAAGAACTTTGTGTCCCATAAGTTTATGGTTTGATATGAATGTTTGTATAGCTATTGTGCTTTAAAATATTTGAAAAGTGTTTCTGGAAGAGTTTGTCTGGCTACTTTTCCAGAACATTCTTGTTAGCTTGTTGGTTTTGTGTTGTGGTTTTGTTTTTGTTTATTTTCAGGTGAGGATGCTAAGATTTTTATTTGTAGAGAAATTGCTTTAACTGGAAGCTGTATCCTCATGAAAATCAGATGATGGCTCTGCTTCCCAAAGCGAGGACCCCAGTCCATGTGGGTACGTTAGGAGGAGGGCTGGCTTCTCCAGCAGCCCCGGCACTAAGTGCAGGGCCCGAGTTTGTCTGATCGCCAGTTTGACAGCATTTGACGATACAACAAAGGAATATTTTGTACCAGTGATAGAGCTGCTCAACAAAGTCGTGGCTTATTTACTTAGCTGCGAGCTATGGACTTCCTTGTAAATTTTTGTCCTTCCTATAAGAGATTATTGTTTGTCTTATACAGTATAGCAGATAATGGCTTGTAATAACATAATAGGACAGTAAGCAAGTTATTCTTTGTATTACATAAAGAAAAGCATTTAGCCTTGTTTTTACCATTAGTTTGAGTGACAGAAGCATTGCTACTTGGATGATTATTTTAAATGCAGCTCGCAGAGTACAGCTTGTCTCGAAGGGCTGAACTCTGTCTGTGACATGACATGGCATGTTTTCACTGTGATTTGCTGTGAGAATGAGCAAAGCCCTTGGCTGTGTCAAACACCTTCTCAAATGTATCTGCAGAAGATGAACTTGTAGTACAAAGATATGAGACTGTATTTTATTGAAAGTAGTGTCACAACTGCATTCTTAACATAGAGCTCTTTGCCCATTAACGGTAACAGTTTGTTCAATCGTTCCTTGTCGGACCCCAAGTGTTTTACATGGGCACATCAGTTTTGCCAAAAAAAAAAAAAAAAAAAGTCAAGTTCACGATGGAACTTGTGTTTGAAGCAAAAAATCAGTTTTGGAGCTGCTGGAGCCCCAAAGCAGTCCATTGACACTGAGCAGCCCAGCCCCAGGTAGGTTCATCTGCAGAGTCGAGGTTTCTTCCCGACCATTCTCAGTGGTACCCAGAGCTGCCATTGCACTGGACTAGCACTTCAAACCCAAGGATAATAAACTCGGGGACAGTAAGGTCTGACCTCCCTGCAGCCTTCCCTCTGTGCCACATCCTCTCATTACCTGGTGGTGGGCTCTTGCAGGGTGGCACAGTCACATAGTGGCGCTTTGCAAGTGTCTGAAGGTCTCTTCCTCACCCTGCAGTGCTGTAAATGAAATGAGCAGGGGAGCTCAGGATATCTTTTAAAAGGAAACTGTTTTCTTGACAACCTTGTTGACTGTATGCTTGAAGGGAATGGACTCAAGGGGAGCCAGGAGCTGCCTGCTCTGACTTGTGGAGCTGGCTTTGCACGTCAGCCTTCAGAAAGTGCTTTTGTGCCTTTCAGAGCAGGTCTAGGTGGGGAAAGCGTGTTTTCCATCAGGTTCTCATTTGGCAATTGCATCTGTAATGTTCTCTTCTCCATACTGCACAGTCCTGTCCTTTTCTCCCTGAGCAGCTGCTGCTTTGCCTAGAAAGCTCTGATAGAGTGATTTACAGACAAATCCTGAACTTTTCAAGTTACTCTGGGGTATAAATCTGATCTGTGAGTTCTTTGCTTTGCAGTTCTGCGTTCAGATCTTCTTATGAGCTCTCCACATGTGTCTCAAGAGGTAAATATGCACCACTTGTGTAGCGAGGCTTCATATTTGTGGAGGAAAAGCAATCAGTATTTTAAGATGTAAATTTACAGGTCACAGCTTATAATTTGATGTCTCTCAGGGGAGACCCCTCTGTAGTAGAAGTAGTATAAGAATTGCTGGGCTGGTCCAATGTAGCAGCTTGTGTGTTGTTGGGTGCAATTACAGTGAAATCTAGAGGTCAGGTTTCCATCATATAAAGCCTTATAGAAAGAGATCTTGAAAGAACTGTGGATGTCTAATAAGTATTGAGATACATAGAAAAAGCTATTAATAATTACAGCTTTTAATACAGCTCTTACATGTGTTCTGTTTGTATAATTTATACAAAACATTAAATTATTTTACTTAATGTAATGAATAAATTAAGAACATAAAGTAAGAAACCAATAATAATGGATTTCAAAAAATCATTAAAAACAATTAAATTTTAAGTTGACTTATAAATAATTTCTAAACAAATAAATACTTATATGGCTGGGACTCATGTCTGAAATCCCTGAGGCAAAAAAAAAAGTTTGTATTTACATACTGTTAATGAGCTTACTTTGTGGTGAAAGCAAATGCCGAAGGCATGCCTAAACACTACTGCTTTTCCTCAATAGAAAAAAACTAAATGATCATAATACTTATGCTGTCATAATTCAATTACTCAGTTGTTTACTTTTGCACCAGCTACATAACTCATTTTCAATTAAACATCATCTTGCAACATGAAATAACAATAGCATATCAAGGAGCTGTTGCTCCAAGAATTTTCATCTGTGATAGTCTGCATTTCTGAGGGGGTGGATTGGAAATATCAACAGGTGACACGGCATGACTGGTTTTTGCGGACTATTGTGCGTGTTTGGCATTTCTGAGTTGTCTGACATGGTTCCTAGGCGATGTAATGGTCATTTAGGAACATTCAAGGCTATTTAGGTGATCAAGCAAGTGGAAGAGATTTCCACATCTAGACTTCCAGTGCTTGGAAGCTTGTTCAAAACTTGTATAAACTTGCAGTGGTGAAAAGCTTGAGTTAATTAAAGTCCCACCCTGCTCAATTATGACTCAAGGACGTCAGCCAGATCAGTGAATGAAATTATGCACCTATCTTCATGTGGAACGACAGCTTCCAGTAAATCAATGGGAATTTGCCCGATGAAGCAGTTAAGAACAGTCCCTTGATGAAACTATCATGTTTCTTTACAATTAATTGGCTTTAAGTACAAGTCTGAAATAGAGAAGTATCTCAAGATGAGGTGGATTCGCTCAAATCTGAGAGCATTAAGAAAGCCCGTAAGCAGAAGAACAAGTGATGTGAACAAACTTGAGAACATTCACTTTGAGGCTTACTCCAGGCTTATTTGAGCCACAAGACAGAAATTTTGGGAGTTGCACACCGTTCGGCTGTGTGGAAGAAATAAGCAGAGCTTTAACCAAGTGTAGAATAGTATGGAATAACATTTGTTTCCAGGTGGATCAGGCTTGGATGGCTTCTCCTGGGGAAAATCATGCCTCATAAACATTTTGGTTAATAGAATTGTAGGTAAAGTTGACTGAGAACGAGTAATTGGTTTCGATTTTTCAGAATGATTTTTTAAGGCTTCTTGATGTGATGTTCAGGAAAATAGCCATATAAGCAGAGGCCAAGTTTTTGTTTGTTTGTTTTATTAAAAGTGAAGCAAGTATACAGCTGGTTACAGAGCAAGGAGAAGGGCACACAGTCCTTATGGGAGCCCCACTATTTCCAGCACGACATATTCGAACCCAGAGAGCTGATTATCCCCCTTACGCAAAAAGTTTGATTTTTGCAGAACTGTCATCTGAAGGAGGATGAACTGACTTGATGCAAATGTCATTATTGCTCATTGAGTTTTCTTTGCTCACTCACATTGAAATGGCAGACAGACTTGAAATTCCTACGTTTGGAATTCTTGGAGAAGGTGTAGATGGTACTGTACTTGGAAACCTGCCTGTGTTTGTTCAGGTTGTGAAAAGTGGGGGGCAAGCGGGTGTTTCTGCCTGGCATTTCTCCTAAATGGTACCAAAGGCATTGAAAGATGAGCTACTAATTGAGGGTTGGTGTTCATGGGCTGTGCTGGAATGGGCAGAAGCGGGGTCCTGTGCTGGGACCTTGCAGCTGAGTTGAGGGAAAGTACATGCAGCCAATCCCAGGCTTTCCAATGAGGAATTAGTTCTTCACTTTCTCTCTTTTCTCAGCTCTGTGGGCTGCCTTTTGTGGACAAAAGAGCACTGAAATTGCTGAACCTGTTCTGAGTAGCATCTCAGGATTTTGAAGCAATTGTTTGGATTTTTGTGGAAAAGGTGTTTCACAAATGAGGAGGCACAGATCCTGCCTTAAACTTCAGCCAGGTGACTTCTGGTGACAACGAGCAGGGCCATTTCTGGGGTTATGTTGTTTGGGGTTCTGAGCTGAAAGTTAAGGTACATTGTGTTTTCTTAGGCAGAACTCTACAGAGAGAAGGATATGCACAAGAGATGTGAAATTTTCATGGACATCTGATGAAGTTACTCATTCAGCACTTGGTGTGAGAGCTTAATTTCTGGGGGGAAAAAAGGTACTGCGTTAGAAAAATTTGCCACTTTGTGGTCTGCCTGACCAGGATGCAAGACAGTGTGGATGCGAGCATCAAAGGAGATGAAGTAATTAATTCCAACTTCTGGAGGAAACAAAGTATCTTGCTTTTTCAGTGGTTACCATTGTTTTGCAGAGATAGCTGTCTGCTGAGCTGCACATTATTTATCTCATGGATAGGTAGCCATGCTCCAGATTTCCAGCACTGTCCTCTTGGGTTCCTGCCATGCTAAGATACTGAGTTGTGGTGGTTGCACAAGTGGCTGCACCCAGCTTATTCGGAGCTCGAGTGGGCAGAGCGTACCTGCCCTGCGTGTCACTTGGCTTCATACAGTTCATAGTACAACATCCAGCTGGAGATGGATGATCGTTGGTGTCTCCAGCCCAACTGCAGTCCCAGCAGCACTAATGCAGTTGTTGAGCTTCAGAAACTGCAGATTAGTTGGATTTCACCTGTGGCTTTGTGCGCTTGGCATCCAGCCACAACTATTAGGAGTCAGAAAGGGAGCACCTGTCCCGTAAGATTAACAAAACCCAAGTAAACATTAATTATGTCCTTTGTTTTCTGCATTCTGTGGGTTTGGAACTGTTAAGCCCAGTACAGCTGACTTGCTGCTTTGCCTGCGATTTGTTTGGTCATGTTAAATAGCTGAGGCTCCTCAGTGAATGACATTGGCAAGAGGTTGTGGTTTCATCACTCAGTGGAGCCAAGTGGTGCTAGCACAATACCAGTAGGTTAGAGGAAACACGGAGGATGTCTAAACAATAACTCTGCTAAGGCTAATTCTTCAGATACCCTGATGATAGCTTCCTTTTGTGCGCTGACAGCACAGGGTTGTGCACAAGCTGCATATGAAACGCCAAACATTGATCAAGCCAGTAAAATGCGTCTTTGATCATGCTGGCAATATGAAAGACGGAGCAGATCGTCAACACTGCTATTTCAAAAACTAACTCTTTGGTGTGCCACAATGACAGCATTTGTCAAGATTGGCTTATCCTATACGTTATGTTTTGCGAAAATGATTATTAGCACTTTATACCTACAAAGCACACGCACAATTAAGCTATGAAATTTCATGACATCTCAGCAGAGCAGCTACTATGCACTTGATCTATTTTTATTGCAGTTTTCATCGTTAGTGCCTTGGTTACTCTAGATGTTTTATAGTTTTGAGGTAGAAAGATTGTATGCTGTGAAATGTATAGAAAACCATTTGCTTTCTTGAAGGTTTTAGTACCAGGCACTTCATTTCTTGTGGTGATTCCCAGGTACCACTTTATTCTCATTTTGTCTTCCATTTCATTCCTCTTTATAGGGAGGGGGGAAAAAAGGTGAAACTTGTGTTATTTTTGTACTTCCTTTATATGTGGGAAGGAAAAAAATTTAGTAACGTTTTAGTTACTGGAACTTAGGTTTATTTCAGTGATGTGTCATTGTGCTTAAGCACCGATGTCTGTTTTATCACCCCAGTCAAGAAAGCACATTCAGCCTCTGGCTTGCAAATGAATTGTGCTGTGTTTCTGTGCGGCGAGTGAGGTCTTCTGGGCTTCTGAGAAACGTCTTCACTCCAAACATCTGCAAGTGCTACAGGGCAAGTCCTGTTTGTTTCTTTTCTTAGGGAAATGTGAAGGCAGAGAAGTTGTATAGTTTCTCCCTGTACCTCTTAGGTGTCCTCTGGAAAAAGCTTCTTAACTCTAGGGGTGTCTGTGGTCTTGTCTTTTATAGCTCAGCCCTCTGAAATAATAATGAATGCACCAAGCTGAGGTTTGTACGTAAAAGAATCAGAAGGAAACGAATTGATCAGAAGACATCATACAGTTTTTGCAAAAAGTAAACAAGGGAAAGCTGAAGATTATTTACTATTAGTTTCAAAATGTGTAAGGAACCCCCCAGGAGTGGCAGAACAGCATCTTTCCAGGAAGGCTATTTTTTAGGCAGAACCTGTGGAACGGAGATGATTTTATTGGTATTGTTGAAAAGCTACCCTTAGTTGCAAGGGAAATTGGTTTCATGGGGGCATGTTCCTTCTGATTTCACACAAACTGAAGTTTCAAATGCTTGCTTTGTTTTATTGTGGGGAAAAAGGAAAAAAAAAAGTTATATTCATGTCCCAGTGTTTTATTTTGCATTACTTCAAGTGATCATTTTTGCCAAAGAAAAAGTTGAGCTGTAGTTGAGAATAGTGAACATGTAGCAAAGCAGTAAAGGCATGATCTGGGAGAGGGAGGGAAATAGGCCTCTAAACTCTTGCAAAAGACCTATTATAGCAGTTAGACGTTTCAACCTTTCACCCTCCAGGGTGATAAGTGAACAACATAAAAAGCCAATTGATCTGGGTGGGAAGTGGAAAGCCACTATAATCCAATTAATCACAGAGTACTGGATGCCTCTTTGTCGATGCGAAAGCAAC
Source organism: Cygnus atratus (assembly GCF_013377495.2). Classification (NCBI taxonomy): domain Eukaryota; kingdom Metazoa; phylum Chordata; class Aves; order Anseriformes; family Anatidae; genus Cygnus; species Cygnus atratus. The sequence continues at coordinate 46,481,086 of NC_066365.1, read as the reverse complement.
TCCAACACATGCTCAGCTGTTACTCTTTCACAATGAGTAGTACAGTTGTCACTCGGTCTCCTGCCAGCGAAAACATCCGCTGGGTTCATTTTACCACCAAATACTTTTACACTTCTGCACTAATAAATATAAACTGTCCTGGCTGGAACAGACGTGCACTCCTACCACTACTTGCATTGCACCAGGGAGAAGCTGAGCTGTGCCACGGTCCCAATCAGCGCATGCGCTCAACCACAGCAATTCCTGCTGTCATGGAGGAGTTCCTTCTCTGGTATGGATTTTAGCCCTTCAAACTGAGAATCAGCAGGGAAAATAAAAAACAAAATGCACTTCTATAGTAGTGCACAGTTGACAGTCTACACCAACTCCTCCTAAAGGAGCCTGGATGCATTTTTTCCTAGCTGGCTGTTGTTCCCGGCATGGAACACACGTGCGGAGCTCAGTATGTGGCAGAGGTGCAGGGTCTGCTCACACACAACAAGTTTGACCCAGCTTAAAAATTCTGCAGTTTCCTGTGACTTGCCGGGGAACATGAGAAATGTGTGTTGTGTTCATAGTGGTGGTTTACACTCTGGCATGTAAGAATAGGTAGCAGTTAAGGCAATCAGCAGAAGCAGAGCATGCGATCAAGCCTTCTATGGAACACCTAGAATAGCCCATCGGTAATGCCCCAGGTGTTCTGATACCACACCTGCAGTGCCTGCATGTGTAATTACTACTCCGCTGTGTGCCACGGAGCTGAGCATTCTGACACTGCAGCCAACTAGAGAAGGGTTACGCATCTGGTGAGATTGTCAATACACCGGGCCTTGGCCTGATACCCCAGTGTGTTGAGACGGGCAGGAACATTGTTCACCTGGAAGGTTGGTACAGCAGCAAGTTCTTGTGTGGAAGGACCTGCCTCATAGGCTTCATCTGAACTCTCTTTAAGAACATGCCAAGCATTTAAGTACTGAAAACATACTTGTTTTCAACACTGCAGAAGGCTTACACAGCTGAACTCTCCAATATTTATGTTTGACGTCAATGGGAATGTTGCCTGAATGTGGGATTAGAACCACCACTCTGTTTTCTGCGCTGAGCGTTGGGGAGGAGCTGAGTGCGCCCACCGACCCCCCGAGGTCTCGCATAGGCCTGAGTGCGGTGCCTGCAGTCCTGCTGCTGCAGCACGGCAGGGTGAGCTTGGCTGGCCGTGACCTGCTGCTGCAGAGCAAAGGCTTAACAGGTGGCAATCTCATGCAGGGCCCTCTTGTAGGCAAATGGCATGTTTGCCAACAGTGGTCTGGAGCATGAATGCAAGGGGACAGCATCTCAGGTTGGATTTGCGTTTAGGGTCAATGACGCTGGTGACGTATTTCTTGTTTGTGTGTTACTGGGGCCCTCAGGAGCTGTATGCTGTGAAAACACAGGCTTGCGTGGCTGAGAGGAGGAAGCTGTGCTAAAACAGAGCAAGGCTGTAAACACACAAGGGCTTTTGGGGTGGGTTAACTAGCTGCTCTTGGAGACAAGCAGGATAGAAATATCTGAGGGCTTGATGAGGGGAAAGCAGCTGAGTGGAGAAGGAAAGGTGCTGAGGCCAGGGTGGGCATCCACAGGTAACCCCATACCTGAGGAGTGAATGATGGCAGTTTTACCATCCCTTTGCAGGTAGTCCAAGAAACATAGGCCCACTCTGCCATTGATTACGCCAGCACCATAATCTTCTACAGCTAGCACTTGGGTATTGCTGAAAAGAGAAGTAGCATTTACCAAAGTAACATTTCATAGAAACTTGTGTGCTGCTTTTGAGCATGTCAGTACAGTCATTATTTCATTTTCTCTTCATTTCCTAGCTTGTAAAAGCACCGAGCCCCCTCTCCAGCATTTTGTGTCAAGTAATGACAAGCTGGGTAAAAGGATTAGGGGCAGAAATCTGGGCTGTGTTCTGCTCTCCCACTCTGTAAAATGAGAGGTTAATAGAGGGTAGGTTTAGAATAGAGGGTGGATTTAGATCTGATACAAGGAAGAAATTCCTCACCACGAGGGCAGTGAGGCCCTGGCCCAGGATGCCCACAGAAGCTGTGGCTGCCCCATCCCTGGCAGTGCCCAAGGCCAGGCTGGATGGGGTTTGGGCAGCCTGGGCTGGTGGGAGGTGTCCCTGCCCATGGCAGGGGACTGGAACTGGGTGGGCTTTAAGGGCCCTTCCATCCCAGACCGTGTTGGGATGCTATGAATAATGTCTCTACCTAAGGTGAGCTTTTACTAAGGTGATTTTGCAAATAAGTGACAAGAAGATCTCAGTTTCTCTGATGAAGAAATTAACAAAGTCTGCTCTAATAGCTTCTTTGCAGACAACAGCAAGGACACAGGAAAGTCCAATGGGGTATTTTTTTGTCTGACTAAGTGATGGCTAGATAAAGGTTTTGGTGTTGTCTTATTTTAATGTAATTGAAAGACATACTGGACCAAATCAGGAAAGAAAAATCTGGCCTTGATGTCCAGTTAAATCCTCTCACCTCAAAATAGCTGGGCTCAGCCATTAATTTCTAACATAGTTTCCTATTGCTCTCATGGCAGTTGATGAAGGTGATTTTTCTCATGTCATATGGTTTGAAAGCATTGCACTTAAGCTAATGAATCTCTATCAGTTTATAGTTCTTGCAGTCTTATAAATACTAATAAGTAACTGCTTTTGCCTGTGAAATAGGATGAGTTGTACTTACCTTTTCAGTTGTGCTGATGAGATTGTAAAAACGTCTGTGTATAAGAGGTCTTTTTAATACACCACCGTAGTATAAACTATAGGGAATAACTCTTCTGCGCTCAGATATTCCAGAGGAAATCCAGAGTAAGTCTGTCTTCTTCATAGAGGAATGATAATGCGTATGTGGATTGGAGTAATGAGATCAGACTTCGCTGTAGTTTTGGCTTACTTAAAAGCGATACGTTTTATTTCTTCCTGTAGCATGTCTTATAGGACTTTCCACTTAAAATAAATAATAATTTAAAATTCTCCTTTCTGTTTAAATCTGAATACTATAATTATAGCTTAATCCAGTGTACTGATTAGCATGATTATATTTCTCTAACGCAGATGTTCTAGAAATTTGCATTTTGTTGACATCAATATTTAATTTTATTTTCCTAAAGCTCAATTTAATTTTTCTAAAGAACTATATAAACAAGAACACGTGTGTAACTAAGCTGTGTTTCCCCCCCCCACAACCTCTTGGAATTCAGTCCTTCACTTCTGGGTGGTCACTGTACTACTGGGTGTTTTCATACAGTGGGATATAGTGGGAACTGTCTTATATAAATGAAAATACAACGGAATTCTGTTTACAATTAAGACATTTGAGCTGTCTTGCTGCACTCGTCCATCTCTTCCTGTGGTCAGCACAAGAAAATGGGTGTCTAGTTACAGTGACAACTTGGAATATGTTTCAAAACAACAAAAAACTTTTGGAGGAGGGAAACAGCCATCTTGTGAGGGCTAAGGACTCTCAGCTTGAGCACGGTTGGGAAATAGCAAGTATTAAAGCCTTGAACGCTGAAAGGAAATTGATAGGAAACTGGATTATACCTTTTATTTCTTATCAGTCCCTACCCATCTTCACTGATAGGCAAGATAAGCAGAGCTGAACTTTGTTTCCAGGTGAAACAGCCAAGGCTGTTCCTTGTGCTGCAGCATTACTGTCCTAGAAGATGCTGCTGCCACGTCCCTCCGTGCTTGCTTTAACTCAAGCATCCCCACGCAGTATGCACTTTTATGCGAAGAAAACTGTTAAGTTCAAAAATGATAGAAGCATCCAGACAGATAATTGCTGTTCCTTCCTACGTTCTTCTCACAAAAACCTCGGACGTTTTAAGAGGGAGCCTACAGTGACAGTGCCCCCAAACTCAGACGCTGGTTTGGTTCAGTGCCATGAGAATGGTTCTAATAAAAATCCAGCCTGCCTAAATATTGGTGCTTGAAGTTTGCCAAACCACGTTGCATAATGGCATTTACCGTTTGGGTTTGAAATCGCAGAAGTGTTGATGGGTCCTTCCAGATCTGGTTTTACTACGCTCCCTGAACACCATGGTGCGAGCCCTCTCCTTCATGTTTCATTTCAGGGATTCTGAGTCTCAGAGCTGGACCCAGTCAGGTCAAATCCATTTTTCAGAGGTGTTCCTCTGCTTTGGGAAGCAGCTGGTCCTGGTAACATCCCGGGGCTAGAGGAATGGCTCTGGATGCTATTTCAGTGCTGCATTCTTCTGAGTTTTGAGAGAGCTAGATTGATTTGGTCTTATATGTAATGAGTTGTGATCGTCTCATCTCAGGATATGATTTCAGTTCATTTCTTTCATGTCTTCGAAGGTTAAGGCGTTAAGTAATTGCAGATATTAACCAAGTCTATTTTTGTACTATGTCTTTTTTTCTATCTCTACTGCTGCTGTAGAATGAATGACACAATGTTTATGAGGAAACAAGGCTGGACTGCAGCTGACATCATGTTCCAACCCGAATGAGTTCAGGCTGGGGAAGCTGAGAGAAGAATGGGTGAGGATTAAACCTCCGCCATTGGTAGAGGATGTGCATTGCTACTTTTGATGTGTTCATGATCTGAGGTCTCGCTCAGCACCAAGCTCCTTATGGAAGTGGTCTGCTGAAGCACTTATCTCCATCTGCTCCTGTTGGGAAGACTGACAATTCTTTTCTTTTGATGTGATCTTTCAGCAGTTCCTCCTTCATCTCCTCCAGAGTAGATGACTGTAATGTACTGTGCACATACAGTAAGTGCAGACATTGACAGTGTTTAACTGTACACCGTATAGTTAGGGATTTAGGAACATAAATTATTGTGGAGTGTAGCTACCAATACGTTTAATGCCAACCCTCTCACCTGCAATAGAAAATATATCGCAGTTCCCTGTGGCAGATGCTCCTGCCAAGCAGCTGTGCTAGAGCTGTAGAGATAACATCTGAGAGGCTGGCATGAATGCAAACTTGAACCCATAGACTTGTTAACTTCTGTTAGGTGAATTAATCAAAAAATATAGAATAAATACCATACCTACTGTGAGCAGAGTAAAAGCCAAATTTTCCTCTAGCTGGGTACTGCTTATTTTTGAATCAGAAACGGACAGATATGACACATGAATGCAGGGCATGGATGTATCTAAGGCACAGCTCCATCATCAGTACACTTGTCTCATTATACAGTTTGTCAATGCTTCTTTGACGTGTGCATTGGTCAGGAGTTGTGGACCCTGTCCTCATGCCTACTGTGAAATGCCACCACAAAAAAAATGATTTGTTTAGTAATTTAAAAATAGGGAAAAGGTGCTTAAGTACTGTAAGGGGGAAGGTGTTTACAGGGGAGAAATGTCCTGACTTCATGGAAAAATGGCAGTTTCTTTAAAAATAAAATAAATTTAAAATCTGTTCCAAAGACTTTATTTAAGTCCTGCATATAGCAGTGAAGCAGAGGTCTCACTTGCTGCTAGTCCAGCTACATGGACCTCTTTCTGCCAAATTCACTGATGTGAATTTCATTCAGGATGGCTTGTTGTCATGTAGGCATGACTTTTTACCTCTGCTTTACTTTGAATATGCACAATACAAATGTGGAGGAAAAATTAATGTTAAAAAAAAAAAAAAATCCAGGAGAAGTTTTAAGCTTTTTGTATTGTTTTGGGTTTGTTTAGTTTTGTTGGAATTGTTTTTTGAGTCAAGAAACGACAGCTGTGTTCATCCCCATTGCCCTTTACCAAAACAGAAAGGAATAACATTCTGCAGGACTTCCTTTTCGAAGTCTGATACATGGGCCTTTTCATGTGCTTATATATCTGTTTCCAGTGGGGAGGCAAAAAAAAAAAAAAAAAAAAAAACCACCTGTGTCTGTACGAGAGCATAATGCAAGATAGAAAAGGTGACTTTATAAACAAGCACTTTTATACTAATAACAGATATGGCTCTTGACTTCTTTCTAAGAACAGACTCACGTGCTCAACTTGTATAAGGTGATTTTCCATTGCTTTTGGAATACACTAGCTAAGATTTGACTTCTCTGTTTTAAAAGAGAAAAATAGAGGCTTTTTGCTTATTCACCTGGTGAATAAGGGACCATATGTAAGTTCATTTCTGGTGATGCTGTAGTACAACTCAAAGATAGCATTATTTAATATACTGGTAGTGATTCATTCTCGGAGATAATGAATGAACAGACAAGCAAAACTCCACCCTGAAACGTCAAATCCAGCTTCTGTTTCTTTCATACAGATGGAAACCTAACTGTCATTCGCACTCTGATATTTTTATTTTGCAGCTACTAAGTTTTTTTTGTTTTGTTTTGTTTTTTTTTTCATTTTCCATTTAGCTTGCTCTGTGATTTTTCACAACAGGCTACCCACTAACCAGCTGTTTTACAGAATTTCTGACTTTCTTGAGTGTTAGGAGGCTGCTTTTTGTAACATTCCCAGAATATTAAACTATTTGAAAAGCATATGAGATCCAGTAATTTTGAACAGAGAAGGTTTGAGCTGGATTGTTTTTGTCTTGCCAGTAAAGAGGGCGGCCAAGAACACATTGGTCTAGCCATCTTTTTCCTATTCTGCCTCCAAGCAGCCAGATAGGAGGTATTTCATCCATAAAGAGCATCCTGCCTTCTGCTATTACCTTCCTTGCAGTCTCTTCCTTTCAAGCTTACATGCTAGTCTGCAAGACCAAAAAGCACCTGCATTTTATCCTTGGTCTAGGATATTGTTTAGCCTGACAGTATGAGGGGACTTTGAAACCAGGTCTAAATCAAATATTTATTTAGACTGTTCTCATGAAAGCAGAACTCTGGTCATGATCATCAGGATGCAAGCACAAAAGTAAGCTCTGAGTTTTCTTCTTTTTTTGCCTCCAGGAAATCACTGCTCATTTCTCTCTCTTTCAAGACATTTCAAAACAGCAGCTGCCCATTGGTGTCTCCTCCAGGACAGACTTAAGTTTAAAAATCATCTTGGATGTTTTCACATAACTCATTGAAAAAGGTTACCATCAAGTCTGCCAACTTTCAGAGACAGCTCTCCAGTTTCAGAGAACAGATGTCCCCTGAAAATATATCTGTTTTTTAGAACACGCTAAAGAGTGAGGAGGCAGTTCCCGTAAGGTTAAGTAGATGCACTCCATTCAAGATGAGAGGGCTTCTGAAAGGAGGGCGAAGCTTGTAAGCAGGTTGTTCTAGAAGATCCCAACTCTGAAGAGCTCTGCTCAGCTGGCTGGTGGGGAAACTACCTTCTTCCCCTTTTCCTCCAGCTGCCTGGTGATTTGGCACCACAATATACAAGAGAGATGAGCTTGCGCATAAGCAGGGGTAGAAGCTATGGGCAATCATAGTGTATGCTCCTCATAATGAAGCGTACTTCATGAGTATCTTATTTGTAAATAAATGTAGGAGAGCAGGAGAAGGCTTAAATGTGCATTTTTATTATTGGAACACATCAAAATATTCCAGTAAGTGAGTTGACTGGGAGTTTATGAACACGCTGACTCAACAGAACAAATACTACAGTTTATGCCATTTGAGTGCATTGGCACTCTATGAAAGAATTTGCATCTTGTAGACGTAGATGATGGTTCTGGCAGGGGATGCTTTTCTTAATTTATTAATGTTGTAGTCAAGACCATTTCTGCCAGCCCCAAGGTGCTTTTTCCAACCATAATACTCCATGACAATATATTAGAAATTCAAAGTAGCAAGAAGTGCTGCAACACACCAGGGGCTGAGGCCTGAGCATTTCCAAAATCATCCTTTAAGTTAGTCCTGTTGAGTGTGAAAAGTTTGTTTGACTTGTAGAGTCAGAGTAAGTCAAAGATTGCCATACCATGTATGTCTATAACTCATCAGGCATTGCTTGGCTTTGGTTTGCATAAGGAAATCCACTGATGTGTGTATGTAGAGATATCTCAGTGGGTGGTCTGCAGGAGGATGAGGGACCTGCTACTGATGTTTGGGAGTGTGCATTTTATTTCTGTTGTCAGGACTAATGGAGAAAAGGTGTAGACCTGGCTTCTGGAATGTAATTGTATGCTGCAGCCATTGTGTCAAAGAATTCCCACTGCCGTGACTCGGCAGGCACTGGATGGTGATGGTAAGGGCAGGTTTCTCACAGAGGGAAGACGATCTTTTCCGTTCACCCAGCATCCTTAGCTGTGCTAACGGCTGCTTGGCCGGATCAAGGTTATGTTGGGGGAATTCATCACTTAATCGGCAAGTTGATCGGCTGCTTCCTGCGCAGGCAGCTAAGCGTTCCCTTTTCCCTCAAATGCCCGCTAGCTCCTGTGTGCCCTGCTGTGCCCATCTCCTCATCAGGGCACAGAGCAGGGGAGGCTTGGGTGAGTTTGTGGCTGGGGAAGTGGGAGAGAGATGGTGGGGAGAACTAAGAGATGCTCAGATCTGGAAAGACACTGACTTACACTAACAAGAACATATCATTTAAGGTAAAGAGGTGTTGTTCTTCAAAGAACAGAATAGGTGAAGGAAAACAGTGGAGAGAAAAGCTCCAGGGAAAAAAATAAAAAACATTATGGAAGCAAAGGGATGATGGTGAATCAGAGGCAGATGCGAAGGGGAAGAAAAGGGTTAGGAAATAAATGAACAGGCAAGGAATGATCTAACTTGTGGGGTTAGCAATTTTGGTTTAATTTATATTTCAAATGTTTTCCTTGCTTCAGATATTATCAACGCTTTTTGCAGAAAAAGAATACCTCCTAACTGCCTATAAGCTTTTGTCCGCTTTCAAACCAGACCTTGAAAGAGATCTGCATAATTAAAGCCTTCTGGTGCGCCACACAGCACTGCTACTCCTGAGCCAAGCGCTCTATCCATGCAATCTGCCTTATCCCATCTTTGCACTTTGCTTGTAAGTCAGAGATTTGCATTCATCTGCATTTAGGGCAGTGCCAAGCGAATTACCGGCAGCTAACTTCCCCCTCATGCAGCAGACGCGTTCGGTGTGGCCCAGGGACCCACTCGGCCCCCATACCTGGCAGAGGTGGGTTGTGCAGATGGGGATGGCAGCTCCCTCCCCGGGCTCCCTGAAGGAGATGGACCTTCTCCCTGCTGTGACTGGTAGCACATCAAAGCCAGTTGGCAGAGAAACTAAAACAATGAGTTTTGCTGCTGTAAAAGACGTGTGGTTTGCTTCCCCTTTATCAAGCAGAAATGGCAGCCAGCAGGGAAGCCATTACCCCTGCAGCCTCTGTTGTCTCCCTGCTCTGAGCTTCCTGGGCTCCATTTTCTGCTCTTGCTCTGGGCAGATGAGAGCTGGAAAGGTGTTCTGCCGCATGTATGATTAGCAACGCTCCTTGCGGGCTTCGCTATGTGCTCCTGGCTTCCTGGACTTGGAAAATGCCCAGAGACAGATACAGAACATGATTGCCATCATTTGCCTAAAAATAATTTATATTTCATGCATCCATGGAATTCAATGAACCAAAGTCATCTCTGGGGTAGTCACCGGAATGATAACAAGGGTGGGTGAATTTGGCCCTACAAATGGCGTGTGAAGGCCATCATGACCAGTCCTGCATTTCCAGCATTTACTTCCTGGAACCTGACTGGAATCCTTGTAATAGCCCGAGCGTGAAGATCTCATTTCATGCTCAGTAATTGCAGATTCTCAAGCCACTTAAATCCTATGCATCTTTGAAAACAACAGCTGACAGGACTCTCCTGACCCGTGCTGCTGCCCCAGGCACCCGTTGTGTTTGTGCGCTTGCACAGGTGTTGTGCTGAGTCAGGGCCATGCCATGAAGCCGGGGGACTGGCCCTGATGCATGCACCCAGGGAGGTGCCAGACAGCAATTCGAGCTTCCGGTAGGGAAATCTATACATTAAATCTGTTGGGCTTCATCTGTATTCAAGTAAATTTCTTGTTAGGTTCAGTGGAACTTAATTAAAATGTCAGTACTCAAACCTTAATTATTTTGTAAAGTAACCTGTAGCAGGAATGTTGACATGCATATGCACGACACTTGCCAATTGCTGAAGTTAATGAACATGTTTTAGTGGCAGAAAAAAAATCCAGGTTCAGTCAGTGAAAAATTAGGACCAGGCTGTAGTTTCTGTTCACCTTGAAAACAGGAGAGATGATTTTTGACCTGGTCCTCTGGTATTCCGTGGTATTTTGTCTTGTAATCCAGGGAGTCCTGGCCGTGCAAATGGTGCTGTGCTCCCGCAGTGGAGCTGGACAATGTGATTCCATCCATTTTCATGCTCCGCTCGTGTGCTGTATCCATCGCTGGAGTGAGCCCTGAGGTCTCAGCTTGGAACAGGTACCAGTTTGTCAATGGTGTTTTCAGAAAGGGTGAAGATAGATGGAGCGCTTTAGGCTTGGTGTGTGGCTCAATTTCTGTAGGCATAAAATGCCTTTAGGTTGAGGGCTATGCTGATTAAAAAAAAAAAAAAAAAAAAAGAGAGAGAGAGACATAAATTTATATCTTCTTCTTTCAGACGCCCCCAAGAATTTCCCCTTAGTGACATCCGAGGCTGGTCCTGGGCCATGGGTGCCCTCTGCCTTCTCCCCAGCCTCCCTGCAGGGCAGCTGGGTGCCTCGGTTACAAATGATGCGGTGGATCCCCACCAAGTACTGTACTGGTATCTCTCGCTGGTACGGGACTCTACCTGGCCAGTCTGGCTGGATTTTGGCTAGGACTGACTGAGGGAGCTGAAGAAAAATGGTGTTAAATCTTTGAGCTGGTCCAGTAATACAGAAATTAATTATGAAGTAGATGTTTCTGCTAGCTCAATAGCTTGCTCTCCTTAGCAGCTGTTATAACCACTTTAAACAGCCCTGCAAAACTCCCAGACTTTCCTCTGTTACAAGAACCATTTGGTTTTGCTCTGCTTCTTCTCTTCTAATCAACTTGTCATCCTTTTCTGGCACTGTTGTGTTGCTGGAAGAGCTAGGGCAGTCAGCATGTCCTTGGAAGGGTGAGGGTGGAGGCACTGGTCGTCCACCTGTCTCCTTTCAAACAGAGAAGACTGAAATATTTAGTCTCTCAGCAAATGACAGGCTCTGTTCAAAGGAAGTGAAGTTGTGGGGTATGCACTTAGGAACTGCAGTTTGGGGTTGATATTACCCTCACTTTGCTATCCCTCATTGAGGAGGAGTCAGCGGCTGGAGGAGCTAGTTGAAGTTACCTGGAGCCTTGGTACCAAGGAGAAAAGCTAGTGACTTGAACAGCTCTATTGCTGGAGACATAAACCTAGTAAAAAAAAAAAAAAAAAAAAAAAAAAAAAAAAAAAACAGACCAAAAATATATTAAAGTACTGTAGACAATTAGGAAGTGATGTCACAGTAAGCTGAAAGTGGACTGGACTGGAGGAGGAAAGGACAAAGAGACTGGATGGAGAAAGGCCCTATTGCCAGTACTCGATGACAGTACTTGACTGTGGTTTATCACCATCCTTCTCTTTCTGATAAACAACTGCTAAAGAAGGTTACCTTTATTTTGCAAATGAAGTTCTTCAGAGGCTTGCACTGAGAAGCTCAAAAAAGGAAAGCGGTGCACCACAAGCAGCAAGACCCTAATGGGATCTACCCTTTTTTCTGTAAATTCTGCCTCTGTCATGTCCATGGAGATATGGAGTTGAATTCTCTACTTAACTGAAATCAAGAGTGTGTCAGAAGAAAGTTGAAGTGTAGGCATTTCAGAGCCTCTACGTTATAAAGTAATGCTGTAAAAGGGACGTGAGAATGCCGAGCTCACATTGGAAAGAGGTCCCAGATTCCTGCATACTTCGTGAGCTGTAGTTACTCTGAGGGTTTGGCTTTCAGAAGCTGTGAAAGGTAAAATAAATTGCCACCAAAACTGCTGCTTTCTTTCTTTCGAGCAGAACACATTCTTTTCAACTTGAAATATAATTATGGACTTAATGTGTTCTGAATATTTTATTTAGCTGAGCTGAGAATTAAATTCTCTGCAGGCTGCTTTAAAGACAAAAAAAAAAAAAACCAACACCTAATTATAGCAGCAGCGTGGAGGAGGTCTGCTAGTCTATTGTACGATAGATTTTGACAGCTGCTTTTTACTGGAAGATTGTCAAGACCATCACAAAAATGTTTTGAAATGCTTAAAATGGGTGAACACACGATCTGTAGCTGTTGCATAGTGGGCAAAGGCACAAAGGACGTGTGCGTTTGTTTGGGTCAGTGTGGTAGCAATGGTTAATAGAATACTCTCACCTTAATTGGGTATCTAAGCTATTTTCAGGAGCTTTGCTGACGTTGTAAAGAATGAAACTGCACCGTTATTTGGTGCAGACAATAAATCTCCAAAACCATTCATCGGGTGAGAGGCGTTTCAGGTGATTCTAAAGTTAAATATTTGGCATGGCAGGTTCATGTTATACTTATGGGCAGGGGGCTGAGGGTAAGTGGGGCAATTAAAGCAGTGAAGAAAATCCCCCCTTAACCCCATTGTTCCGTCCTTCCTTCCTTAACTGTTACATACAGAATCCCCCAAGTTTCTTCCTGAAGAGATGTAAGGAATGAGCTTGTAGGTATCTGGGCTGCACAGTCTATGAACATGCGACGCACCAAGCTGCGTAAAAGTCCGGCCGAGAGGATGTGTGGGAAGGCAGAGGACAGGCAGGACAAGAGGGAGAATTCTCCTTGCCCTGGGTTGTCGGACACAAACTCAAAAATTGGCATGGGCAATTGCTGCTACTAGGTGGACACAAATGCTGGCCGTTTGGCATTAGCTGGTTATTTGTGTGAAGGCTGCACATGTGGAGGAAAATCGAATCTAACTCTCCCTGCCCTCAGCACCTCCGTGCTTCGCCCTGGCCCAGCACCGACCCACTGTCGGATTGCTGCTCCATCGCTGCCCGCTGGCCCAGAGGGAGGCAGCTGGGCACCAGCTCCCTCCTTCTCAGGCAGCGGCACCAGCAGCCAAAGCATACCAAAGGGATGCCTCAGTCTCCTCAGCTTATCTTTTGGGCAGGGCACTTGTGACCTCCGACTTGCTGGTTCTTGCATGTTTTCTCTGGGTGAGCGGTGGGAACAGAGGGCTGCAGCTGGCAGCGTGTCTGCCGCCGGGTCAGCCACTGAAACACGCGCTGTTGAGGGAGCCGAAACCATCAGGGCCGCTATCGCTTCATCTCTCCTGGGCATGGTGTGAGGCACGGCGTGCATGTGGCTGCCTCTGGGGAGAGTGAGCAAAAGAATCCCTGGCTGCCCTCTAACTTGGTGCCGCTCTGCTGGGTTACCTCTGCCCCGCGTGCGTGCCCGATGGCATGCACATCAGCAGCACGAGCTCTAAAGATCCGTATCAGGGCAGCTTGTTATAATAGTAGGTGCGGTTTGAGACTAGTCGAAAGATAAGGTGAATTTCTGGGGTATTAAAGAACCCCGTATACATTGGGTGAATGGAGTTTTGTAATTGTTCCCAGTGAAGAAAGCTCTTGGCTTTGGTTTCCTGGGGAATCACGGTGCAGGCTGGGCTCTAGGTCTGTGCTGGAGAGGCTTGGTTTTGACTCTCTAAAAGAGAAAAAAAAAATAATAAAAAGGGGGGGATTAAAAAAGGAGGGAAAGAAAGAAATTTTGGTTATCTCCAGCACACGGAGATAACAATACATACTTGGCATGTCTTGAGACATTTGCTTATTCAACAGGTTTGAGGGAATACTGTAAAGAAACAAACTTCCCTGAAGTATGAGTTACAGGATTAAATTCAAGTCAATCAAGGTAGCTAAAAATCACCTTTCTTTAGAGGGCTGCCAAAACAAAAGGTTGAGCCAACTGGGGACTTCAGTTCAAAGGGAGTGAAAGATGTTCCTGACGATGCAACTGGGAATGGTAGATACGATGTTCACCTAAATAAATTGCAACCTTTCCCAGAAAACCTTTTGTGCCAAATCTTTTGTCTAACAGTGACATGTGTCAAGACAAGGAAAATTAAAAGGAATTAAATTCTGTAGAGTAGGTATCATTGTTTAACAGATAACTTTTCCTGGGAGATGAATCACCTGTGTTATTCTTGCAAAGAATCAGAAAATATTTTCTTGATGACCCATATAGGCAAATTCATCAACAAGTTATGCCATGTGTGAATTTGGCACCAGGACTGAATGCACTTAGGTATTTACTCATTCAACTAATGCTCATTTACATCAACTGACATTGGATCAGACTTCAGGGGAATAAGATTTGCTTTGATTTAGCTGCATTGTGAAGTACATTCAAGTTAACTTTTTTGTTTTGTTTTGTTTTTTAAAAAAACTGTATGCTAGAATGAATTCTGGAAGCTTTTATTTGAATTTCAACTTATGCATGATGGAACTATCCTAGGAGCCCTCTTATTTGCTGCTTTTATTAACATTGTTATTCTAAGTGTAATTACTTGGAAAATACTGCTAATCAGGATTACCACATTGCTTAGCAGAGACTGAGGAACCCACTTTTCATTTCAAAAAAGTCGTTTGGACATGCACGTCCTTTCAATGAATCCCTGGTTTCAAGGTCGAGAATTGTTTTGCAAATGGGATTTAGGACTTGTCTGCCCGAGGAGTCCATATCTGAGAAATGAGTGTGAATTCTTTGATGTGAAAACATATCCTATCGCGTGGCAGGGTATCATCAAAGGAAATCATCACATTTAATTCTCCAGTAGGTATTTTCTGCTGTTGCTTAAGAGATTACACCTCTCTGTCACGCTGGTGCGAATGACTGAGTGCAGCAGCTAACAAACATTCAAAGAGATAATGAGGTTTCTACAAGGCAAGTTCCAGCTGATGCTGGGTGAAGCCACAAGCATATATCATCCTGGTGTTTCTGTAGTCGCTTTGCAAATGCTTCCTTATCAAGGCCGTAGAAACACCTGCCGGGTGGGATGCTGCACCCTGAAAATGGACAGCGTGTCAGGAAAGCATGCCTGAGGAGGCCTCTTGCATCCCTGGACAGCGGGAAAAGTCTTTTTGCTCTTCTTTGTGTGGAGCCATCCATGAGGCTCCTAATGCACTTGGGTGCTGTTGGAAGCATTCCTGGTTTTACAGTTTTGTTTCAGATGATTAAGAAATGATGATTAAGATGATGAGAAAGCGGGCTTCAGCCATTCATTGGAAACTCAGACTCTCAGTTTAGCCTGTGTGCACTTAGCTTTTTTTTCTCTGTCTTCATGTGGAAATTAGGTGTTTGTATTTGTTTTGACCCTAAGAAGCATGTTATGGTTTGACTAAGAAAAGTCAGGCAAATAAGAAAATGCCCCAATTTGGGGTTGCATTGGGGTGGCTCATAGCTCTGTTATTTGAGCTGAGCATTGCTCACTGCTGCTGCCTCGGACACCAGGCAGGGGTTGCTGGACGGCTCCCGCAGGACATGAGTGGGATTTGCATTTGGAAGCGATGCAGCCAGGATGCTTCTGCAGAGGGGGATGGGCCTTCAGAGCTGGACTCAGCACCATGGGTTTGTCTGCCTCTGCCTGTAGCCAGTCACTGAATGCAGCTGCAGCCAGTGCAGAGACACGGCCACCAGAGGCATGCAGACTTTTACTTGCATGAGGTGATACTCAGAAAGAAAGAAAGAAAAGGGAAATTCACTGCCCACGGTGCAGGGAAGCTGGTAGAACCTGTAAAGAAAGAAATTGGATCATGTCCCTGCTGGTGAAAGTAACAGGTTGTGGTTTTATGTTGTGCCATTGAAATACGTGGCCAGCCTTTTCTCTCAAGTAAATAAACTAATAATACAAAGGAACAGCAAACAACACCTCTGTTAGTGTGGAAGAAAACTTGATTTTGGTTGTAAACCTGATCTTTTTCTTCTGCCAACCATTTCTTTTCCACCTGTTCCACTCATACAGCTGCTGCACATCAGCCTGGGGCATGGTGCTTCATGCTATAGCTTTAGCTTTGTGCTAGGGTTTTGCAGATTGTTTTTCTACCCATCAGAATAATCGTCTCAGCTTTCTTTGCTTGACCTTCCCAAGTAGGAATGTCAATTGCACTCCCTTGGGCAGCGTCAGTTAGGGAAGGACAGCAGGAATGACCTTTTTTTTTTTTTGCATCAAATCTGCGGTGCCAAGGAAACAAGCTGGCACAATGAGGCAGTTCTACAGTTCTCTTGACTTGCCTTGTCTCTTCTGCTGCTGTTTGCTTGTTTTTAAGATGCTTTTCAGCAGGAACCCCAAGTGCAACTTTGTGTAGAGAAGTGTTAAATCTGCTGCATGAATATTGGGTTGGGTGTTCAGTGACAACCTAACCATTTTAGTTCTTCTGGAAAATTAGTCTTGAAAAAAGTAAGCATGGCTAATAGAGTTAGCTAAAAGGAAATCCCCGTGCTTCTATTTGAACTGTGTTTAACATTTCCTCTGGGCCTGTGCACACGTATGCTCAGGTGTACAAGTGCGTTCTTGATCAAGAGCCATGCTTGACTTTGCTTCAAAGTCAAATGATGAGGGGAAAAAAGTAATCTGTCTGTCAATGTTTATACTTTCATGAATTTGAGGGCAATAACTCAGCTATAATAGTACTTAGCTTAGCTGCTATGCTACTTATGTAAAAAGTAATATATCATTTATTACGACAGGAGTATGGAATTTATACTATGGGTAGGCCAGGTAAAGATTCCCTATTTAGACTTGGATTAAGAATGAGTTCTAAAGCCTTTTTAGTGTTTGTCTGAAACTGACTGACTGGTGAGCAAGAAAGTAAGAGGCCAGCTGAGCAGTTGGTGAGGCCTTTCTTCATTTCCTTAGTTTTCTGTTTCCGTTCTCTTTGTCTGAAGGAGAGGTTTTGTAATGGTTCTGTCCTTAACTTTGTCATAAGACATATTTAGCACTGAGCTCTGTCTGAATTTTTCCCTGAAGTTTCCTGCTTTCATTTCTAAAAAGATAATTTTGCAAAGGCAGAACTGATCAAAAGGGGATCTTAACAAGGTGAGTGTGAGGGGGTTTTGCATTTGGGCAAGGAGTCCTTTTTAACCACAGTTCCTGTTATAATTGTAACTTCTTTGCTTAATAGTCTTGTTTCCAGAATCAAAACACTCTTCTCTGAGCTCAGGGGTTCATACGTTTGTGTGATGGTCTGGGGGCACCATGCTGGCACACCTAACCGAGGATGAAGTATATGTAGTGACTTTGCTCTCCAAAGCCATGTTTTACCTTACTGCAGCAGCGTTGTCAGGGACTGCAGTGTATTCAGAGAAAATGTTTTCCACCAACAAATGTGCGCACTTATTCAACAAAATATTGAAAAGTATGAGAAGCTAATATCTTGCTCGCAGGCACTGAGCACCACTTATGCACAAAACCAGTCTTGGAATAAATTATTGTATGGTGGCTGGCCTTCTGCTCCCCAGCCCCCATGCATATGTCTTTGCCATATGTACTGTACGTTGCTGACCGTATATAACACAGTCGTGACCCAGGTATCATGACTCTGACATATTCAGTTCCTCCCCCAGAGGTGCTGTTCTTTTGTCCCCCTGCAGCTAGTGCTCTGTTTGCCATCTTCCAGCAAACAACCCTCTGTCAACACAAGCACCTGCAATATCAAAAGCAATCAGTATAGCTGAGGAAGAAAATCATCTCTTAAAGAGGTATGATTACAATATTGGACCAAAATGTGTGGGCTATAATGTATAGTAGTTATCATGGAAAGGTAGAAGCATGGGTATTAACTTCTCTTCCTTATTTTTATGTCTGTGTTTCAGAAAGTTGTATTCCTACCTGAGCTGCATTGCACTGCTTTTTTTTTTTTTGTTGTTTTTCCTATTAATAAGTGAGTTAGTTGCACATCAGAATTTTTACATCAGATGCACTAGGTTGTGTGGATGATTTCCAAAGCTGAAGGGCTATTTAGTCTAGTTCTATTCCACAGAATCTTTAAGAGCAACCATCTGCTTGGCATTTTCCTCACTACAAACCTTTTAAAACTATCATAGTTCTCTTGTTAAAATCTCAAGTGGTGTGTCAGCTGGAGCATTGCATTGATTTAAGGGTTTGTGATTTAGCTAGAATCAGAGAGCGTGTTTTGAACTCTGAACTTGGAATCAGGATGAGTTAGTTGTTGTAGAAGTTGGCCTGATCAGTGATTTATAGATGTTTAGAAGATGTTGAACAACCTTTTTTGAGGAGCAGTGTAAACAAAGTATGTTTATATTAGCAATTCTTTGATGTGAAAATCTATTCAGAAGGTGCCAGGGCACTATCAGAGAACATCATCAAGAACATCACGATGTGTAATTACACAGTAGGCATTTCCTGCTGTTACTCCACAGGATTACACCTAGTCTATTGTACTGCTGGGAGTGACTATCAAGGTACAGCAGTTGATGAACTTCTCAAAGAGTTAATGAGGTTCTTACAACAAAGGAGACTAGGATGAGGCAAAAGCTGCTCTGATTCAACTCTGGTAGGATCAACATGGCAAATTTTCAAGCAATCGGAAGTGGTGCTCTACTGGTTTTGTTAATTGAATAAATATCTGGGTACTTACTAGATTTTTTTATTTAG
The DNA here is from genome assembly GCF_013377495.2 of Cygnus atratus. Taxonomy (NCBI): domain Eukaryota; kingdom Metazoa; phylum Chordata; class Aves; order Anseriformes; family Anatidae; genus Cygnus; species Cygnus atratus. The sequence continues at coordinate 46,462,620 of NC_066365.1, read as the reverse complement.
GGAAATTTGACTTCTACTTAAATAAAACAGTTTTTGTGAAGTCCTAAGGATCTGATAGCCCCATCTGATCTATTTTTATTTGAGTTCAGCCATTGTTTTGATGCTTCCTGGACTCCTACGGTACCTGTGTGGCGATGGCTGCTCTGTTGTGAACAAGAGCTGGAACCAAATGTATTGTTATAGGGGCATGAAAACAGCCTTCAGAAAGGAAGCTAGCTCAGGGGTTTCAAGTCCAGTGACAGCGCTACAGCAGCTGTCCAAGGGCAGACTCTTCTGGTCTGTACCAAGGCCAAGACAGTCACTCTGCTCCTGCGAAGGCTGAGGTACCAGCCATTCCTATTCCCTGCAGGTACTGAGGCATGCCTCCCGCCCTGGACACGCACACCCATGCCCTGCCTCACTTGCTCAGTTATCCTCCAGGCATATCTCACCAGCCCCCTTGCTGCCTCTGCACCCATCGAGCCCATGGCGCAAGGTAGATTTGTCTGTGCCCAAAACCACACGCAGACCTGTCCTCCCAGGAGCTAGGGACCATCAGCGGGATCAGCCACACTGCTCCGCTTCCTTCAGAAAGCACAACCCCATGTGACGGCAGGGCCTGCTGCAGCAGCAGTTGGGGTTTGCTCCAGCATCTGCAGCTGAATGGCTCCAAAAACCTGTTTGAACCAAACAGTTTTCTACCCTTTCCGGCTGTTTCAGCTTTTCTGGGGAATATTTATGCTTAAGTATCAGGCAGCTTTGATTCACACACAGTTCCTATTTATTTACAGAGTAACTGCCCTTCTGAAAACTATCAGCCACCTTGTAGGTGATATATGCCTGATTTCCACTCTGTCCCCCTTTATCACATTTATTATCTCCCATGTCTCTTCACTTGCTCTGCGGGGCCCTTGACATAAAAAGCACCTCCTAAAATTTTTAGTGGTTTTGCTGATTCTTCAGATAAGACCTCACAGGCTCTATTTCTCACATGAAATAACAGTCCACACCAATCAACAAGTGGATGATGATTTCAGACGAGAAATACAAGCAAAGTCAAACGAAGCCAGCAGGAACAAATGGTTTTAGGTAGCAGAAAGGACACACACAAAGTGAACTATATGGTTTCAGATGTGTTTCTATAAGCTATTAAACATTTGAAATCATTTCTGATTAAATCAGTTCCTTTTTAAACTGGAGCTTATGTTTATTAGGATATCTTTTGTCTGCTTGTATTTTCAAATGTGTAGTTTTGATTTTAAGCTGAATCTCACGCTAAAGTTAATCACTGAGGAGTTTTACTGACATAAGCCAGCAGGGTGTGCCTTGGCAGCCCTCCTGAGAAGGGAGACTTCAGTGGAGTTACTGGTTTTATTTCATTGGAAATGTAGATAGATACTTCTGTCAAAAAGATTTCTGGTCTACTTCTGCTTTCTTTCTATGTAAGGGGATAGACCACACAATTGAATTTAGGAAGATGTCAGGTGTGTGGAGTTCATACAGGCTGAATGCAGCATGTCATGCAGGCAGTGCAGGGAGGAGGCACCTTGATGCATCTTGTTGAGGACAGGTTTGTCTGACAAGGCGAATTCAGAGACAGGTGAATGAAATGGATTTCAGTAGTTCTGAGTTCTTTCCTCTTCCCTTTGCAAGGGGTTTAAATCCTGTAGCCCCACTTCTGTCTAGAAGGTACTTCTGCTTCCATCTACTGACATCCGCAATCAAGCTTTGCTCTTGCGATTTAGGGATGTGGTTGTAGATGGCCCAGGAGCTCTAATCATGGGCAGGGATCAAGCTGTAAGGCATACAGTATGTGTGCGCACAATCTGCTTGTCACAGCTAATGCACGTTTCCCTAGCTCACATACACCTTCCTCCAGAATTCAAGCCATTACTTCAAATGTCGGAGAATTACTGAAATTGCCAATCCCAAATATTCATAAATCCTGAGACTGACTTGATAGTGCTGAGATATTTTCTAATCATAATTTAGCTGTTCGTTGCTGAACCCCTAACATTAGTTCAAGTTTCCAGGCTGTCCTTTCCAGGGCTGAAGGATATTGGTTTCTCTGTATGAAATTGGAGAGCCTTATTAATCATTGCTCTAGGCACTGGGGCAACATGAAGTACCACGGAGCTCACCACAAAATCCTGAAATCTGGCAACATGGTATCTCCTTCCAGGTCTCCAGTGAACCGTAAAAAGAGCCCGGAAAATTTGTAAAGTTAGAAAAGAAGTCAGAAAATGGGAACAATGCTATGCAAATATCACTGTTGGGCTGCGATCCAATCTCCTGCACTCTTGAGTAAGTGGCTAACTAGAAATTGCAAGTAACTGCTACCAGCAGAGAATGGGAGCCACAGTGCAAAAGAGAAGCGAGGAGAGAGTGAGGGATTCTCAGACGAGGCCAGAGGCATGGAAGAGAGGATCAGATCAGTAAATTAACTTGGAAGAAATCATCAGAAAACAGTGCTTTTCTGCTACTGTGCATAGATCTGCGGTGTCTAACATGACGTAGGAATGTCCTTGTTTCGCTCTGAGGCGGGGTAGCCATATATATGATGACTATTAATTGAGTTTGGAAAAAAAAAAAGATACATTTTACTGAATCATAAAAGGGATTTGAAAGGAAGGCTGTGGTGGAATTTGAGAGAAGGGGTGGCGTGGGTGTTTCTTTGTGTGCTTGGAAGCCTGTTTCCCCCTAAGAAGCCTCTGTCTTCTCAGCTAATGGAGGTTAGATGTTTGATGGTGAGATTGAATTGATTTAAGATTTATTTCCATGTCTTTAAATAACTAGTGGAGGGTGACATCTCTCTTTGCCTTCTCTCCTTCCCTTCCTTCTTCCCCCTCCAGTCACATATCTTTTCTGAGTAGAAGCAATGCGGTTCCCATAAATAGTCTTAGGTAATGTTTTCTGTCCTAGTGACACTGATGTTTAATTAATGCGAACCTTTGAGTATTCTGTAGTGCTCTACTGCTCTGATAAAGGAGCCAAACAGAAGCACAGCAGTGCGGTTTTCTCCAGCTTTGATGTTGGAGTACTACCGTCTTTGGAAGAACCTCTGAGGAAATCATCAAGATGTAAAGGGGAAGCCCTTAGAACCAAGTCCTCTGGAGAGGACTTCCCACTGCCTTCCTCACCTCCCTTCCAGATAGGAATTCACTTTCCATTTCTGCAGTAAAACCAGTTGGCAGCACAACACACGCTGCAGTTTTTGATCATAGCTTGCCTAAAAGAAAGTGTTTTGGGGAGGTGGAGTGCTGAAATTTGGACTGGGGCAAGATATCAGAAAGTAAATAGTTTGTGATGCTGTGAGATATGTATGACAGCCTTAGTTTCTAGGGGGCTTCAGGTTAGAGGAGTGCTGCTCAGCCTGGACAGGTGAGGGGACAGTTCAGCAGTGCTAGTGAAGAGCCTTGGGTGAGCAGCAGCGTGAAGACGGGCTAGTAGTGGTGTGCAGCTTCCCTCGGAAAACCTGCCTTCCCCTTGCAAGTGCAGCGAGGTGTGATGCTGCTTTCAGCAGTTTTGGCACTGCCTGTCCCCCTGGGCTTGCCCAGCATGGTGGCAGTGACTGGTAAGGTGCTGGTCTGCTTCAGGAGAGCGAGTCCAGCTGCGGCCTCTGGGTGGAAAGACTGGACTTGGCTCTTCTGAGCCCCATGCAAGCCCCAGATGACCTGTGCTCTCTAGAAGAGCCAGCACTGCACCCCATGGGCCACACGTGTCAGCTGTGGGGTTTTTCCTCTTGGAACTGTGACTTGCATGTGGGAAATGATCTCAGTAGCACTGCCGTCCCACAGGTCATGAAGTAGCTGTGATGGTGCACGAGGGCAGGAAGGTCTGCATTTCAAGGGCAGCCTTGCACAGCCTGGGTAGTTTGCAGAGGGAGTAAATAGATGCTCACAAGGCCTGTAAAAACTGTAAGCAGATTGCCTTGGTCAGGGCTGACAGGTGTGAGACTGTCAGCATACAGTAGAAGTAGTAAGGCAAAGTGTTTGCTTTAGCTTTGCCATCAGTGTAACATTGGTCCTTCCTGGGGCGTGGAGTCACCAAGTCTTGTTGTGGATGTTTAAGCCTTAACCTCGTTACTAGTTTTCTACCATTAGCCTAAGGCTGCAGCTGTGCTACAAGTCTCTCTCACTTCAGCACCCTTCAAAATGCCAGTGTTCAGTTTTGTCTGTTTTTCCTTTGTCAAGTAAGTAAGCGTTGAGGGGAAAAAAGTCCCCAGCCCATCAGCTCCAGGAGCTACACATGTAAGTCATTAGAGATGTGACTGTCAAGCATCTCCTTTCTATGACAGATCTGGGACCAAATGCTTGTGAGTCCATGGAATAGGCTTGATTCAGTCAACCAAAATTGTAGGTTAGCTGTAGTTTTCCCTTTTTTCATTCATGGCAGAGTTTTAATGTGGTTGCAGTACGTAGTCACATGATTTACAATCAAATGGATTAACCACTGACTTATGCTTCACATAAGCCTTGTAAATCCATGTCCATACCTTCCAGATGGTAGTCAGAGTGCAGTGAGACATCTTTAAGATGCATTAGTGCGGCTATTTTCTGACAGAAAGCATACACATGGGACTGAATCCCACTGAAATGATATTTTAGGAGAAATTACAGCAAAGATGTGCTTGACAGGGCCCTATAGCTATTTATAGGCAGTTCTGTCAAATTTTGGGCAAACTTTTTCTTTCTTTCTAACCACATTTGCTGCAGGATTCTTCTGCTTAATTGTGGGCTGCCAAAGCTTTGCATGAGCCATCTGCCCAGTGGCACCGCCCTGTAATTACATGGGAAGGGAGCTCTGTCCTGTGATTTTGTCAGTGGCTCGGCTTGCTTGATGGGCGTTCCTGGGAGCACAGCTGGGAGGGATGAGTTGTTTTTAACCAGCCAGGGAATGGGACTTTGGTGAAACCAATCTGCAAACTGAGAGACGGGGAGGACACTTACTGCAGGGCTTCAGGGAATGGCTGCTCAAATGAGGGTTTTCTCCTGAAGCCTTTATGGGGGAGGCTGTGCCAACCAGCCCCTTCAGGTTTATTTTTGCCTTGGAGGCATATTTAAAACTGACCACTGCTCTTGCAAATGGCACCCATCTCTCTGCTGCTCTAACTTAACCTAGCTCTTGGCAGAAGGCTGTCAGTGTTCAGGCATCCATCCAGCCTCTGCTGCTATTTGAAGCTTTATGGAGCCTATCCGCTTGGCGTGGCTGTGCTACATCGCAGCTCACATTGTATGCCAGGCACATTGATTTGCCACGCTGGCATCGTGCTCATGGGACTAAGTGTGCGTTGCAAGGGGGATTAATCACCCTGCACCAGTCAGAAAGTGCTCAGGGAGGGAGCCTGCTTTGCTCTCACCATACGAGGAGTTTCTTCTATAGTAATTATGTCCTGTCAAAAAAAAAACACAAAACAAAACAAAAAAAACAGATGCACGACACGGGGCTGGGTGGGAATGGAGTCACTGCGGTGCCAATTCTGTGCGTAGTGTGGACTTCATGAGAAGAGCTGCGAGTGTCACAGCTTGGCCTGACATCTGTCATGAAGAGCAGTCTTTCTTGTGATCTTTGTATGAGCTTCACAGCAAAACCAGGGACAATTGGGTTATGAGGTTTTGCTTTTGTTGTAATTTCCATGGCATGTAGTGTTTACAGATGCCACAGGTGAGTGCATAAGCAACAGCTCAACCACAAAATGAAGACTTAAACTAGGAATTGTAGCCCAAGAGAAGGCTTATACCTTGCCCTAGAAGCAGCATTAAGCATGATGAGTGTCTTGCAAATGGCTGTTGCGGTTTTAACGATGTTTCCCAAATAAGATCCCACGCTGTCCTGCTTTTGTGCTAAGTGGCATCCAGAGAGCACGATTCAGGCAGGATCAGCTCGGAAGCCAGACCTTCATCTTCTGCAGACAGTAAGTGGGATCTGTTCAGGGATTTTTCTTGTGTTTTTGTTTCCAACATGAACTTTTGGGATAAGTGTTTGGTCAGTCTAGGATGCTTTTTCTTTTTTTTTTCTTTTTTAAATCCTGGTTCTGTCTTCTCTTTTTGTTGAATATTGATACTCTGATTGTGCTCTCTGCAAGGAACCTCCCCCATTTGATCATTTCCCTTTGGATGGATTGATTGGTGTTTCACCTCCTGTGATAGAAGCAGGTGGATTTCAGTGGTATTGAAAGTACTTCAAGTGTTTTCCTTAAATTAAATAAATAGGCTTTACCTGATGAAAAGTCTTATTAGCAGGAATAGCAACAGAGAAACAAACTTCGTAGAAAGCAAGCTGTGTTTGCAGATGCCTTCCTCAGAACCCATGAAGTGATTCTGGGTGCTATGCCCAAGGGAAAAAAGCAGGAAAAGTACGCAGGATGCTGTGTGTACCATTTCTCTGGGTGCTGGATTTGATATTTATTAATAACAAAGTAAACACCCTGTGCAACTTAACAATAGGTGCTATTAAAAGCTCCCCAGCCTGAAGAGTTTGCAAACTCCTGAGTCCTTCCAGAGCCTAACACTGCCCCACATTACATCTGTGCAGAGCCTTGAGCTCATGGAGCTGGCCTCTTCTCTTCCCTTGAAATCAGAAAAGAAATAACCCAGCCTATGCAAAAATGAAGAATTCTCCCTGGTTACTCCCAGCAGTACCAGTGGTATGGGGCACACAGGGTATACAGCTGAGACTTGAGCTCTGTGGCTGCCAAGTGGATTTTATGGATGTTTCAGTAAACATCATTTAAAAAATAAATAAATAAAAAACTTTGGGAACGACATGTTCAGCTCAATAGTTGGAGGCATGACATTCATTGCAGTTAAATCTGTTCAAATATGCTTGACAAATACCAGGAAAGAGTGTTCTTTAGATGAGTGACCTTTAAAAAAAAAAACACCTAATTTAAAAAAAAAAAAAAAGGCAGGGGGGAGTCAGGGGGGAAGAAAGTTGTTAGGGTTGCAAATCCCCACCCCACACCCCCACCCCACCCCCAAGGAGCAGCATTTGGTGCAAGGGAGCTGCTGCAGGTGGGTGCACTGGCTGGGTTGGGCTTGCCCTGTGCTAGAGTCGGGGCCAAAGCTCAGCGCAGTCAGAGGTGCCGTTGCGAAGTCTTTTGCCTTGAGCACACTGTGGCCAGTCAAGCAGATGTATATCAAACCTGTTTTAATTAGGATTTTGAGATGAACGGCCCCACTGCCTTCTGCCTGGTGACAGGAAAAGACGAATATGCTTTCATTATGATCAAAAGCCTCTAAACTTTCTTACAAGAAAAGCAAAACACTTTTCCTCTGCTTTGCTTTATTTCCTTTCCTGCCCCTTCTCCTTTTTGTTCATTTTGTCTTGTTCCTTTGTAGAGGCTCAAGGACTTTGGTGGATGTTTCAGCTGCTTTTTAAGTTTTGTGCAGCTCTCTAGGGCCAAGAACCTCAGTTTTGTTTTGAATGACCTCAGTGAAGCTGTTTTTTAAGCATCTTGAGCCATCAGTGGATGCTTATTCTATCTGGCGGGAGTTTTTGCAAAGGTCCTCCAGATCTCGTAACTTCAGGAAAGTTCAAGTGTGCATGTGATCACATTGCAAATGTTCACAAAGCTGACAGCAGCTACTAGAGTCCCCCATCATTGTAACTAGAGTCCAACCCTGTTGGGTTTTGTATGTTACTCTTGTGTGGGTTTTTTTTTTTGGTTTGGTTTGGCTTTTAATTTCTGCATGCTCTGGTCCTCGTCTCTTGTCTCTTCCAGGTTTCCTTGGAACTGGCATCAAGAGAAGTGGCATTGTATCTGCTTTCAGAAGCTGTGCCCATGTGTACCTTGTTCTGAGGAAAGTCAGGAAAGAGCACGTTGTGCTCCTTTAGGAGAAGGAAGTCACTGTAGATGTTAGCCGTGCTCAGCCCGCTGCACCTGCCGGGCACTGCTGGTTTTCCAGCTGCCCTTAAGGCCAAGGAATAATAAGGGGAGGCTTTGGAGAAGCATACACTTATGTCAACAGGGTTGTTGTCTTGAAGTTATTAGGGAAGTAGAGACAGCCCCAGAGCAGAGGGGGTGATGTATTCATTTCAGCCCCTGCCCTTGAAGAGGAAAGCTGCTAATTTTTATATATCTCGTTGCCTTCTTTAAGGTACATGTCTCATTAGTCTGGTACAAAGCGAGGCCATTCTGGTATCACCATGAGTCGCATGTCGCATGCATGCATCTTCTTACAGTAAGACACGGCAGAATCTGGCTTGCCCCAGCGACTGATGCTGTGGGTCCTCACAGCAGTGCTCACCAAGACGGCGGGACACCCCAGTGGGGGCACAGGTTATGTCTGTAGAGAACAGCATAACACTGAGCTGTGTATATTGGTTGGTGTGGAGGCACTCCGTGCATGGTGGGACAGAGCCCTGATGCTGGGGGAAGAGTTTTGGTAGGGGTAGTGTGTAGCGAGAGCCCCGCACAGCACCCAGCCGGGGTGCCTGGGGTCAGCCAGCGGTGTCAGCGGGGAGATCTGTTTTCCTCGTTTAATTCCCTGAGGTGTTTTCGACAGTCCGTGTAAGTGACCTTCCCTCAGCTGCAGTCCCCAGGCCCGTGACCAGCATGCCTGTGCTCTGTTCGCGCTGCCCACACGCGCTCTCAGCTGCGTCCTAAACAGCAGCTTCAGACACATCTGGTTTGCTCAAGTTGAGCTGTCTGGCTAGTCCCAAAGCTACATGTGAGTCCCGTTCTCCAATCCCCCCAAGAAAAAAAGGAGCTGCAAGAGGTTCTCCAACCAGTATCAGCAGTGAATGAGCAGCACGGTTTGTGTTTTACTCCTAGGCCAGTGGAAAATAGGAAAAGACTGTGAATTTGGAAGGTTATTTGTTTATAATTCTTCATGCAATTGTAAGAGGTCTTTCTCTTCATTTTTTTCTGTGAAAAGCAAACCAAAAACCAAAACAAAGCAAAACAAGCCCCACAACTTCAAAGTCATGCAAATAAATCCTTTCACTATTTTTACAGTAATTTTTTCTCTGCTGGAAAACAAATTATATAAACAGACTTCTAAAAAGCAAACCCCTCAGAACTGGGCAGAGGAAGTGTTCCTCCGGTACGACTTGAAATAAAAAAGCAGCACACCTGCCTCCAGCTGGTTTCCCTGCTACGCATATCTCACGCAGCCCCAGCTATGTGAAGTCGCTTCCAAGTCAAACAAGTAGCAATTTTTAAGTAGCACCTAAAGAGGAATGAGGCCAGGCCTTGCCAGCAAAACCCCAGCCCCTAAAGGTTCCTGCTGCACAGGCTTTATTTTCATTTCCCTGACCCATTTGCACAGAGTTGTTACTGATGGCCTGGCCTGCCTCCCTGTACACAGCAAACCAATAATAAACAGAGGGCAGCTGACACCCCGAGACACCTGGAGCCCTCCGAACACTGGGGGATTGTTCATCCCGCAGCAGCCCGTGGGGCCGGGCACGATGGGTAGGGTTCTCCTGGCTGGGTGTCCGCCCAGGCGCGCGCGGTCTAAGCGAGTCAACCAGGACAGGTCTGGGGCCCCGGAGGGTTTCTTGGCCAATTAATAGAAAATATATTATTTTTGTTTCTGTCGGAGGAAGAACAAAGATGACCGGCATAGGAATAAAAGAGCCCTTTGTGCGGCGCTGCTGTTGTCTCGGAGGCAGGCTCACTTGTGGAAATCGAGTCGGTACGATATTTGGGCAGGCTTTGAGCTGTCCCTTTCACCGACTTTAAGGCATACCCTTATTATTCTAGTTTCTCATGCCTCGCTACTTATTTATTCATAAATTAGGTGTTTGCCAGGGAAAATACTTTGATGCCCTTCTGATGGAGCAGGTACAGGAGAGCGTACTGAAAAAAAAAACCCTAAACCCTTAAGCAATATTTATGGACTTTTGAAAGTTGAGATTCTTGGAAAAAAGGCTGCATTTCTTTTCACATACTTTCCAGGCTGGAATCTTTTGCTAATTTATCTCATGGTTTACCTGTATAATTATTACGCAGTTTTTACACGCTTAAGCAAGGTAAACAGAAATGTGTTTTCAGTGAATCAACTAGGAAAAGTGACTCCAACTTCTACGTTTCTTTCTGCACGTTCATTTCCTACGATACCACGGCTGAGTGGCAAAACCAGGAATACTCGTGCAAACGCTGAACTAACCTTATTGTCAGTTTCTTGCAGTAGTTTCTGTTGTCTGATGCATCATGCGTCCTCTAGCTCACAGGGAAGATTTAATCAAAAAAAAAAAACCAACAGCCTATTTTTTACAGATCATTGGTTCTGGAAATGCTTGAGCTGGTGGCTGGAGGGGTTCAGGGTGCTGCAGTGGGAAAGCAGCGTTACACACCTGCCCTCTTCTTCTGCATTTTCCCAGGCATCTGTTGCTGGTCCCTCCAGAGACAGGAAGAGATTTTGAGGGACTTTAGTCTGAGTGTTTTCTGCTTTTGTGACCCGAGGACAGAGCTTTCCCAGGACCGGATCACTGCTTTTACCATCACGTAGCAAATCCCGTGCAACAAGTGATGTCTTTGCTTTTGTGCCTCCTTGTAGGTCTGGTGCTTGTACATGCTTGGTAGGAGATTGCTTTAGGCGCAGGAGTAAGGACACTTCTCATACAACTTCAAGATCGCTGTTAATGTTATGATGCTGCATTAGCTGTACTGGTAATCTGGGTGTGTACACATAAGATATATGATTCTTGATGTGCAAAAGACGATTACTTGCTACTGACAATAAAAGATGTGGCTATTGAACGCACTCTAAGCTGATGTATTTTAAGTGAAACAAGAAGCAAAGGTAATAGTGCCTTTTTCCTTCGCATTTGTTTCAGTATTAAACTGAACGTTGGCACTGAAATGCTGAGGGGAAAAAAGGCATTGAGCTGAGGAAAACAAGAGCTGGTGAAAGTTCAGTGCAAGCAAATCTCAGCTATGGGGCCAATACTGAGAAAACAGGGAGACTGTCCAGGAATTTTGGTAGATATCATTAGGGAATCACCTTCAAGGCAGTTTGATTTACCAAAATGATTTTAAAGGCTGCTATTTTGAAAATGATGAAACATTGTAGAAGGTTTTGATCAACAAAGGCTCATTTTCCAAATTTTTCCCTGTTGTTCCAGGTCTTTGGTTCCGAACCTTTCCCCTGCAAGGAAAGGTTTGGAACAAAACCTTTCCACCTCCTGTAGGATCGTTCAGGTCTTGGACTGGTGATATGCAGTGTCCTGCTCTGGAGTACAGTGAGGCTCGGTGAAGTTGTGCTTTTCCCCAAAGCAGCCAGCACCTCAGCGGAGAATGTGGTTCAACAGGGTCTGCATTCAAGGGAGCGTGAGCAGTTCTTCTGTAACACGGGTTTTCTTCCCTCAGATCTCTCTCTTTGTGGGCTGATTCGGTTTTTGTTTGTTTGTTTGTTTGTTTTCTGAATTTACTGAGAGATTTGTAGTTCTTCAGTAGTTGTAAAGAAAAACTTGCTTCCACAAAAGGGTTTCATGAAATACCTGCAGTTCTCTCTTATGATAAGTTTCAATTTAAAAGCAATCCCCCCCCCCCCCACACACATAAATTTAGGTGGGATGGGAGCATCCTGCACTGGCTTTCCTTTTTTTTTTTTTCTCTACCTATTACATATACACAACTGCCTTTCTACTTCTCTTTCTATTGCTCCTTGCATCTCTCCATTCTGCTCCGAGAATACCTGCAGCAGCTGACCAGAGAGCTCGTGCCCCTGTTTCAGGAAAAGCATTGTTCTGTACTTGTTGAACCAAAAAGCTGTGGCAACCTTCTCACTGCTAGAGCTGGTGTTTTTGCTGTGTCTGGGCAAATTTTAGGTTCTGCATGCATTTCTGGTTTTAATAAGCTCCTTTATTTTAATGCTAAGAGAATTAATCTAAACTCACGCTCTCGGCAGCCTGTTCTCAGCCAGAATATTGTTTTCAAACTGAGGCAACACCCTGTTTACATAGATAAGCAAATTCACAGTCCACAGAGCTTCTTCTAGTTGTAGCAGCTGCTGAGCACTTAACAGTAAGGGACTGGGAAGCACATGTTTCACATACATAGCAAACATTTCTTCTTCTGAAGGGTAACCAGATTTTTCTTTTTTTTTTTTTTTTTTTTCTGAAGAGTTGAAAGCTGGAACATCTGCTTCTTGGCCAGCCATTCTTTCCCACAAACACTGCTTCTCAGGTTCAAAAAACGTTGGTTAGGTTATTGTGTGTGTATGCGTCTCGGTGCCTGTGTTTCTGAAATATGCCCAGAAGCACACGAGGGAAACGCAGCGAGCTGTTGAACAAGGCAGACTTTGTAGTGGGGCTGTTGGCTCGTGTCCGGGCGCCTGCCGTGCAGTGGTACCACGTGCCCGGCAACGTGGTTCGTGGGACCCTGCGTATGCAAGAATTTGGGTACACCTCCAAGAGTATGGTCATTTCCAGGTAAAAGTACGGTCACCTTGGGCAGCACAACTGCTGAACTGCCCCTCCTCTGGCTGTCTCTGCAGTGCTGCTGCTGTCAGAATGATGACCGTGGACAAGGCTTGCTATCAGAGCGTAAATGTGGTGGTGCCTACTTGTACCAAGGGAAAATATTAAGTACTCATAGTCTGAACTTTTCAAATAAGTCAGCCCTTGAAACAGAGAACCGTGTTTTCCTGATCTCAGTTCCTAATTCAAATATCGTAAGAAGTTGGCCACTTTTTTTTTTTTTAAATGTCCTCTGGCTGCTAAGCTCTGAAGAACAGTTAGTGCAGGCTGTGTGCAGAGAGCTGGGGTTGCATCTAGACTTGAGCACCCTACAGCTGAGAACAGCCCCATTCTCAGGATCTTTACCAGGTGTCTTGGCACTGAAAATATCAAGTACTGCTTCTGATGCCCTTCACCTGGCACGTAAACACACAGAATGCAGGTGGTTGCTAATAGAAGCCTGAAATCCTTCAGCATAGTGGTCTTCTGCTTTCCTCAGTGAAAGCTAAACTGTGTCTGAGAACTGTAGTATCGAGTAATAATTTTAGCATCTGTAGGGCCTGCTCTCTGTCTTACTCCTGCAACACCAGTATGAAGTAGGTCCCTGTGAACCACAAGAGTTCTGTCATTTGACACAAGGTAGAGTACAAGTTGCTTTATATTACAGCTAAGTTGTTGTCTGAGTGTTTCTGCTAACAAAACAAAATATCAAAGAGTACTTTTGCATGTCCTGGTGTCCCAGGGCAATTGATTGTCTGTTAAAATCACTTCTTTTTTATTTATTTATTTACTTTTACCTTTAGTCTACATCATGTTCATTTTAGGTAAATGAGAAGAAAGCAGCCTAAAGGCTGCTGTGATTCTGTGCTTTCTCTTAAGCACATTTTTTTCTTTTTCTTTGCAGGAAGAGGTAGGTAAAAGGCGTATGTATTCCAAAAGCCTGCTTGGTGTGTTTGAGCATTGGAGAAGGAAACTGAAGTAACTTCAGATGTATTGCAAGTTCTATAAATGTTTCAAAATTAGCATCAGCAAGACAATGGTATTCCCAGCTGAAAACGTGGGAATGTGCACACAGCACATTCTAGGCTTGTTTTAGGGGTGGCTCAATGTCTCTGCTAAAAGGAAAATTTCTGCGCTAGTCCTCCTCCCTTTCTCTCCACCCAAAATCAAATTGTGCAAGAGATAAAGTCCCAACCTACAAGCTTATGTTTTACACTGTTTTCACTCCCGGCTGGCCCAGAGACCAGGTCAGCAATTTATTCCTACTTGCAAAGCAGAAATGAGAATAGCACCTGTTTTAAAGATACAGAGGTGAGGTCCTTTCTCTGACTACTGTTGCCCACTGGTATTTCTATTAGATGTAACATGATCTGCGGGTGGCAAATAAGGCCAACCACGACACAACAAAAATAAATTGCTGCTCGTTAAAAATATATTTTAACTGGTAATGTGTTTTACGCCTGTCCCCTCCAGCCTAATTGTGCTTGGGCCCCTGGGTCCCCACCTGTGATGTTGTCCACATGAAAAGTGCTTCCTCAGTGGCTTAGTAATTGACTCCTAAATATTGTCAGTCTTTACTTTCCCGTCAGCTACCTTCAGGTTGGCGTGCTTTTAAAGCACTTACGTTACAAGACTGTTTCACCAGACAGCAGGCTGGTCTCTTTATATTCCCACATATTCTGTCTGCTCAGCTACATTGAACTCCAGTGTGTGTGCATTGCAAGAGTTTCAAAGTAAGGTGAATCATGGCATGCTCCACTTAATTTGCTGTCTTGTAGGTCCCAGGCCAGCAAAGCCCTGGGATGCAGTTAGAAACCTGCTGTTGTTAGCCTTTAGGATGTGCTAGAGAAGTGCTTAAAGAAAAACCTGTATTAAAATGTTCTCTTAAAGAGCAGCAGTGTTCTGCCTTAAGGACGCAGGAAAGGCAAGGGTTTAGGGAGAGCTAAAAGTTCATGTAAGATAACTGATGTCTGCCTTTTAGCTCTAATCCCTAAAAATTGCCTGTCATTTTTCTCCCCTCCTCAGGAATTTAGTTGGTCTTCTGAACAGTGTTGGCCCTTGCTATAACCTTTGCTAGCACAAAGAGCTCGTTTGCTGCTTCACCTTTAAAACAATGATGGACAGCCTTCTTGTCCATGGGCAGTGCTCACAGAGGTGAGGCCCTTCTCAGGAGGTTTTCAGCTCTTTGATATGCAGCATTACTCAGCAGTGGACCGAGACCACAGGTTGGACTGTCCCTGCAGCATGGCAGTCCGGGGCAGGTACTCGTACCTGTTCCTCACAGGTCCCAGCCTGATGCTCTAGCCAGGGAGAAATAATCCTTCAGGTTTGGAACATCTTAAAGAGCCAAGATTTAGCCTAGTCTGAGGAATGTAATTCTTACTGGCAGTGTTTACAAGGTAGGAAAAAATGCAAACAAATTCTACTCAGACCCTGCAAGTCTGATCAGTGCTAGCAGATGTCAGTGGAAGCAGGTGTGCTGTCTTTGCCGAACATTGAACCTGTCTCCCAGTGCATACAAATATACCCCAAATAATGGGCAAGTCCTGGCATTTCGGTGTCCGTGATGAAGTCTTGCTGGGAATCAAAACCAGTTTTAGGAGGCACGTTCCAGTGCATGAAGTAATGTATATAGGAATGAATCATTGGCAGGTGTTTTTTATTATTTTTTTCTTATAACTTGAAAACTCGCAAATGGAACCGGACCCAAGCATACAATATTTTCTCAGATTTTGCATGGAAATTCTGCATGGAGCAGTTTGTTTCCTCTAAAGATGAAGGCAGAAGGCCTTCATGGCTGCATGATCCTGTCTTTTAACCAGAAGATTTCAGTAGCTTTTGAAGCAGTTTGAAGAACATGCTTCAAAACCCAGGAAAACTCAGCACAGAAGTCATCACAGTTGTGGGCCCGACTCTTAACCACACGAGTGCTAGCAAAGCATAAGCCAACTGTAAGCAAGGGGTAAATGTAGTTTGTGCCTCTTCCGAAATGCTTTTATACTCCCTGAACAGTATGTAATGATATTAATGTATGTGAGAATTGAGTTCCCAGTGTTTATTGATATGGTGGCCGAAGGAAAGCTGTGTTCTTATTTTTCTTGCCTGGGCAGCTTTTCAATTCTTCCTTTTTTCTTTCATGAACCTGGAGCATGACACACAGATCACACAGTTCTGTTTCATTGGTTTGAATGAGTTGGATGAAACAGCCCTGAGGGTGCTATTCAAATTAAAGTGTGTGCAGGAGGCTGGAGAGGATCTTTGTGATTAATCAGGTGCGTGCCATGAGCAAGGCGGCCTGCCCAGTACGTGCAATAGTTGTCAGTATACGGATTTATAGGAAGCAGTGTGTACCATAGTGTACAACTTGCAAAAGTTTTGTAGTTTAGGTTTGGTACAGAAAAAAACTTCCAAAAGAATTATTGAAATGAACTGAGCCTCTAGAATTTGGGGGGAAACAAACAGACATGGAACTGAAATTTAAACACTGTAGGATTTGTACTACTTGGAGTTTCTGCCTGTGCTTGAAGTACCCAGAAGTTGAATTTCTTTACATCTTTATCCCCATCTAATGGCTCTACTTGCAGCGCTTCGAACTGGCAGCACAGGACCTGATTTCAGGGGAACTGAAATCAGTTCCCTGGTTTCCAATGCTATCTCCTAACTGGAGATAGCATTGGAAAAATGGTCCATGTAGTTGAAAAGATCAATAAATACCTGAATGAACTGGTTATTCACAGTGGCTTCTTGTTTGTTTGTTTTAAACTGGTTTGAAATATGACAGGTTGGTATTAGCCTTTTCCAAGGATCACATACCTATGCTCCTGAAGAAAGTGGCCCCATATTTAGCATAGCCAAGTGCAGCTCCTTATGAATTTTCAGCTTTTGTCTATAGGAAGCAGCAGATGCAAGAGGGTTTGGAATAATGGCATCACAGAGTATTTGTTTGGTGTAAAACTACACCACCGAAGATGGAAGCAAAAAGGATAAGCAGAGAAATGTAGGATGTTATGTAGGATGTTCCAAATCATGGTTTTCCAATCCTGAACTTTGTCTACCTCCTCAGCATCTCTACCAGGGAGAGGGATATATTTATATACATATATGAAGTATAATAAATAAATATAGGAAATGATTACAAGTATATTTATATAAATATATGGAGAGATTTATATTTATCCTCTGTAAATATTGCATCTCCCTTTTCTATGGGTTTGAACTTCTCTTCGTGCCACCTGCAAAAGGTCAGAGCTTTTTTCTTACAATCTCCTTGAACTTGGATATGCAGGATGCAAATTGCATTTTCCTTTCCATGGTAAAACCCTCGTTGGTGAGAGGCAGCTGTCAGAGCATTTCCAGTAGCCCTTCTCTCACCCACTAACACTGCCTGGTCTGCTGGCCCCAGCTGTGCCTCTCCCGCTGCCTCTTCCAGCATCAGCACTGGAGGGAGCGTAACACCTGAACTCACTCTATGTGGAGTGGCAACATTTTTGAGACATGTCTAAATTTTGGAAGGAAATATGTATTGCTTGCTCTCCTGGCAGGGTCACAGTCCCTGAATACTGCCAAAGCTTTCTGAATCCGTTGGTTTGTGTCCCCCTTGCATATGGCAAAGGAACATGCTCTCATTTGCATTTCCTCACTAGCGAAATGCAGGTTTCATTCGTGTCCAGCATTATCTGTGTCCAGAATTATCTGTGGCTCTCTCAAAAGCATCAGTAACACTGTTTCCTGTAGGGATGTGCAGGCTCTTGCCAGCCAAATTTATGCCTGAAGCAATTAGGCACAACTGCATGGCTTTGAGCAAAGTCCCACCTGTGTGCCAGTGCTGAAGGCAGCATTAGGTCTGCTCCTCAGTCCATTGAAACTACAGGAACTCCTTGATCCTTTGTGCAACTAGAAACAGCACTTCTGTACGCCTCTAGTTTCTCATCAGAAAAGCAGTAAAAGAACTCTATGTTGCTAATTTGTTCCAAACTGTTGTAATCATAAGTCAGTTTACCCCAGTTGTAAACACGTTCTGGTTTTAGGCCCAAAAGCTATATGTAAGTGTAGCTTTCAAACCTCATCTTAAATTAAAGCTGTTCCACCTTTCACCATACAATATGTTCTTGAAAACTTACAGATGGATGTAAAACACAAGCTCCACACTTAGCTGGGCTTGTTGTGTTAGAGACAAATCAGAAGAGGAGCAGCATGACTTTTAGGAGAAGATTTTCCTGTTCATGGATTTAATGTTATTTTTTATTTTCTCTTTAAGTTATTTTTAAGTCAAGAGCTTTATCATTTTGGGAGAAGAGTGTGAATTTGTGCAAGTCTTCTCTGAGGCAAAAAGGTGTGACGTGACAAGTTTAGAGTATCTTAAGAAAATTCAAGCTGATTCATAGTTTAATGAATGAACGCTTATAGGTGGTTAGAAATGAATCATGGATGAGGAAAGAAGAGAAACCATGTTGACGGATGGAAGGATCAAAGGCCTTTAGTTCTGAGAAAGAGGCCTCAAAAGCATACCTTTAACCTAAAACATTTTTGTTTAGATATTTTGGTTGGTTTCTTAGAGTTCATAAAGCAATTTTGATGATAGTCTGTATGCTTGCCTGTAGTTTGGTGTTGATTTATAGCTGATAATTTGTGAACGTTACTTCAGGAGATAAATTTTATAAGCAGAAGAGCATTGAAAGATAACCCTGTGTTTAATATTGCAAAAAATACTGTAACATCTGTCAGCTCTTCAAACAATTGGATCATACTATGCAAGTCAAGGTATTCATTTAAAACTAACTTTTTTGAAGGATGACGAATCCTGTTCTTTAGATGTACAGCATACCCCTAGTTTTGTTACAGAAGCGTGGATACAATGTACGGTCACCTTGCGGTGTGTGAGGCAGTCTTTTTTTCTCATTGCCTCGTCTCTGTCTTTACCAGGCTGTCCAGACACACAAATTGGTTGTTCAAAATGGGGCGTGCTGAGAATATGGAGAAGACATGTTTCAAGGTGGTCAGATGTATTGCAGGAGATTCTTCTGCCTCTTTATATCAACAAATCGATGGTACAAAACTGCAAAATGAGTAACACATGTTTTGATGGAATTAAATGTGAAATTGGAAAAGGAAGTATGTCTTAGTATAACAACAGCTTGCCAGATAAACCATTACACTCTAGAAATCTGCTGCTGTTAAAATAAAGAATGCTTTTTGAAAGAGTTCCATGTGGTATTGTTTCCATTTCCCCTGTATTCAGAAAAAGAAATATCACCTGATTTCAGCTGAGTAAAAACAAACAGGCATAGAGCTAAGACATACTTTTATCACTCACCTACCTACTAACCTCTCCTCTCAGCATTTACTTTTTCTTATGCGGGTCCCAGGATACATGAACTCTTCTGTCTTGCAAGTCCGCACTCATCCTACCATTTCTTTGCTTTTTGCATTGTGGAGGTGTGTGAAGAACCTTCTACCAAGCTGTTCTCTGTTTCACTGGAAAATAATGCAATTAAAAGGTAAAGGAGCACAGAAGGAGTGCAGAGAAAATAGGAAACAAGGTTTCCCATCAGTGGAAAGCCATCCCATCAGTGCCTCTGCCTGTGACATGCATCTCAGCAGCAGCATGAGAGCCAATGTACTATATTCTTCCATGTGTTATGACCCTAACATGCCAGAACCGCTGCTGAATGCATAGCTGTCCTCCAGGTGCCCTACTGCCACCTTCAATTCAGCGGTGACACGTGTAGGTGCAAAAGCTAATTGGGTAATTTACAGAGGCGTGAATTTTTGACTGGTAAATCTGTTCTTTTTGTGTTCTCCTACTTGTAGCCATCCTGCTTTGGTTGGCTGTATTTCTAGGCATGGACTTTGCAGCACTGTTTGTTTGTGTGTATTTGAATGCTCACATTTTTGCTCTGCTACTCATCAGCTGTCAGGAGTGAAACGGCACAGGCGTGGTCTTGCAGGAGAGGGGGCTGACGGGATCCGCTCTGTTCCCTGATCATAGCGTGAGAGAGGTGTATATGTGGTAACCCATTTCTAGTCTGTCATCTTTCTGAAAAGCTACAAATCCATTGTGAATATTAAGTTGAATAAGCAAAGCTTTTTCACGGCTGTAGAGTCACATCCCAAAATAAGTAACGTTCTCACCTGCTTTGATCCTGTAATTAGAGCATGCACAGTAGCACCGAAGTGTGGTCACACAAAAACACCCTTCGTTCAGTTCTGTTGCTGAAAGGTAGGTGTCCTGTGGCATTCAGCTGTGTTAGGGTTGTCTGCGTAGGGCTGGCAGATATGGCCCAGGGACCTATGGAAAATCTCTGCCCTCACAGAGTGGCAGCAGGAGGCACGGGGAATACACAAGGGCACATTGCATGATACTGCACCTATGTTTATTTTCATTTCAACTCTGCCTAGCTTCTCTTAAGAATATGCCATAATATGTTGTAACAGGAGTGTCTTAACAGAAGTCTGGCCCAGGTGAAGCTGAAAATATTTATATCATTTCTAAGTCTTTTTACACAGAAAACTGAGTGCATATGTATGTCTCCACCCTTCATTTGTGGCCTTCTTTGTGTTTTTCAGTCCATAATCTACATTCGTGACTATAATTCTCGTCACCAGGAGGTGTCTGCATACATCGACTATGCGTACAGACTGACAACAGATGATTTTGAAGCCTACTTCAGTGGGAAGAAGAGACTTTTACCTCGGAAAACAGATCTGAGGTATTTATCTTGACTTTGTTTCCACTTACTTGCTTTTAGGCGAGAGAGAGATTTAAATGATTTTGAGTGGGAAGAGAGCCTGTGAAAGTGTTTTGCACTGGATCAGAATCAGTTATAGAGAACAGCTTAAAGGAAGGATCCTGACAGATTTGTTTAGTTCAGAGAATAAAACTTAAAAAGGACGATACAGCCGTTGCCTGTCTCTGCGTCTTTCAGTACCCTGAGGAGCCTGTAAATAGTGACGTGCTTTAATGGGTAAGAGCATACTTATGGAGACGTGGCAGACTAAATAACTACACTCAGCAGTTGCCAGAACATCTCTAGCTTTCCCCGCTCCCCATGAAGTCCTTGGGAGGATGCTTCGCTTTGAAAGGGGATCACGTGCACAAGTCTCATGGTGGTATGTTACCTATGATCAGTGATAAAGTCCATCAGTAAGCTGTTAAACAGAAGAATGTATTTTCTTTAAGATATATCCTGTGCCATTGTGCCAAGAGATATACGTGTGAGAGATGCTTGCATGCGTCTGTACGTGAAGGCCAATTTTAAGAGGTGTGGCAAAGCGGAGGTCTGCCTGGGGCCTGGGCACCAAAGCTGTGTGTGAGGCAGCAGGTGTCCTTGGCAACGGGGGAAGAAATCGTAAAAATTTCAGCTAGTGCTGTGAATTAGTATGGAAGTCTTCTCTTCCCATGTGCTAGAATGTAAGACCTGTGAACAGCTAGCTGCCATGCCATATGCTGTTACTTATCTCCTGGTGAAAAGGTGCCCAGTACGAAGAAATTACTGCATTTTCTCAAATTTCTGAGAGTGGTTTTCTGTAATGCAAATTATTTCTTTGGAAGCAATGCAAATCACTGCGCATGCTGTTCAAGTCAAATTCTGGTGTTTAGGATAGAGTGTTGGAGGGAACAAGTGGCTTGGTGAGGTTGTGCCATTCATTTACAGTACAGCAGATGTCAGTAATGAGGCAAAGAAGCACACAAATTTCTCAGTGTTGCCTGAGATGTGAAGCAAAATTCCAAATTTTACACTTCTAAATCACAGTGATGAACAGTCCGTTGGTGTTTATAACTGAATTAAGAACAAGAGTGAACACAACATTGTGTCTGCTTTGCATGTTATGACCTGTCTACATATTAGAATATTATTAGAGGCTCATAAATAAGCCTTTTATGTTATCATCATATGTGAAAAGAAATGTCACTGATATATCCAGGAGCTGTGCTTAGTCCTGCTTATTCTATATTGAAAAAGTCTCATTTGATATAAGCTTCAACCTCTTTTTTCCTCCCTTGTGTCAAAACTACTACAAACTCTTCATAAACAGTTTTGTATTTTCATTCCTTCTAAGGGTAGAATATAGCTTAATTTTACTTTACTGTTAAAAAAAACTAAAGCATGTGCTGGGGGTGGGGGGGTTAAGGCATAACTTATATTCTAGTTGACCAGCCTCATATATAACACATGGAAAACTGCATCTGAATTTACCAGTGGAAGCTAGAGGGAAGTTCAGATAAAGCATGCACAGTGCCAGGAAGACCACTCTGTTTAATTTATATATAGGTATGAATGTATGCAGCCTAGTTAACGAGGTTCGTATACAAACGTATAACTCTCTATATAAGTATACCTATAGATCAGGACGTGTTGGCACATTGGTACACTGGCCAAAGAAAAAACCTTTGTGGTTAGATAATGTGATTCTGGATGCATCCTACACACGGCTTTTCATACAGGCCTCACCCTGTCAGAGAACATCTCTAACAGTGATGCATTTCTGTTGCCCATAGCTCACACGTATTGTCGAGCATCCCATTTTGCATCAGTTAGGTATCTTCGGAGCAGCACCTTTTTTCCTGCCATGTCTCTCGTGATTACCATTGTGAATGTTATTGGCCAGACAGAGAACAGGTATGAGGAAGCCCAGGACAAAAGCTGGTACCGTAGAAGTTTGAAACTGGTGAATTCCCTTTAAGCACTATTCCCCACTTAATTGATGTAAACTCAACTAATGAGTGCAGAGCTCTTGTCAGACATTTGCAAACCCTTGTGAGTGAGTGCCCCTGGCCTGTCACAGTTCAGCACGTGTGTGAGGAGCATTCTTAGATCCACAAACCCAGGAGGGTCCCAGCAGGTGGTACAGAATGTGACAAAAGGCCCACCTTCCCTGGCCACCAAGCTGAGTTCTCCTGCTAATTTGTAATACGTCTATTACAAGAGACATTTCGATGATGGCTTTTCTGGAGGTGTCAAGTAAGCTGAAATGGGCAGGCTGAGGGTTCTGGCATATTGTCTTGTTTCTCGTTCATTCCTCATTGGCAAAAATGGTAGGCAGAGGCAGGGATCCATGTGGGTATGTTGAGGCCCACCTAGCCATTAGGTGGCCAGCAGCTTCTTTTGGAAGAGCAATGGGCAGAAGAAGTGGGGGCCTCTAACTTTGACTTGACCCTGAAAAAGTTTAAATAGAAGATTAAACTTTGCTGAACTTGAGCTCTATGCTGCAGGCTAATTTCGTTTGTTAGCCTGTGTTGTGCATGCCGTATAAAAATTGATCAATTTTTGACCTAGGCTTTGAAATGCAAGGCTGTCCGTGGTAATAGTAATGAAAGTGCATGCCAGCCTGGATCCCTCTAAAATTTCAATAAAAAGTTTGGATTGTTTTCCAAACCACAGCAGCAGAGAAGGGCCTAAATTCGTATCCATTCTCTAAAGCAAAATGGTAAAAATCTCTTCACAGAAAGTGCCTTCTATTCCCATGCCTTCTCTATAATCTTTTTTCTGGTTGGAATATTGCTTTTTAATTAACATACTTTAGATTTTGTTGTGTGACTGATATGTTCTGCATTACCCATTCAGTGTATTGCACAGCCTATAATTCTTCTCAGTCTAAAATTTTCTAGATTTTAAGCCCAGGAAGAACTGCAAGGACTCTGTGAGCTGGTCTCCTGCAGAACGTATGCCATAAAGTTTAGCAAGTCTTGAATATACTACATGGCTGGATAATTGACAACTAGTTTAGAAAGGTATAAGGTTATGATTTAAAAATTGCTGTTGGCAGAGAACTTACCATGTCTCCTGTAAACCTTTTTATTGAATAGATAAATATGTCTTGTTTCTTGCTATAAGTCTAAATTGGAACTTCACCTGCTGGGTGCTGTATTTGTACTTGTATGTCAGATTAAATACAGCTTTAGGGTTAGACAAGCTGTGATTACATAGGCTGTCATCAAAACTGTCTTCAGCCATTCTTCAGTGATCTATAAAGATTTTTCTTACAGCTAATTGTACATTTAATGGTTATCCTTGTCTTGGCAGCCTTGTTCCTCTGCCTCTTTATTTTCCTCCATGCTTCTTCAAAATGTGTCAGATGCTGTTTGTGGATGGAGATAATTTGACTGTATGTATAGTTCTGTGACCTCAGCCTTTGAGTTTCTTAATGAGCCTCTTTTCATCACATTTTCCTTCCCCAGATACTTATATGTTTAGGCAGATATAAAAATGTCCTAGTGTAGAGGGCACATTTATTTCCTAAGCTGAAAGAATGGATGAGTGTTTCAGTTGAGAAGGGTTGTTCCTAAATTCATTGTATCAGCTTAAGTTGTTCCAAAATGCTGCCTTCCTTCTTAAAGAACAATTCAGTTTGGGAAATTGCCTCACTCAGACCTTTCCAAAGCCCTTGCTCTTGGTTGTATTTACTTTTAGTCAGTTGGGAGATTGATGTGTAAATCTTGGATTTTGCAGGAGAGGCTAGTATCTTGTGCAAAGCTATCAAATTATCTTTTAAATACAGAAATCAATACTTTGCTGCAACACGTTTTTTAATTAGCTGTTTGACACTGTCAGTTTAACTGTCAGAAGATATTAAGCTCGGTCTTAGGTATCCCCTGAATCAGGTTCTTGCTCGCAGTACAGCTTAAAAATACTGAACAATTAGGTTTATGTGGGGTTCATATTTTAAATCCTGTGGGTAATATCAGAGGCTCTTGTATTTGATCTACGTGGTTCCTCTGAGTATTTTTGCCATTTTATTGCATTGACCTATCAAGGGAGTATTATTTATATGATATAATCCTCATTTGGTTCCAGTTTATTAAATGAAAGGAATGTGTTAGGCAGTAAGTTCTTAAGAGGTCTGGAATCTGGACTGTAATTGAATCCATTCCTTCTCAGCTAATTTATGTAATCTGATGAGAAACAAGTGTAATACAATTTGTTCAAAGAAAATGGAGAATGTTCGCTCCGTGGAACAGTACCAAAAAAAGTCTGCTGAATGAAGAAGCACGGCAAAAGACAAAGTTTCGGCTGCCTTTTGTCTGTTCAGCTGTACTTTGAGCAGCTCTCTCAGTTCTGTTTGTGAAGGAGGATGAAATTCACGTCTTGCAGTAGAATCGTGCTATCCTGATTTTGTGTGAACTCCTGCCCTGGGTTTTTGTTAATTTTCTGTGGCACTGTCATAAATATGGTATGTATGATATTGTATTCTCTAGTGTTTTATCTTCATGTCTAGCTTGTGGTTGCAGTGTTTTCATTTCTTCTTACTAGTTCACTCAGTCTTTTCTAAAACAGATCCGGATAAGGAGCCATTTATTGTAGAACAAGGGTCCTAGATTTTTCCCTGAAGTAATGGTCTGAAATCACTTACTTATCTCATCAGAACTGAAACTTGTTTGGTTTTGGCCCCAGCATGCACCAGCTTGAGCTTGGGAGGTCCGGCATTCAGGGCTTTGTGGTGATACACCTCGCCTGCGATAGGAGTGCATCATGACACACCGGTACTTTCAGATGCGGCGTGTTGTTCTTTGCTATTGGCAAGAACCATCCCATCAGCTTCTGCCCTTCTTTTCTTGCAGTTCAACTGTGGTCTGTTTTGGCTACGAGTGGGCGTAGCGTTTGGCAGCCATACATTAGATGGGGTTGGAATTCCCTCCCATTTTATTGTCAGGTATATACCAAGATACCATCTGTTAATCTGTAAAGACCTGTAAGCCAGATCATGGCCAGCAAGACGTTCCCAAGCACGGGGCGTGAAGCAACGTCTCCCTTCCCTGCTGTACCCCACAGATCTGAGAGCAGTTTACAGAGGAGCGCAGCTTTGACCCTTCTTGCCCTGGCAAGAGCGGAGAGGGAGGGAGATGCACTTCACACATTCCGCCATGGGCAGTCCTGTGGTGCCAGGCAGAAGATGTTCAAAGCTTCTCCTGCCTTGGGGAGCAGGTGGCAAGGCAGAGCCAAACTCCTGCTGCACCCCAGTTGGGGATCCACATGCAGGGGCTGTGGTAATCCCAGAATCCGGCCTGATGCCGCTGGCTGTTGTTTCTCCCCAGCCAGGACGTGCTCTGAGGCTGCAGTCTCAGGCTGCCTGCAAAATGATCGATTAAACCAGCTCGAGCTAGGAGCAGGTCGTGTACAGCAGGTAGCGGGCACCTGTCTTTGGTGACACCTCTTCTTGTGCATCTCCTTCCACCTTTGGGGAGCAGGATGTTGAATGGATACAGGAGGAAAACAGGCTGTATTTATATTTGGGTGTTTTCTTGGTGAGGGCTTGGGTATGTTTGTTTTGTTTTGTGCTTTTTGTTTTGTTTTCCAAATAAAACAGGAGGTTGTCCTTGAATTTAAAAATCCACAGTCAGCCATGTCTATGATTGCCCAGTGGTGTTTTTACTTCAGGTGGCTCTGAAAGGGAAGCCTTCTAGTAACCCATTCCTGGTGTACGTCTGCTGGCCCCATTCATTGCGTTTGGCAGGCCACTCTCCAGCTATCATAGATAATGCAAAAGATGTCAGGTTCTCAATAGTGTTGGAATCCTGCAAATCAAAAGCTCATTAGTGTCACTAATGATTGGGTGCTATGAATATTGAACATGAGTTAAATCCAAAATTTGTTTGGGGAAAACAGGTGAAAACATCTTGAGTTTCCAAAACGTGCAGTCACCAATCTCAAAAAGGATTAGAATCAGGCCCCTGATTAGCAGGGATTACCATACTGCTAGTGATTTTAGAGTGTAAAATAACTCAAGGTTGGAAAAAAAAATCTCCTTGACATTTCATTTTTGTAAGGACGTTGCTGACTGATAGAATAAGTTCTGTTGGGTCCCTTAGAAAAGAGATACTCATCTCAAAGAATTTGATGAGAGCAATACTTTTTTTTGTCCTTCACAAAAAGTAGGTATGTGGGGGGGGGGTCAGTTCTTTGTCACCATACTTCATGCTTACAGACCCATCTGCTTCTTTGGTTACAACTGCTTTCTGTGTTTGTTGCCTGCTCTCTAGGTAATACTAAGCCAAATGCTGTTGATACTATGGGAAAACGAATGGCAAAGGGTGTGAAAGTAGGGAACCCAAATTAAAATGAACCCCCTGTCACCGCAGATGTGTCGGCTGGAGCCCTTTAGCCACACGGGGGAAAAGCATTCCCCCCAGTGTTTATCTGCAACTCTTGAGTCCTTTCCTTGTGTAATAGTGTTCATCACATATGTGTCTTTATATTATGACTCACAAATAGCATGGCCTGAATTTTTTATTTTTATTTTATTTTTTTAAGATTTTCAGTACCTACAGCTATTGTTGCTTTTAGTAGTCCTTATGTCCCTCCCAGGGCTTTAGAAAACCAGTCACCCCTTTGAATCCAATTCATGCATGTTGCTGTCTCACGGTTATGATGTTTCATCACAGCCTCAAACTGTTTAGAGATAAAATGATGCTATTGTGCCGAGAGGAGAAGGGGCTGTGCAGAAGTACAGGGGGTAAATCTTAACTGCTGCTTAGCTATACGAGGCATCAGGGAGCAAGTGGCAGGTAGACACATAGGTAGAAATTAGACTACATTCAGACTTGACGTTTGCATGTGTGAGAAGAAAATTCCATTGCTGCCAACTCAGTAAATGTTTAATTTGGAGATGTATACTTCCACATCTGGCTTATACTTAAATACATCAAATATTGCCAAATATTGCTTCTTTCACTTTTAATTTCTCCCCCTTTTTCTTTTTTCAATTGAAACTTTAGTCCCTTAAGAAAGATGAAGTCTCTTAAGGGAAAAGGTTGTCTTTTTACAGCTTTGAGCAGGCTACCTTTCCTTTGAAATAGGAAATGGAAAATGCAAATTAATAAAATCTTTGAAAGAAAAATTTTCAGTGGTTGGGAAGGGCTGTCTAGCTTTCTATGTCCATGCAGTCGTCCTGTCACGCAAAAGAAGGGAAGAGTAGGAAAACCCACTCAGAAAACTCAAATTGGCCACGTGCTTTTTTGGAAAGTGATTTGGGTTAAAGCTTCCATGTGTAATTTGAGAGGCAGAAATGATTCACGGCTGTTTACTTGCATGAAGACAGTGTTATGATGCACATACAGATGCATAAGGAGATCAGACCTAAACATGATAGCTCTCTGCCTCTTGCTGATTTTCTGAAAATGAAGGGAACAATCTTGCAGCACTCCTCCGTGTATTCGCTCATTCAAAGGGAGCTCTGCAGGTCACGAGATCCAATACCATATATCTTGCCTCACCAGATAGCCATGTATCTTCCCACAAGCCTCAGTTCTCTCTTAATGTGGACCAGAAATGATACTGAATTAATCTTTGTGATGCTGACAATAGATATGTGGTGGTGCTGTCGGGCTGGTTTTTATCAAGCTCTTCTAAATCGTTCTGTTGTTTGCTTAAGATCTGCCAGCCAGCGTGCTGCAAACCCGGCCACGTCTCATGCGTGGAAAACGTGTCTAGCCCTTTCAGGCTGCCTTTCGAAGGGCCCCTCCAAGGTGCCAACCAGAACAGGCTCCCTGGCATGACTGCGGTGTAATTAATAATTGTAGGAACAATAACAGCTGGTGGGTTAGGTCCCGAGTAAAGGGCACGATCACTTCATTCACTTCAGTACTTACTTAGAAAAACTCTTAAAGCATACATTTACATGCATTTGTAAGAAAGAAAACTGACTAAGGCGCCTCGATTAGGGCTGCAATTATTACTGAATGTGTTTGCACATAAGATATTAGGAATCGTTTAAGTTAACTGCTGTGTGTGCCATTAGTTGTATTGCTTATTGGAAAATTATGCCAGAAAGAAGAGTATATGAAGTGTGGTGGGAGAGGGAGAAGAGTCAGGCAGCCCAGAAAGAAGCACAGCATTTCACCAACCCAAAGCAACAGGTTGGGCTGTCACAATGCAGCCGAGACAAATCTGCTCGGACTCCACAAGAACAGCTCTGGTTTGGGCTGCAGTGCCAGATCTGGTGTTGCTTGTCAGTGAAGCACACAGACGGAGTGTTTGTTGTGACACTGCGGTGCCCCCTGGTTCTGTGAGTACTCTTCTGGAAATCTGGTGCTTTCGGCTGGCTGTCCTGTAAATGTCAGCCCAAGTGCCATGCGGCGATCATGAGGCAGTGTGTGATTTTTGCCATGCATCGGTGTCTGAGAAACCACGTTTTCCTTTTAGTTAGACAAGGAAATAGCTGTGGCTGAAGTCGGTATGTCCAGATTTCTTAATGGGTGGTTGTAGGGAATAACTAGTACTTTCTTTAGT
This sequence comes from Cygnus atratus, assembly GCF_013377495.2. Classification (NCBI taxonomy): domain Eukaryota; kingdom Metazoa; phylum Chordata; class Aves; order Anseriformes; family Anatidae; genus Cygnus; species Cygnus atratus. The sequence continues at coordinate 46,434,007 of NC_066365.1, read as the reverse complement.
GCTTTCTTTGCCAGCTAAGCCCTAATGAAAAGTATGGTAAAATCCTTCTGTGCTGCATTAATAAATAACAGGTATTGCCTGGACTGCTAGCTGCTGTAGGTAAAGCTGGGCACTTGTGGCTGGCAAGGGTGAAGTCCAGCTTGCTGATCGCTGAGTCTCACCATAAGCACTGTTTCTCCCTGTGCTCAGCAGCGTGAAGCCTCAGCCCGTGATAGACAGCCCATACCCGTGCCTGGCCTAGGCCTAGGAGACCTGAGGTCATTTCTTGATAGTTATCTTCCAGGAACCAGAACTAATACCAAAGGGGGGATCTGTAGAGGCATCTATTTTACCTCCTCGGAAAAAGCTTGCCCTAAAACTTCCAAAACTCCGCTTTGGGAAAGACCTAGTGTATTTAAAATGCTCAGGATGGAAAAAGAGAGGGGGAAAGGAACAGGGGGAGACAACCCCTAACGAGCTCCGAATAACTCAGTCATTATTGGCTTTTGTGGCTGCGTTTTTCAAGCTCTCCTGTCAGAGTTATGCCAGTAATTAAATATCTGATGAAGGATGGATATGCAACTGGATTTCCCACATCCTTGGTGAGGTCTGAGCAATCAGGGTCTTGAAATAAACATTTGGCTGAAAAATTCCTCAGTACCCTAAACTGAACCTACTTATCTCCTGTGCTGAGGCTGAGGTCTGCAAGTAATTTTATCGCGTACAAAAAAGTATTTCCAGTTAAAAGTTGTTGTTCAGTGTCACTGTGTTCTCCCTTATTTCTGGATTACCATGATGCCACATACCTGTCTTTTCTCCTGCTAGATGCCAGTTAATCTTTTTGCTTCTGCAACTATTCTTAAAAAGGAATAGATACTTAAAAAGCAGCATATGCTGCCTGTACCACTTGGCGTGCCACTGAATTGCAGCACTTCTCAGCTTTAAAGCTGTATCTCTCGAGGGGTATTGGGAAGGTAAAGAAACCAAATTCCTGGCCTGTAGCAGAGATTTGTGTGGATAAATATTATATTTCTCTGTGGGTCTGTTGATTTCTTTCAAAAAAATAAATAAGGGGGGGGAACAATCTTTTTTTGTTTGTTTGCACTACAGAGTTCATATTTATGTCTGTGAAAATCTTTATAGGGCACACAATAGTGACTGTATTTTCAAAATATCCCTAAGGCACTGATGTTTACAGAGAGCAGATGGAAGTCTGGTTGATGAGTCCACCAGCCTTCAGGAGAAAACTCGAGTGCCTCAGGCCTCATCCACTTTGAGACAGGGCAGCTTGCTTTGTGCCAGCAGGGTATATTCTAAGGAGGAATAACGGGCCTCAGATGCAGAGAGCTGTGGGCATTAAAAGGAGTGTCATGTCCTTTGTGGCAACTTGTTTATTTTTTTTTTTCTGTCATCCAGCGCGCCTCCTGTCTGTTCCTCCATGTAGGAAGTGTCTGACTTGTTGTCCTCTTCTTTAGTTTTGTTTAAATCCCATCCCAGTCTTGGTGCTCTCTGAATTTCCTGGTGTCTCCCTGCCTCCTTTTCCCCTGTCGCTCCCAGATGCTTCCCAGGAGCTCTCAGAACTGGGCATTCCTCCGGGAAGCCCCATAACACCTCCTTGTGTTGCGCTTTACACGGGAACCAGACCCTCCAAGGTCAAGGCCCCCTCGTGCACTCCCTGATGCCGAGCCGTGGCAGGGGTGACGCGGTGTCCTTTTGGTGCAGCCCTCCCTGGCTGCAGAGCTTGTGGCTTGGGTCACGGCGGCCACCCGGCGCAGTGCTCACAGCTTTTCTCCTTCCCTTTTATCCTGGGCTTAATGGCCAAGTGGCAGGGAGTTCCCATGCTTTTTCCAAGTGAGCCCACTGGGGCTTGCTGAGTGCAATCTGAGTCTCCCAGCCCCTGTAAATTCTTTTGGTGCTTTTCCAGGGGCTGCAGTGTGAGAGCAATTTAAGGAAATAATGTAATGCACTGCTATAGTAAAGATACCATCCATCTGCACATGATGACAACTTAACTGCAGGTACTGTATGGGTCCCCCAGGTTATATTTATTATGTCTCTGAAAATGACCACGAGCTAGGAAAGTGACTTAATTCCTTTCACTGATACGGCATTTTTGGAGGACATGTTTTTCCCTTACTACAAGCCTTAAATAGGCTATCCCCCCTCCTGACGGCCCCCTTTCTTGATTAATGCCTGGAGACCGTGGATTTAGAATGACATTCCAGGCTGATCTAGTAACAAGGTTTGGATGTGAAAGCTGCAAGCGTCGAGCCAAGCTGGAGTCCTTGCTATGCCAGAAATGCATTGTTTCAGCGCTCTGTCTGGGTAGTGCACCTGCGCCTACACACTGGAACTGCCACCGAGGAAACCTTCCTGCAGACCTGCTTCTCATTACATCCCCAGATCAAAATGTTCTTTGTAATGACATGGTATCTGGCCAGCTCCCTCTCCTGTGCTGGTATACCCTGAGGTTTGCGGTATACTGATACCACACTCTCCAAGATGTTCAAAAGCTCAGATAAACATTTGGTAATATGGATTTATGGCCTTCTCTGCACAGGCAGATCACACATGTTGTAACCACACTGAAAATATTTCCTGAAGAACAGCAGGAGAAGGGCTGGGAGAAACATGGGCTAGCAGTTAAGGTGGGGAAGGAAAGGTAATTCTTCTGTTCTTAATGCTCCCAGGAGTTAATCAAAACCGCTCAAAACACGTAGTAGAGTTAGGTAAGGAGAGACACATTCTGTTGGAAGGGAACGTTCAAAAGATTTCTCACATCATACAATCCCACATCATATGATGTTATGACATATAATCCCGATGTTTTCAGCCTGAAACTGATAGAGAAAAGTCAGAATTTTCACAATTGATACTTCATATGGCAAACCCACAGATGATTAATCAGACCTCTCAGGTAAGCAGACAATGTCTTCATAATGAGCAGCAAGGCAGGGATAAAGGGTGAGAGTGCTAGTTTTGATCTGTGATTTCCTGTGTGGCTTCAGACCTACATGTTTGAGAGGAGAGGCACAGTCTGCACATGCCACTGCTGCGTTTGTCTCATGGGCATTGCCTACGATGACCCCATGGACAGATGGGGAAGGATGGGCAGAGCACCATGGTGGGGGCCTTAGCCATGGAAGTCCCCTCCCTCATCGGCAGGCACGGGGACAGGGACATCCTCGAGCTGGCAGTGGGACATGGGGACACTTGGGGCTGGGACAGGGTTTGGTCGCAGTCAGCTTGGGCCACTGCTGCTCTGGGCTGCAATTCGCCAGGGCGCCTGCAGTTTCCCCTGAGAGCCTTTGCGTGTGTTCAGTGGGTGGGTGTTGGTAGGATTCTGTCTGTAATTGTACGGTGATTTTCCACTATGCTCACATTTGCATTTAAATATGGATACGTGCCTGGAAAGGCGTGCACATCAAGAGATGCGTGTGGCAGTGGTTATTGTAAAATGAAAGTTTTACAGGAAAAAAAAAAGTGAAGCATAGCATGGATTACATTGTGCTCTGGACTTGTGAAATTCTGTCTTGAAGAGGACTGGTAAAAATTCTTAAAACATGTGTAAGAGGCAGGAGTTGTGGTAGCATATAGCTCTGGTTGAGTGCATAGGAACCTGAATGTATTGTCAAATTCCAGTTGAGAGTAACCCTTTTTCTTGCTGTTGGACATGACAATATTCTGTTCTATATACAGCACAAACATAATTCCAGTACTCTAAAATATTCAACTCCATGGAGCAGATGTGGAAAAACAATGATTACATCAGCTATAAATCATAATATTTGAGAATCTAGCTCAAAACATTAAGGAGGGGAACAACTTATCTATCCTTTTTAATTTTAAACTGCTAGAAGGTAATTAATCTGCTATAAATCAATTTTTTTCCACTGTAAAACCATTGTGCTGTTGCGGTGTTTCGGGGAACAATTAATTTTTTTTTTCCCATGTGTACACCTCACATATACTGTCTTCAAAGAGAGATGTTCCTTGAACACTTTTTTTTTTTTTTTTTTTTAAAATCATTGTTTTGCCAAGTTCTGGTCTCTCTCTTTTGTCTATCACAGTTTGTAACATAGCTGCCTGTTCTGCTTGGCAGGAGAATGCAACGTCATTGTAACCTTTTGGCTATTCCCCTTGTCGCTTAATCCCCTTTTGTGTTGGATGACAGTTTTTGTGTTTTCTTGCAGTCTTACAAATGTCGTTACCTACCTGTTAAAATCAAAATAATCTTACTGTAGCTCTCAAGGAACTTTATGTACATGTTATTTTGAGAAGTACGGAAAAGACTTTGCTGTCTCTGTTTTTATGCTGTGGAACAAACTACAAATACTTGCACGAGACTTCTTGCATTGCTTCCACGTGAGAGAGAACTTCCCAGATTTGCAAAAAGGCCATTCTGAATATTCTTTTATAAAGGAAGAAAAATGCTTTGGTCAAAAAGGCAAAGAGGAGGGTTTTATGCATGTTACGTGCAGACTTGTAAGCAGCATTTGAGGCTGCTCTCACTGAAGCTTTGTTCTCGACCTGACTGAGACCAAGGCTGTTTCATTTTTGATTTTCTTTCTCTTAGAATTGCAGTCTTTTCCAAACGTGAAAGCATCTTGGTCTTGGAGGACTCACAGGAGATGGGATTCACTCCTGTTCTCTGAATGGTGCAAAACCACTCCACCCTGTTCTTTAGAGTGTTTCTTAAAAAATGGAAAAGTGATAAACATGGGACAAAAATTAAAAATATCAATCTTTTTGTATTATCAAATTGATGAGGGAACAGAGCCAGTCTCCAGGAAATATTCATCTACACTTCAGGCTTAACATGACATTTCCTTCTACTTACTGCTATGCTAATGTTTTCCCTGGTAATTAGTATATCTTTCTTGCCACGTTTGGGCAAGTTCAAACCATTGGCTTGATGCTCCCCGCTTACAATGCTTTCATTTTGAAGTAACACCAAAAATGATGTCTTTTGACCTGTGAAAATCATCCATACGTTATTGAAGAACTGGGATCATTATTCCTGTTTTTTTTTCTCTCTCTGGTTTTCGATCGTTGCACTTATATATAAATTCTGTCAAGTCTGTTTCCCTAACAGTGCTGCTGTTTGACACTGACCAGTGTCTCAGCTAGATGCCTCAGAGCCAATTTGCCATTGCTGTAACATTAATGAAATTTTCAGATTTTATTTCCTATATCCATCAGTTAAATTGTTCTTTCTTTTTTTTTTTTTTTCCATGAGCATTAGTAGCCATCTATGATGATAATTGCCATTTTATTTTTCAACAAATATGTTTAAAGTTTTGTGTTTCAGGAAACTGTAAGCATCAGCAGTATGCGAGAGACTGTAGGGAAAGAACTTTCCATCATCTTTTGAAGTTGTGTCAGACCTTAACGAGGAGCTGTGCAGCACAGCAGCCCTGGGAGAAGATGTCCCTTTGATTCCAGGGGGATTAGTTTTACAGCCTCAACATGAGCCAATTTGATGCTATCAGATGCAGTAGGTTTTTGAAGCAAACTGCTTCAAACTGAAGCAAAACTGGAAACTGAAACTGATTTTTTTGTTATAACTTATGATTATCTTATGATGTCTAATTCTAGGGTGAGTATCTCCTGTAAAAGATATGATTTTACAGAGTTCCAAGCTGATGCTCTGTCAGAAAGTTAGTGAAATTAAGCAGTAAACGATTTTGAAAGTCAACGCAGTCACATAGCAATGTCCAATTAAAGCTGTGTAGGATTTGGGGCATCTTAGCCATCTAGTGCCACTGTTCTTTTTGTATTGAATGATTTTCGTAGTTTCAGATTTTCAGTATTATGATACCCTCAATCCTATGTATTTGTACATTTTGATGGACATATGCAAAAAGAGTCAAGCACACCCCTTCTGTGCTCTGTGAGTAGAAGGGTAAGCAGTTCGTGAATATAAGCAAGAAAAGTATTGCTTCTAAGTTGTAGTTTTCTGAGGAGGTTGTTGTGGTTCTTCTTTATCTGTAGTATGGCAGTAATATCCTCTCTACATCTGCATATTGAAGGTGAGCAAGGAGAGTGATTCTCACTGCTTTAGCTTGTTCAGTAGGCCTGTTCTTTAAGGAGCTGAGGATTATGTAGTCTTTGAAACTACCTTGTTAGGCATACACTTTCTGGGTATCTGATTCCTCAAACCTTACAGAAATGTGTAACATTCATGCTGTCAGGTGTTTATCTAAGATGTCTTTTTTGGAACAGATTTGAAAAGTATAGCCTCAGTAGTCAAAAGTATTGGTTTTATCCTGTTGGGAGTATGTGCTCTCATTTTTTGTAAGGAGTTGTACTTTGTTCGCTTTCTGTGATTCAAATAACCTCAGGTGGTTTGCAGCTAATGTGAGTAACAGTTACCAAGGCCAGCTCACTCACTCACTCTGTGGCTCTTTTTATTGGCTCCCTCCCTCCATCACATCAGGTCCGTGATCTGTCCTCTCACCTGCAAGACCCAGCAGATGCTTTCAGACCACTTGCCCTGTTTATTCACGTAACCGGCAGCCTTCAAACACATGAAGTTCTCCTGCAGCTTGAGTCTCTTTTTCCTTCTTCTCTCACTGCCTATTGGAACACGTACACCCTCTTCCAATTCATACAGCCTCTTCCTGGAATGTTTTTTCCAACCCAAGCATATGCACAGCTTGCAGTGCGCTGTGTAGTCCCATTGTATTCAATGTGTTTAATGCAGTTTTGGGAACTGGGGCCTACATCCTTTTTATCCCTCCAGATTTCAAAGAGGTTCTGGTTATAGACTGTTTCTCATTTTAATGTGACAGTAGATGACAGCATTTGACTATCTAGTTCTGCATGTGTGTCTCATGTGCTTGGGCTTTGCAGTCAGATTACAAACTATGGCTCTATTGTGGAGAAGAGATAAGGAATGTGAATACTCTGTATGCCATTTTGCTTTATTCGTATCACAGCTCTGCCGCCTTGTTTGCACTGAAATATAAAGGTTGCCTGCCTGATCTGCCTGATGCCCTGTCATCTCTCTGCTCTGTTGCTAAACGTACATTTAAATTAATTGTGTCAGACTCCCAGATCAATAGTATGTGTTTTGAAAACATTAAAAAAAAAAAGTGTTCTCAATCATTAAGTGGATTTGAGCCACTCAAACTATATGTTGATGTACATCACACCAATAGTGGAAATGTGTTTAGTAATGAGTTTTATCAAACCTTTAGTAGCAAAGAAACCAGACAGTGCCTTCTTCTGTACCAAACATTCAACTGTAAGAAACTTAACTGATCATACAAAGGCTGGTGTTGGCAAGAGTGAGGTGCCTGAAGTTAAACCTTGTTTTTTAGATAACTAAATAAGTAGTGCTTTTAAAAAAATTGTTTTTACATTATTGGCCATTAGTAACTGTCCCTAGATTTAGCAGCACCCTGGGTGCTTTGGTCCAACTGAATCCTGGCAAAACTCATCACTTAACTAGTATTGGCGAGCTGGAAACTGCAAAACCCACATCCCAGCAATCTGCAGCAATTTTTGCATCCTGAAGCCAGGGTTTGTAATCCAGAGCTTTTCTCAGGTTGTGTTTCCTAACAGCCCTTTGGATCTAGTCAGCTTAAGAGCGACTCTCCCAAAGAGCTTTTTCCTCAAGGCAGGTTTGCCCTTTCCTGAAAAGCTGGCATTTTTGCCACTCTTTACGATTGAAATTAGTGATGCATTCTAAGCTCTCCTGTTCCTGTGTGTTTAAAAGCTGAGGTCACTGGGATGCAGATAAAGTCCTGAGGGTATGGCAGAAAGGTGGAAGGGGGTGCAGGAGGCAATTGTAGAGCAATATTTTGAAAAGGTGCCTAAAGAGTAAAGAACTGTATTCAGAATGTGTGTGTAGTTGTCCAAGTTTGGAGGATATGAGACTTGTAATGCAGCAGCTTGCAGAAGGCAGCAAGCAGCACAGCTGGTGCCCTACCTCCCTAGTGCCCGAGCTGCCCCCAGCGATTTCAGTCTTCTGGACTGAGGTGCGGGGGGAACTGAGCTCTCCCTGAGGGCTGGGATCTTCAGCGCGCTGTTGTCCAGTGCTGGCAGCAAAGGTGCATCTGGATGTCACCAGGTTACTTGGAAACTGCAGCTTTATTCAGCAGATGGGTTGCTCTGAGGTTTCCCTTGGTCCCCAGGCCATTGGGATTTCAAAGGGTTTGCATTAGTGAGGCCTGGGAAGAAGGAAAGAATGCTTCCCAAGCCTTGAAGGTTGGCTGTCTCCCCTGGCTTTACCTCACACCACTAAACTAAAATACTAGGGGGGTGGAAAAAGCATTGATTTTTCATAAGAGTATTATTTTTCATCAGTTTGGCTAATAATTAGAAGTTTTAGCACATGGTTTTATAGATGAATTCTTTCTGGACTCAACACTTTGCCTAAGGAGATTACAGTTGGAAAGGAAGAAGACCCTTTGAAAGAAACCACAGGAAGAAAGACAGAGATACATGCATATATTAAGCATGCTTTGAACACATGCCTTTCGAAAAATCCATCATTTCATCTCAGACGCTTAATCAAACTTTGATCAAGAAGGTAATTTATGGATGTTAAACCTGCTTCCTTCAAAAGGGAAAACGTTGGAGTAGCTGGCCCAGCTCCACAAATGCATGTATCCGAATCGATATGCAATAATAATTTGACATTTATTTCTCTAACTCGCCTTCCTGTCTAGTTGTTATTTAGCTCCTCCAGACTTTCCTGCTCATCTTGGCTTATCATGACTCTGATTCTACAAAGCACTTAAGTATTGTTTTCAGTGCAACTTGGGCATACATCTAAAGGTGCTGTTTTTAGAAGTGTTACTGAGGAAGACAGGTGCCATGGGGGATTTTCAAAACCCCACGGAAGCTCCCTGCGGTACACACCACCTACTACAAGAAACCATCAGGCAAGAAACTGTCAGGCTTTGGAAATCTGTCTTGGCATTTACCTGCATCTTTGGCACCTGAAGAAACTAGCTGAATGATGGAACAAGGCTTCAGTTGTTCATCATACTCTGGCTTTTCGTTAAGGGAAGATGAAAGCTTGTAAGTGAACCTACGTGACAATCAGACAAATGTTCAGCTGTGAAATATTCATCATTTCTATGTCAGCCTTAGAGCCTCACCTCAGATAATTAGTCCAAACCTTTCCCTTAGACTTGATTATTTGCTGAGAAAGATTGTTATCACTTCTGCCATCTCACTGCTGGTACTCCTGTGTCTACTGTGGTGAGGAACTGGATTCACTAAGTCCATAGTGAATGAACTTGAAGTCCCCTGTTCTCCAGAGCCACCTTCAGAATCTCAGCTGGTCACAGCACGTGGTGTGGAAGTGGGACAGAGTGACCCATGCATGCATGTTTTGCATACATTGTTTTTTTGTTTGTGTTCTGTTTAACACTAAGGCCTGTCTATGAGGGAAACTTTTATGGCAGATATTCTTATATGGTGGTGGTTGGTGGCTTTTTTGCTCCCATCTCAAAATGTTTTGAAAAGGCACATTAGGGAAAAAAGAAGAAAAAAAAAAAACTTTCCTGGGTGGCTGACTTTAATGCAATCACTGTTACTGGTACACAGAAGAACAAGGACTTGGGTTTTGTATGTTGATCTGTCAGTTATATGCAACTTCCAACAGGCCTTCAGTGATTATTAATTGCACAATATGTATAAGCTATTCATCCTGTTGTTCTTTCAACAATTACATGCCTCTTTTTTATCTTCTTCAGTGTAGCTTCAAGATAAAACTTTTTCTTTTCTTTGGCCATAAATCCTAATGTGTTGGGTGGTTTTATTCTTTTAAAGATGGAGAGAACTAATAAGATGATAAATTCTGAGTGATTACTGCACAGCTTCTGGATCTGACAGTAGTTTCATCATTTCTTGGGATTGAGCCTATAACCCTGAGGACTTGAATTTCTTCTCCTTTTATTGCTTTTATTTCTTTTCTTTTTCTTAGCCTTCATCCTGAAATGCAAAATCCATACACAGCTGAAGTTCAAACAATGCTGTGAGTACTGAGCAGATTTCTTGTAAAACATCTTGGCTACCAGAAATATTTTGAAGTGCTCCAATGCTGGGGATGTCTGCTAACATCCACTGAAAGCAATAGCACCTGGACCTACGCCTTGGAGCGTGATGCCAGTGACAGCAAGCCAGGGTGCGTTACAGAAAGGATGACCCAAGTGCAGCTCAGGCGCCAGGCATGCTTCAGTTCAGACCATCGTGCCCTGTAGCCACCTGTGCCTTCCTGCTAGCGCTGAAGGCTGCTTACTGTAAGCTGAGCAGGCTGAGGGCTACAGCCTCGCTGTAGGCTGCTGCTGGAGGTGGGGTGTTGCATACCTGGGACACAGAGGTGGAAAAAGCCCCCGTTGTCATCAGTGGTGAAAAAGGGGATGTCAGCCTTGCAAGCCTCTGCTTGGATTTCTGAGACTCAGGACTCTCAGAATTGGGAATGAGTTTTAAGAGATGGAGCTACACAGCTAATGGGTTCCCATGCAGCTCATGTTTTCTATCAGAGGAAAGACTCTTTTTGTTATGTTACTTATTTGCACAGAAGAATATAGCAGTATACAGCCTGGGAGAATCACTTCTGTGAACTCCAGCATATGGCAGCAGTCCAGTGTCTGGAGGTATGTTATAGATACATGCAGGAACAGTTGTCAGTGGAAGTTCTGCCAGAGTTTGAGGAAACCATTTCTGAGTTCTGAAACAGCATCTGAATTACACGGGTCATCCCAGAAAGGCAGTGACATAGTCTCTGGGTTATTTTCATGATTTTTAAAATGTAGGTAGTGATCTCTCTTGTTTAATTTCCTACTTCTACTTGTCAGTCCAAACTCAACAAAGGAAAGGTAATCTTTTTCACTCAAAAGTACATTTAGGCAACGATATGCTCTGTCTTATCAATGACGAATTGTTAAAATCCACATTTCTTGTCCTGGAAGCAAGCATAGTGTCCTTGTGTTCCCTGCTGAATGTAGAAACATTTCTTTGCATTTGTTCAGGTCCCAGAAAGAACAGTTGTGCCCAGAGATGAGGAGAGTTTGGGAAGAATTTGGAAATGAAAAGTTCATGTAACAGTCAGGATTTTGGTGACTTTAATGACATCCTTCTGAAGGAGTAAACCTGATGCATGCAAACAGATTATAAGGACTGAAATTTATCAAACCTTTAGGTTTGATAGAAGGTGAAGTGCAATGGCTTGCGGCATAACAGGATGACAAGATAGAGTGGGCAGGATGCAAGATAGCAGAGATGCACGGGATTATCATCTGGATCCTATTGCTGTACGTAGGATACCCATGGCGGGGGGGAGTGTTTGTAGATAGAGTAGATGTATCATGTGTTCCATCCGTGTTACACACATTTGAAATCATCTTTGATTCATAGATAATTCATGACCAGAAGAAAACTTATCTGATGAGAAGGCTTTCTGCAGCAAAGTGTTCAGCATTTGTGTCTGTGAATGTGTGCACGTGTGTGAAACAGAAGACGAAAATGTAACTCTCTTAGATGCTGGTAAACAGACTAACAAGATGGACTGTGCAGCAGCTGCTGAGGAGCATAGGCAGAAGAGGTATGTACTGGCTGTAGCTGAGAACATAGTTGTGTTCTCCAGTATAAAATGACTATTTCATATGAAGATTAGAGGCTCTTATTCTGTCAAGAAAAAGGCTGAAAATGTGAATTGCGGAATGATAGCATCTTTTGGCTGTGGGAATTCTAGCTCTTCTGTGTAACAGAATTGCTTTCCAAGTCCTCTTTATGTTGCTGCTCTTCTGACTGAGAAACATGCCAAGCCATGATAAGCTCTAAATGCACCCTTATTTAGCACTTTGATAAGAGCTGCGCTCAGGAGGAAAGTGTCTGACATAGAGCGTCCAAAGTCAGGCAAAAGGATTGGTCTCCTGCCTGCTGCATTCCCCCTCTTGGCTATTGCAGCAATCATGTATGGCCTTGGCATACGTGATAATGTGCCATCTTAGTTGAGTTGTTTTGCCAGTCAAAAGTGTTTGAAAGGCCTTTCTCCCTCTTTCCTCCCTCCTCAAAAGTGTCTGCCTTTTTTGTAGGGAAGTGGATTTAGCCTGCTTGTTGCAGAATCGTCTCATACAGGGCTTCAGTTGTTTCAAGTCAAGAAAACTCATGACTTTGGAGGGGTTTATGTTCTAGAATCCTTTTGTCCAATGCTTTTGTGAGCTCTTTACCTGCCAGTCTCCAATGGCACAGCTTTGAATTGCCCCTTTCTGTGCAACTCTGAACTGCATCCAGCATAATTCATAGGATCAAGATTTGTATTATGCTCTAGTCCAGCCTGGGTGTATGTTTCCAGGGCAAAACAGTTTTATAGTTCAGTGAATCTTGCCAACAGTGTACACCTCTTAGTATCCACCTTGCATTTATCTCCACCTCCCTTCAGTCCATTGCTCTTCATGGTACGCCCATCAGCTCATCAGAGACAACTGACAGGCTGCTGAGCAGGCAGTTCTTGCAAATCGGGTCAGTGGAAGCTGCAGGTGCTCATTGTCTTGCATATCACACTCCTTACCCCTGCCCTTTATGCAGGGAAAATTGAGCAGTTTTAGGGGCAGATCCCATATGGGAGGTGGAGAGCAGCCAGATGGCTTATCAGGAGAAGCGGGTAGGATCTAGGGGTTACAGAGCCAAGAGGAGCTCTGAAGCCTTGTGATCTCAAAGCTGCTCCAGCATGCCGCTGACAGCGTTGAATGAAAGCAGCCCTAAAGCCAGTCTCTGTGCCCCATGGAAACCTCCTCGCACTCACTGTGCATAGTGTTCATCATTGCTCATGTGGCAGGGTCTCCTGTGCAGAGTGCTTGGCTGGCTGCATGTCCTCACAGCACTGGTTTCATGGCATCAGGTCAGGATCAGGAAAGAAATCATGTTTTTTACGCCATGCAGTAAAAAAGGGGAGTCAAGCTCTGTGAGATATTTTCAAACTCTTGCTATTCATAAGCTTCCTTGCCGTGGAGTAGATGTGATCCCAGTGACTCGCAGGGGTGCGCTGGCTGTTGCCCTGTGCTGGTTGAACACGCCAGGTGAGCTGCTGACCTCTGCTGAGTGGGATTGCAGGGTTGCTGCTGCTGCCTGGGAGAGGTTGGAAGGTGAGGCTGTGTTTGGGACCTGCGGGGAGAAGGTGCTGGCGCTGGCCGCAGAGAGCTGCTGCAGGAGCTGTCCAGAAGCTGCACCTCTGCTAGGTCAGCACTGGCTGGCACAGTGCTTGCGCCTGGAACCAAGATATCTGCTGCCCCCAGTGCTGATGTGGCTGTTTGCCAAGGTTGGTAATGAGATGCAGGGAACTGCATGGCTAAAGGCAAGGCCAAAAGGATTCTTTCTGGCATGGCAGTTCTGAGCAGGGAAGCCCCTCACAGATTAGAGGCAGAGGACCCCATTACCCCCTGTGCCAGTAGCATAAACAGGACTTGTCAGACGGTATCTGCCATGGTGACCGCTGCTTTGTAACTGTAGGCACAGAAGGAAGTGCTGTGCTTTTCCACTGCCTACAAGAAACCAAGGCATGAACAGGTCCTACGGACCAGATGTTCATTTCTCCAATTGTATACAAGAGTTCATTGGAGTAACTCCTGATGTACAACCAGTTTGGAAGATTGGCCATGTGAGTTTAGCTAAGTGTTAGCAGGTTTTAATCCACTACTGACAATATAGCATGTCAGCAGGAAAAGAAACCACCAAAACTAGCTGCTGTGCACAGCAGCTGTGGACAAATCAAACTGCCTTGGTTTCCCAAAGTACTACAACAAATCTCACCCTACCTCAGCAATTGTTTGGTAAATGCAATTATTTCAATCCAAGCTGCTTTGAGATGAAAAGGGAAAGCAATATTGGACATCTTAAAATTTCTTAGGTGGAAAAAGTAGCTTGTTCTTGTGTAACCAGAAGTCTGTGACATGCATCTTATTACAAAACCATGGTTGGCATGAAGTCAGGCATGTGTGCTGTACTACAGTGTCATGTGCCACTGAGGCATTGACCTCGTTCACACCAGAAAGCTCTGGAAGGACTGACAGGCCAAATCCCATCCAAGTATGTTGCCACTTTGTCGTGTTTGGCACCATGCAGGATGCCAGTTTTGAGCCTTACTGGGAAGATTAGCAGTGCACTCCTGGAGGGCAGAAAGGAGGAGGATATCAGGGTAAAGGAGTTGCTGCCTTGTTTTATTTCCATTTCTGCTCTTCTTTGTTGTCCTGCATCCCCCTATCACCCTTGTCTGCAGCCTTCTGCTGCTGCCCAACTACAGAGAGCTGGTCTGTAAATTACCAGGAGGGGATCTGGAGCCAGATAGTTTGCATCGCAAATTCATAGAACCACAAACTGAAAAAAGCTGTTGAGCCATCATTGTTTATAATTAGTTTTTGACTGAAGTCCCAGTCTGCTATAGGGAATGGTTTTATCTTAGTGTATGTGTGGGTGGGAAGAGAAAAGTAGAGAACTGAAACAAGGAACCAATCCTTATCCTGAGGGGAAGAAAGAGCTGGGTAGTATAACTTAACCCCATGGGATCAAAGGTGGGCCAACACAGACATAAACACCTTTGCACTATGTTCTCGCTCCCTGATTTTGCTGATTTAAATAGTAAATACTAAGCTGGGACAACAAAGCACTTACCCTGGAGATACACACCTTCTTTTCTTCTGGTCAGATGGTGATTGGCAACCCTCGGTCTGTTCTGTGTCTAAAACCCTCTCCAGTCTGTCCAGGCCTGATGCACCAAGCATTGCACTTCCACCCCTACAATAAGGCTGTGTAAGTCCTTTCTCCATCACAGCTGGTTTCCCACTACAGGCTAAGGGGAGAAAAAGGGGACCTTTTCTTGCCTGGGATTTGGCTGTAGGAAAACAGTCAAAACAGTTGGGCAGCTGCCTGAATGTGAGCAGCCACAGGACTCCCACCAAAGCATCCCATCTCCTGGCTAGGGCTGGCAGCTGGGGTTCTTCACCGCTTTGCCTTCAGCACACGTGTCCCAGGGAAAAACCTCCGCTGTTTGCTGTGCCCTGGCTCCCCCAGCCACTGATGAGCTGTAATAAAGCCTGCTTTACATCTCACAAGAATGTCAAGTGGTTTAATGCGTGTTTACAGAAGGACCCAGAGATTTTTGGATGAAAGACATTGTGTAAGCACCATGTGGTTTGATGTGCTGCCATCTTGGTACCCGAAGGATAACTTTAAGGATACAAAAACCTGTATTCATATTCTTGTGTTTTGGGAGGGCATCTGCCTGTCTGCAGAACGAAAATCTGCTCAGACCAGAAATTAGCTGATGAATGAAAACAAAACAAAACAAAAAAACGGCTTGCATATTTGTCTGTATTCCCAAACAGTGTGCTACTTGTTCTATACCACTGCACCGACAAGTCATTGTTTAAAAAAAAAAAAAAGTACTTCACATGCTTAAGTGCCGTGCTGAGAACTGCTACATTTGTTCCAAAACACATGGAAATCAAACAAAATAGTAATAGAAAAAATGCACACTGCAAATTTTGTCTTTGGCATTTGATCCTGTTCATCTAATACCATGTTTTCATCTGAGGATAACTTAAATATTTAAAGCCACATGTAGTTCTGCTAATAAAATCAGTTTGGTTAGATTGGGATTATAGCGACTCATAAATAGGGCTTCCTACTGAAGTTTGTTTTAGAACTTATTCTACAGAAAGAAATAAGGATGAGATGAGATTGCCTAGCTTCCTATTTCCACTCTCCTTTAATTTCAACATCCTCCTGGTAGAATGCATTGAGTCTGACGACCGAGTTTCACCACAACATTAACTGGCAGGGGAGAGGCTGCTCCAGAGAAGCCTTCTCCAATCCCTTGTTCCTCTGATCAAAATTTTTCTGATCTCCTGGCTAGATGCATTTCCATCTTTCATGTATTGCTTTGACCTTCCTGTAATGCTGCCCTCTAGCAGCAGTAGCCCTTAACATCTTGCCAGCTGAAGCTGGGTGCAAGGATTACTTGAATCCTGATGTCATCACTTGCGTCAGTTCTCAGTGAAGAACCTGAGTAAAGGAATGCAGGGGGAATTCTTTTCTGTGGCCAGACACCTCCAAAGTCTTCATCATAGCAGCAGCCTCCAGGTTATCTGCTGGTCTTTGTTTTAAAGGACACGGGAATGCCAGGCAGTGCAGGGTGCAGCACTCCCACATGCGCATGCATGGGAAGGGCATCGGAGAGTTGCGCGGGGCATTGCCCCATTCTCTTACTCATCAGTACAGAGTTCTGAGGGTTTCACCTCATTTTGCCGGTGGCCAGTGGGTTCCTCTCGAGCATCTAAGCATGTGACAGAAACTAATTTGTCATTGCGCAAGAGTCCCCAACAAAACTGTTTGTGTTAGACATTTATTCCCCAGCACACAGCTTGTCTGAGCCCTGATCTTGTCTTCACTGGACATCCAAAGTTCCCAGTGACTTAAATGTGGAAGTATTATAGGAGTAGTGTTGGAAACTTGGCAAAATGCAGGAAGTTATTATCTGGTAGCTAATTGACTGTTTCCTCCTTCAGACGTTTAATTTCATTTTAATGACTGTGGGGAAGTCTTTGCAGAGAGACATTTCCCCCCACCTCCTTAGCTAATGTAGAGCAAATCCTTCCTAATCTGGTAGTGGCTTTCCAGCAGAACAATCTCTGTTTGTGCAATTGGTCTCATTAACAGAGTTGTGTCCCGGGGGAGACGGGAAAGATGCATGGATGAAATGATGTAACTGAGTAGAGAGTGAAAAGAATTTGCGCAAATAATTTGTATATAATTCTTTCCATAATCTTAGATTTACACAGCGAAAAAATCTAACTACTTAACGTGGGGACTCGAGAACATAAAATAATTCTATAGAGAATGAATTAATTTGACCAATTACTGTGTTAAAGCAAAACAGTTATTACCACTAAGCTGAACACGAATTATGTCCACTCATTTTTTGCAGACATCCAAGTGTTAGTCTGCACAGAGTTCCAGAGGGCGGATCCTACTTGCATTAACCTATTGCCTCAAGGACATAACTTTGTGCTGAGCACACCTCTAAGTCCATTTTACATTACCTGGCTGTAATCCAGGGCCATTGACTTCAGTGGCAAATCAACCCCTGACTTCACTGATGCCAGGATGAATTCCACAAGGGTGCTGTAAATTCCTCTCTGTGTCATTGTACATTGGTCTGTTCCTACCAGAGGTATTCAGGATGTAAAAAGGCTCAGTATTATATGTAACAGTGAGGCCTACCTTTTTACAGTCTTTCAGAGTGAGGAAGAATTCAAGACACTTTTAAAGCTCTCTCTATCTGGAATGGAATATCCTCGCAGAAGGCACTAGAATAAAAGGCACTGAATATTCTAAGTTTCTCGAATCCTCCCTATACCCAGAGTGATTTCCTGACTTATTCCCATCTCCACCTCCTTTTGTGAAAGACATGCGTGTCTGACCAGTAGCAGAAATGTAATGTGCCGTTTCAGTGATCAAATGAGTATCTCAGTGAGGGATGAGTAGCAGCATCATCACATCATGCAATCTGCAGTTACATCTGAGATTTTAAAAAATTACATATAAATAAGCAATAGCAATGAGTGTGTGAATTTCAGCCTGTTGGTTGGGTGGGTGCCAAGTACGAAACGCAAAAGGGCTGAGGCCAGGAGATAAAAAGTTGGAGAAGTCAACACCCAGAACTGTGAGAAGTCTTGTGGACTTCCAGCACCTCCAACCTAGAACCAAGGCCGATTAGCTGCTGAAGTCATTTCGTGTCCATTTTGTATTTGACATAGTGAGCTGATGTTTCCTTCCTACTCTGTGTTTAGCACTGGACATGTCAGAAACTAGTGACCCAGTCCTTCTGATGGAGTGATTTGCTCTGGAATCAATCACAGACTGACACCCACAGCTCTCTTCAGGGAGCAGGGATTTTCCCTGGGGAACTGAAGGTCAGCTCATCCTGCCGTATCTGGCCCATGAGGAGACATCCACAAACTTGACTACCAGAATTACATTAAAAACAAGAGAAAGAAAAACAGTAAGGCAGCAAGACAGTTACAGCGAGATCCAAAGGGGAAACTGTTGGTTCCCACATCTGCTTTGCAGATCTGTGGTGGTCTGGGAAGCATTTTCAGGTGGTCTCCAGAGCTGTTTCTGTCACAGTAGTAGTTCTCAAGCACTACCATACCACTTCCCGCTAGTTATAACCCGGGTGCTGAATCTTTTAGTAACACTAGTACTGAATAGATGAGGAGACAGCTAGTGGCCTCAGTTTTGGTTTGCCAGAGATCAGATACATAGGGCAACATTTGGACAGGTTTTCTAATATTCAGTAGACTTGTACTCCTCAGTGCATCTGTTTGGCATTCAGAGGGGCTGTTGTGGAGTCAGAAACTACTCAATGTGAATGAGGAGGTCAGAATCTGCCCTTTAAGCTGGAAGAATGACATTCCTTAAAAGTACAGCATTTCTATTTCACATTTTCACAGCTTTTACAACTGGAATAAAAATGTTGTCTCTTCAAAGCCCAGCCCAAATTACAAAGTGATTGCAGAAAGTGCCTGTGGACTACTCTTCAAGAACAAAAGGGATGGGAAAATAATAAATGTGAATCCCGAGGTAAATGTCTTTTTTTGTAATATTCTGAATTTCCTTTATGCAATGGAGTTTGACTGCTAAACTGTTGAGTCTGATTGCAAATAGTGTCTTTATCAATATGCAGCTAATATTTCAGGCTTACCCAGACATGCTATTCCCCTTGTTAACACAGCTGCTTTGGTCCCTGTATGGATAACCTTCGCTTACCGTGTTTATGACTGAGTATGTCTAGGCCTTTTCCTTGTAAAAGAAACTAGAAGTTGAATCGACTGATACAAGTGAAATGTCTTCAAAGCTGGATTTCTCTTCTACCTTCTCCATTTCCTTGGCCTTTCTTCCAACCAGAACTAGAAACTGTTGCCATCACTGCCAGGGTAGATTGCACATTGGGGCTGTGTTCTATTAAGTGCCTTGCCTGGAAGTGCTACGGAGGGGGAAACATTGGGAGAGTGAGCAGACGGAGGAGGAAAAGCAGGACTGGTTGGAAGATGTGAGCACTGGAGCATGGAATTATATCAGCAGGTACATCTGGTGTGGGAAGACACTGTGTTTTACTCAGAGGATCACACATGCCTCTAGCTGAAAGGAAAAGCTGTTAAAATGTTGGCAAAGCAAACTGGGGCTGGTGGTCCTTATATTCACCTCCTCTTAAAAATCAAACCTCTGTTATGAAGCATGCCTGCAGGTGGGTAAAAGTAAATAAATATGGAGCTGCTTTGAAAGAAAAGCTGCAGCTTGCAGCACCTGTAATATCCCAAATCCTGGCAGGGCCCACTGAACACCCAGCAAATCCAGAAAGCAGAATCAGTTCCTCCATCTGAAGCGTGGGCCATCTTGCACCCCAGCACTTTTGCAGAGGTGAACGGAAGCCAGCAGAATTCCCAGTATGAACTATCATTACTCTTCTTCCTTATTACAAAAGATTTGGGAAGTCCTGAGGAAAGTGGTCCCATTTATTTTGTTCTTGTAGGAGATTGAGATTATCACAGTTGAATACAAAGCAAATGCTCTCACATGCTGAAGTCATACCCAGACATCCCTTTCTCAGCCATAGGTGAAAGCCAATTAAATCATGACGTGTACTTGTATCTTTTCTGTTGAGAGCTGAATGGGTAATACCACTATAGACAGCATCCTTCTGTAAGAAACCGACTGTATTCATTCGGTGCTAACTGCACTTCTTTAAACTTTACAACTGAAGTTTTTGGACTATAGATTGAATGTGACAAACACACCCAGGATTTGGTTACTCTTAAAACCAACATGAACTAAGCTGGGCAATAATTTGTTTGGGTTTGTGCAGAACAGATCTAGCATGGTGGTTTCTTTGATGTGCTTCCCATGAAAGATGGTTGCGTATGAATAGTAACGGTACAAAATATCAAATTATATGCATTTCAGAATAAGTGTATTGGTTTGTTAGAAATTCAAAAATGCATACCTAAAAATGTGTTTGGTTGCATTGAAAGTGGGCCACCAATCTAACTTCCTGCAGCTGCAGAACATCTGTAACAAATAAGCAGCTCTTGACTGTCTACGTGAAAGATCCTCACATGCCAACAGCCACGCTAGGAAGCAGTTGTGTCCCCCATAGGTTGCATGGCACGAACCTGTGACTACCCTAGAGATCCATCTGGTTTTGACTTTTCTTTTGCTCTCACTCAAGCAGACAAAGCTTTTGACAAAGTGCGGGCCAAACTGAAATGAGTAGGACTTCTCTCTTGTGCTGGTTTCAGCTTGACCAGACTTAGTGCCAGCTGCTTGATCTTTGCAACCGGACTTTCTCTTTGACCAGATAGATGATGGTTCAGTTGTTCCTACTTGCACTTAGCTAAAAGAAATCTATTACTCTCTTTCACAGAATCACAGAATAATCTAGGTTGGAAGAGACCTCCAAGATCATCTAGTCCAACCTCTGACCTAACACTAGCAAGTCCTCCACTAAACCATATCACTAAGCTCTACATCTAAACATCTTTTAAAGACCTCCAGGGATGGTAACTCAACCACTTCCCTGGGCAGCCCATTCCAATGCCTAACAACCCTTTCGGTAAAGAAGTTCTTCCTAATATCCAACCTAAACCTCCCCTGGCGCAACTTTAGCCCATTCCCCCTCGTCCTGTCACCAGGCACGTGGGAGAATAGACCAACCCCCACCTTGCTACAGCCTCCTTTAATGTACCTGTAGAAAGCAATAAGGTCACCCCCGAGCCTCCTCTTCTCCAGGCTGAACAATCCTAGCTCCCTCAGCCGCTCCTTGTAAGACTTGTTCTCCAGACCCCACACCAGCTTCGTCGCCCTTCTCTGGACTCTCTCGAGCACCTCCATGTCCTTCTTGTAGCGAGGGGCCCAAAACTGAACACAGTACTCGAGGTGCGGCCTCACCAGAGCCGAGTACAGGGGAACAATCACTTCCCTAGACCTGCTGGCCACGCTGTTTCTTATGCAAGCCAGTGCAAGAGAGAGAAATAAGACTGCCTAGCACCTGAACATCAATTTCCATTGAGAAATCCCCAACCTCAAGCTTAGTTGCATTTATTGAACTTTATGTTCCAAGGGAACAAGCAGACTGATGAAATGACAGAAACATGCCTTGACTCTTCTGACTGCCTATCTGTAATATTCTGTTTCAGGTCTACCCAGGAGACAACACAACACGGACACCTGTTAAAACAGATCTCTGTTTCCACGTGGTTATCTATGACCATATCATCGGAAGAGGACCCTAAGGTCCCCTTTCCTCCCAGTGATTCCTTTAGCTACTTTAAAGTCATTTGGAAGAAAAATAAACAGTTTAAAAAAAATAAACAGAAAGACCTTTACGTTGTGTTTAGGGGAAGAAAGTGAATTTTTGTGCTGGTTTAGAGCTGGTTTTTGCCTAGCTCAAGGGAAGTAACATGGAAAGAAGACTCCACACTGCTGTATAGTCCATGTATCTGGCCCCCTTGCTTTGCCCTCTGTGAAGTCCCATGGGGTGTGTGAATTGCAAAATCACCTAGAGGGAAGATAGGTTTGGAGCCAATGTTCCCACTACTACTGAGGCTGCAGGGTGACCAGGACAGATGGAGGTGCTGCATTCTTGCCTGGAGTAAAGAAGAAGCTACTGTCCTGTAGTTCCCCAACAATGAGGTATTTTAAATTCCTCCTGGGAGTCCCTTTTTCAGGGAGACCTGGACTTGTGTTGAGCAGCTAACACCATTTAATATGGACCAAGTCATTCACATGGTAGCGGAGGGAAATCGCTCCACTAGACTGGTAAATATAAAGAAATCTGTTGCACTTTGATGAGTGGTTCCTTGAAGGCCACTTTTCATCCATTCCTGCTCTTGCTGCTGTTCTAGTACCAGCTTGCCAGGAGTTCAGGCAGCAGTGCAATGGCCCAAGGGACTCTCTTACCTTCCCAGGGCACTTGGGTACGTTGCCCATACTTACATGACCCAGCTGGTAGAACCACCAACGTAGCTGTCTGCTTACTGGAAAATGGCACAAAGCTAAGTGGCAGAAAGAACTTGCAGGAAACAAAAGAAATAATTACGGAGAAAAGAAGGATGTGGAGGTGAAAGCAGAGGAAACAAAGGCAGAAAGGCAGCCCCTGGATAAAATTCCCTGGACCTTGTTGTTTGAGGGACTGGATGATTTTCATGATCTTTGCTGGCCTCAGCACTTTGAATTTGTGAAAAGGACAAGGGAGGGAACCAGACAAGAAAAAAAGATGGTAGCAATGCTGCTAGGCTTACCATAGGGTGGGGTTTATCTACCAGCCTCATCACAAGCATGTTCCCTTTGGAAAAGGCTGAGAGCCCTGGTCTTAGCAGTTGGCGCATTAAAGATCCTTTTACTGCAAGGAAAGGGAGTGTTCCAACAATTACAAAGTGAAAGTTGTTACTTCAAAGCTGCAATAATTTGGGAGAGACTTAGAAGCCTTGTTTTCTTTCCCATAAAACTTTCAATGTTATGAACTTCTGCCATTTCCTAAATATAATAAAATATTTTACTGTAACGTCTTGCTTTTACACAGAGCGCTCCGTCCCGTAGCACCCTGACAGACTGGAGGTTGGTGTGCTCGTCCCTGAACAGCAGCGAGTTGCACACGAAGCTCCGGGAGCATGGCGAGGCTGCTCAAGGTTTTAGGCCTCGCCTCCACCGCGGGGCCTCGGCCTCTGCCTCCATCGCCGGGTCAGCAGAGCCCCCTAGTGTAGACGCAGCAGATGCCAGCGGGAGGAGGTTCCCCGCCCTCGGCGGGCACCCACTGCAACCCTTCACATCAGAGGCGCTGGAAGTATACCAAAGGAAAAGGCTGCTCGGAGGGCAAACAAGCAAAGACAAATCGTGTCTCTTCCCAGGGCTGGTGACAGAAAGACAAAAAGCCCACGACTTGGGTAACTCTAATTTTGTGGAGGACCGAGTGTGGGAGACGTACGTCTGTAGAGGGAATACCATGCTCTGTTAGGGCAGACTTCTGACCTTGGTGCTTCTAGGTGTTTTCTTCATTTAACAGTACCAAGCAAAGATTTCCGTCATTCCTTGCATCACATCGGAAAACTAGGCTTTGTGGTTGCTTCAGTCTTGATTTGCAGACCCTGTATCTTGAGGCAGCTCAAGGGATGGGCTGGAGATTGACTTACAGAATATTTTCATAGCATTAAAGCAAAATTGCCTTGATAGCACAGCTTAGAATTTGGGATCTGTTTTTTGCAAGACTAAATCAGAGAGCCTGAGTCATTCTGAAAATATTAGTTTTTACCTTTCTGGAGAGGAAGAAATGCTCATTCCAAAGGTTGGTAGAAGGGACAATTGGTAGAAAATTATATTTTTCATTCTTCTCAACAAATGAACTGTCATTATTTTTCCTCAATCTAATAGTTTTCAACATGATTTTTAAAAACCTAAGTTGGAAAGTGGTCCCTGGAGCAGTCCCTGGAGCATTATCTCAGTGTCATAATAGTAATAATATTAAAAAAAGGGGAAAGAATTAGTGAAGTAAAACATAACAAAAGAAAATTTTCAACTTCAGAAGTTGTTTCCATGTATTAAACTTCCTTTGTTTTTATCTCGTTGATCAATAGTGTTGATCCTGTTGAAGAACCAGGAGTCTAATAGAGTGCTGTATACATCTGTAGGAAAAAGGAAGGGAATTACGACCAAGTGAGCTTTATGTGTTTTCAGGCCAGTGAATATACCAGTGGAGTGTATATCCTTAAAGATGGGTAACTGAAAGGCTGTAAAGATATATGAAGCCTCATTTTTTGCAATTGATGCTTTGCAATTGTAATTTCATGCAATTTCTGACTGGAGTGATAAACCTCATTTCAGACAAAAGGTAAACTATAGTGTCTGATACAAAAGAATAGTACTCATTGGGCTTACAGAATTACTGACTGCTCAGTAAACCCATTAGATTTCTTCTCAGCCATCCTTGCTTGTGAGCTGATCTCCTGGTGTCCTGTCTCTTCTGACGTTCAAAACACAGGACCCCAGAGCATTATCGCAAATGAAAGCTCATGAATTACACGTCATAGTCCTTTGCCAGTCTGAAGGACTGAATCTAGCCTCTGCTGTAAGTGAAAATCTGTCCCCAAACACTTCTGTAGTCTGGCTTGTGTTTTTAAAGAAAAGGTTCATTTCCTTAGGCAAACAGAATAGTGCCTAAAACCAACTAAGTGCAGTTTCCTAAAATGACAGTGGTGGTTTTCCCAGCATCTTGTCACTGTTCAGCTTTGGGTAGACACATTGAGAAGTGGACATGCCAAACACATGGTAATCAAGAGAAAATCTTTCCAAGGACTGATAACCACATGAAAGCTCCCTGAATATGCTCCTATGCTCTGTGACTCTTCAGCAGAAACAAATACAAACTGTCCAGCCTGAAATTATTGCCTGCTATAAATGCAAGAGGACTGGAAATTTCTGTATTCTGTTCTGAAAAGAAACCCTGTATCACTGCTGATCATGACATTTACTGCAGGAACAGAGTGGGCATGCTGCCATAAGATAACTGATTTTAGGCATCGATGAGAAAGTGCATCCTTGCAAAGGACCTGCTGAACTCAGGGCTTTATACCAATGTGTGTTTTTTTTCAAGCGTGTTTAAACTGCATAAATGAGTTAATGGACAACAGATACTATTAGCCTGTATATGTTTTGGATTCTTTTATATTGCTTTAACTCCCCTGCCAAAATTGTAGTCTTGTTCTTTTTATGTGGGGCATGGATCTTTGGTCTTCCTTGCAGGTTCGGAACATTTTTGTTGTTGTTATTTTGGATATTAAAGTGAAGCTAAAAAATAGAGATTAGTGATGAACAGCTCCATCCTGAGCTACAAACAGAATCACAGGAAGGGCTATTATTTAGTATTAAATACAGTGCTTTGAAATGTCCTTTTAAACCAAAATCTGAAGTTTGTTGCTCTTAAATTAAAACAACAGGATGCTTTGACATAGTTGGAAATGTATTACATTAAATGAAAGTCTGGTGAGTTTGGTGTGGAGAGGCCTCAGCAGCTTTTCATTCTCAGACCAAAAGTGGTTTCTTGGAAGGCCAGCTGTATAAGGAACCCAAGCAATGCAGGTAGTTAAGCCCCACACTTAAATTTTATGGCTTTTTAATAAGGTATCTGAAAATGCAGCAGCACTGCCTGAACTCTGAAATTCGTGATTCCAGCTGCAGCCTTGCCAATCCAGTTGTCTTTTCACAGCTGAAAGAAGGAAACAGATGATGCCAGTACCATCTCAGTAGCTGACCCCTATCTCACGTAAAGAACAACAAGACCTCCAGGGAGCATACAACTTGTTTGTTAGATGTTCTCCTTTTGGCCATCAGTGAAAGAAGTTGTAGGGGAAAATCCTCAATTTACTCCAACTCCCCACATACAGAAAAGAAGTCAGATTAAAAATGAATAAAACCTTTGGGCGATTCTCTGCAAGGCAGGCAGGGACAAGCAGTGCAGGCCAAGCCACTGTTCCCACTGCAAAGAAAACAAAAACACAGGTGCTGAATGTACTGAAGCCATGCAGATTAGCCCTGTGTGCAGTACATGCTCTTTACAAGAAGAAAAAACATCATTCTTGTTATTTGGCTATTGTTCGCTTGAGGCATGTTTTATTTCAGCTCGACTCCAAGCAGAGTTATTATAGATCCCACAGCAGAAGTTCTCTGTGATGAGAGAAACATGTGATCTCTGGGCCCTAGAGAAGAAATTATGCTGGGAAGGCACCTCCAACGGGAAGGCTGATGCTGGCCACCTGAGCAAACACCCAGCCTAGAGAGCATAAAAAAGCAAGCAAAATGGATATATGTAATGGCTGTACACAGGAGTGGTTTGGTTAAAGTTTCTCCCAACGACGCTGCCTAGAGAAAGATGATTTTTTTTGTACGCATCTCTAAGACAAAGAGCTAGGAGGTGTAATGGGAGAGAGCACCGCGTTGTTCCCTAGTTAAAGAAAGAGGAGAGACAGTTTGTCATTTTGCAGTTGGTGTAGTGCAGTTCCAAACACGGCTTGCTGATGTGCTGTTTAGTGTTCTCCCATGCTGGTTATGAACTTTATGGCATTGCACATGGAAACGTGTGTATAGGGGATGCAGGGGAATGATTTGGCTTGGGATCAGTGAGTCCATCAGAGCTGACAGCAGTAGAGTCTGCTGACTGGGTCATGGACCAAATCCAGTGAAAAGAGACAAGGCTGCTGTAGAGTGATGGCTTTTGTGGCACAGAGGGAGCACTTTAGTCAGACCTTATGGGTCTAGTAAGAGTGGGGCTGGCTTAGGGGGGTTGGACACATGCTGCTGGGAGCAAAACTGGTGTCACTGACCCACGGATGTGGTGGCAGGAGCCCACCTGAAAGAAGCAAACAGATGGTGCAGAGGAATGGTGTGAGCAAGCTGAGGTGAAGCTGCAGGGGCTATTCACCAGATGACAGTGAGAAGAAGTGGATGTAGGAGCCACAGCAGTGGAAATTGCTTTTGTAAGTAAATTCTGGGAAGCCTGAAAGCCAAGCAGCTAATAAACACAAGTGTGGGATTGGCCTTCACATGCTGAACAGATTTTGCTAATATCACTTTGTTATGCAAATATGTAATTATTTCATTTCCCCCAGAAAGAGTATTTGTGGTTTCCTCTTCCCCGGGACTTCCGAATGCTTGTGTGGAGGGAACAAGTAACTGTGAAGTTACCAGGTATGTACATTACATGGCAAGCTCTGAAAAAGTGGGAACCTGGACGTTTTTGGTGGAGGTTTTAAATAGCACTTTTGAAAGGGGCTGCTGAGGGATGGTGAGGTTGGCTCTGACAGTGGCACAAAAGTTGATTATCATTTAAATAAAGTTAATTAACATTGAGGTCTACTAGGTGCCTGGGGCTAAGGAATAAATAGGCTACGTTGCTTACAAGTTCAGCTACTGCACAGTAACATGTATGAAGTGCACACTGGAGTCTCCATGGTGGATCAGATTAGAGCTGTGGTAGCAAAGAGCTGCCAAGGCCCAGCAGGGAAGGAGCAGGATCTGCACACTGGAACGGAGCTGTAGCTCAGAAGGCTGATTGACACATGTAGATAACCTGCTGTAGTCCTCAGCAATGCAGGAGAGAGCAAATGAGAAGTATGCACTGACCCTCCCTTTCTGTAGTACCATAGGTAGAACAAGCACACGTGGGTGATCAGCTCGGAAAGGCCAGTCCTGCCCAACTGTAAGGCAAGTAACTTCTGTAATTACTAAAGGGAAGAAAAAGGAAGTCAGGCTGTCTTATGCATAGCCAGCATTTCAGAGTTTCAACTTGATTCTGCCTCAGATGTCTGTCTGCAAGTGCATCTGTAGACACAAGCTTACACGCACCAGCTGGCGTTCGGTGCCTACTTCTGGAGCAGCATTATTTGACCCCTTCACATCTTCCCAGTTTCTTCTGACTGGGGAGCAGGGTAAGAAAAAAATAGTACTAGATTATCTGTCGCTGTCCAAATGGCTATCTCAGCTCCACAGACGGAAATCTAGAGTGACCATGCTGGATAGGATGGAGTCACTTCATAATCATACCAGTGTGTGTGTAGAATTTGTCCCATGTGGTGATGGTTATTCTTTTTGTCTGCCTGCATGTTTTGTAGCTTTTCATGCCCCAACAGCTGTTTTGTGTAGAGACCTGCCCTCCAGACTGACTAAGACCTGATCTGTACATTTGTACCAGAATGATTTGTGTTCTGTGCAGAAAGGCAGATGAGTTTATTTGGATATTCCAGAAGAAGTGATTTAGGAAGTTGGACAGTGTTTTGAGATTTGGAGCCTGTCAGTATATCATACTGAAATGTTTGCCTTGTTTTTATAAACACAGGAAAGGCAGGTAAGCTTTTATTCCACTCTGTTGCTTTGATGATTATGCCATTGAGCTGCTACGTTTGGCAAACCAAGACAGAAAAAAAAGGGGGAGGGAGAAAAATAAGAAATTAACACCACATTTAGTCATCTTCATTAAAAATGCAAAATACGTAGTGTTTCTGCACCAAGTTCAGACTAGATCTCATTCTGCACAAATCATTTTTACTGCTGTTGCATCAACATCAAGGCCCAAAGCATTCTTTAACCCTTCTTAGCCTTCTGAATGAGCTTCTATGGATGAGCCTCTATCAATAGAAAATGGGAAGAGCCGATCAGCATGCCTGTTAGCTGGGTGGACCCAGATTGACAGACAAGTTAAGGTGCTCCATTCCTCTTTGTTTCTTCTCTTCAGGCATAACTGGGATCAGTTCTGCAGGCAGCTGAAAAGCCGAGAGCAGAGTGGAGATGTTAAATTGAAGAACTTATTGACAGTTGTTGCCCTTCCTAGGTCAAAAGCTTACTTGATGAAAATCATTGCAGCTTAAATCAGTGAAGGAATAGCAGTTGAGTCTCAGGGGGAAAAAAAAAAAACACATGCACAATACTGCCAGTCTTTTAAGCATGGCTACTAAAATACAGTGAATCTTGGCTATATATTGTGGAAATGAGTGAATCACTGTAGTTTGTGTCCACTGAGGATCTGGCCCAGAGAAAAGGCCTCAGGATTTGACTGTGTATTGACACAAAGCAAACAACAGTTTTGGCTCATATGCGTTGCCAGGAGATGTGTCAGAGAAGCACAGGATCGGACCCTAAGGTGGACTTCTGCAGTACTCCATCTATTCCTGGCCTCCAGGTAGATTATGTCTAATTAACACTGACCCTTGAGCCCAGTTGTTCAAATGGTTTTTTCACCCATCCAGGTGGTAACGCGCTAACTTGAATACAGTAATATTGTGAGACAGTGGCAGAATCCTGGCTGAAGTCAGCTAAATGTTGTCCACTCGTGCCCCTCATCCATATGTCCAGTCAATTTATCACAAAAAGCAATCAGGTGGATCGGGCATGACTCGCCCTTGGCAAATCCAATGCTGACTGTTCCCAGACATGTTTTTCTCCCTCGTGTGCCCAGAAACGTGTCCCAAGAGGACATGTTCCATGTTTTTCCCAGAGACTGAAGTGAGACTGTCAGTTCAGTCAACAAAAAAGTACCTGTTGGTGCACCTCCTCTTGACAATAGAGCTCTGACAGGTGCGCTGGAGGAGACTTCTGTCTCCCACACCCCAACAGTCCCCTGTCTTTCCTATATAAAAGCACAGTTCAGCTGTTAGAGAGCTTCTTTATGCTGATAGGCAACAGTGCTTAGCTTCTAGTACTTGGGGATCAGTTGCTTAGAAGTCATCATGGGGTGAAACTGAGCCAGGACTTGCCCATTTTTCTGGGAAGAGATTCAGATCTGACCTTTACATTTGGCCTTTTTTATAGAAAAGTTTAAAATGTCAGAGTAGCACCATGGCCTTCATATTTCTTCCTTCTTTCCAAAGCAGAGCTAGCAGAGTTTCTTTCAAGGGGCTCTCCGTTTGCTTTTTGGAAGATAGACATTTAACTTGTTCTTTTTTTTAACCACGAGCTAAACTGGAAGCAGGAGAAATTTCTGCCTCAATTAAAAAATAGTATTAATTGTGTCAGAGAATGAAATGCAGCAAAACCATATCAGTAAATGCTGACTTCATTGTGTAATTAAGTATAGCATATTGGCCCTATGAAACTTGGCCTATCAGTGCAACCAGGCTAGAGACCCATCTGCTTCACTTGGAGCAGAACTCAGCCCACAAAATATATTAAGAAAAACTGCAGAACTACATTTCCATTCTGGAAGTAGCGCCAGTGTCAAAATATCTACTGAAAACCAAACCACAGGTTCTTTCCATAGCCCTCATTGCTGTTTGTAAAATGTTATTTAAGAAACTGAGCTGAAAAGATGCCCGTGGAGAATTTCAGATGGGAGGTAGTCAGAATCCAAACTAACCAACCACAATTTATTTAAACCAAAATATTTCATTTTAAAGGAAACCGTTTTCTCACTTTGCCAGATCCATTTGCCTACCTCTCAATATTTTAATACATCCATATCTTAGCAATAAACATTGATAGATAGAAAGAAAACAAACCATGGCTGACAGGATAGCACAGTAGCTTCTGCCAACTCATCAAAGGCCATTAAGTGTGCAAACCAGCAGTGATGAATATTCATCAATTGATGAAAGAAGATTTTCCCCCCACAATCAGCAAATTCAGATGCTGCTTTCAGATGCAGAGATTGTTGTTTGCGTGCCAAGATCTATATTTTTCAAAAGTGGGCACTAATCTGCAGAGCGTCTTTTCCAAGTTTTCACATGGCTGTCACTGAAGGGGAGGGGTACAGAATTATCCTGGGGGCTCGCGATCTAGCTCAG
Source organism: Cygnus atratus (assembly GCF_013377495.2). NCBI lineage: Eukaryota > Metazoa > Chordata > Aves > Anseriformes > Anatidae > Cygnus > Cygnus atratus. The sequence goes on along the minus strand of NC_066365.1, from coordinate 46,403,690 downwards.
GAATATGGCTTTGAAGTTGGAAGTCACAGCAGCACAACTCCAAGAGTATCTTCGCATTGGCACGGACAGCAAACTGGCTGACCAAATGCCTACTGTTGGGTGAGCTGAAGCATCTCTTCAGGTTCCTCTCCCTCCATCGGTTAGAAGGGGAAACCCAGTTAGACTAGTCACCTGCAGTTAGGTGTCAGTCTCCACCAATATGCACCCTTCATAATAGCACGTATTTGCGACGGTCCCCCATTCAAATTTCAGATGTAGCTGAAGTGGCTGAAAGTAGCAGGTTCACTGACTGATTTTGGCACATCACCCCACACTTCGGATTTCGCAGTTCAGGGGAGCTTTGAAAAACCATCTAATCCCACTTGTATAATGCCTGGACTTGTGCTGAAGGCTGGCACTTCCCAGTGTCTTTGCACTGTACCAGCTATGTGAACTAAGAGTTGCAATGTGACCTTGTAGCCAGGAATATTTTCTGTTGAGTGCTGAGCGCATGTTTAATACATGCTTAAAAAATGCAACAAGATGGATAGGAAATCACTCTCAGTGGTTCTGAGATGTTTAGTTTTAAATTAAACACAGCTTTTTCCTGCCAAGACTTGATTTACTTGCTAGACAAGGACCGGTAGGTCGCATGCTTCCTAGCCTTTTGGGCAGACTGGTATAGGCTGAGGGCATTGAGTAGGCGGGGTCCTTTCAGTGCAGCATCACTGTGCAAGCTGACATCTGTAGCATGCTGTCCTATAAAAAACAGTAATACTGGGACTGTTCCCAGTTCTGAGGCAATCATACCGGCAAAGTGACCTTGACAGCTGGGATGAGCTGGTTTCTTGCTGGTCAGCCATGGCAGAAAGCTCACTGACTGGAGAGGCCACGAAGATGAAACCATCCCAAAGAGATGGTCCTTTCAATTCAGAGTAAGCTCTGGTTTGGCATAGTACATTGCTGAAGTACTGTACAGTAGCCCTGATATTTATTAGTAGAATTATAGAGTAATTTTAGCATGCATGAGGCAGCATGATGGAATTACAAGCTTGGAGTCTGCTTATACTGATATTAGTGTTAAACCATCCTGCTGGGTTTCATGGGGACAGGAATACTGCACGAGGGAGTATCTCATCCACTGTGAAAACACTTCTATGACAGGCTGCAGGCATGTTAACCACTGCCCCCAGCACATCTGTACCTCAGGTCTGGCCTTCAGAAGACCATAATGAGGGCAAGTTCTTCATCTGCCCCTCACCACACCCCAAAAGCAGCATCAAGCGGCGGAGCTCAGGCAGCAGGTGGAGGATTGCCTGCAGGAAGGGCAGCTGGCAGGGCTGGGGGGAGCAGCTCCCCTGCTTGTATGGTGCCTCAGGGGACTTCCCTGCTCTCCGCACCGTGGGAAGCTGTACCCCCTCCCCTCCTACCAGAGCCGCAGCAAGCCAACGCTGATGCAGGGGCTGTCTTGCTGTTAGTTAGGAGTGGTGCATAACCAAAAGATGCAAAGCAAGGTCAAGTATGTTAGTATCCCCACCCAAAAACATGCAGAGATCAGGAGTCATTGAGCTATCACTCACTAATGGTGAATTTGGAGAAAGATTAAGTTGGAAGTTGTGTCTCATTCTTAACATTTGTGGTCCATTTTAACTGCTGTTGGGTCCTTTTCTGTCTCTTCCCTACTGAGATTTGGCGTGCCTGCAGTGTCACACACACTCATTTTGCAGTACTGGTTGCACAGTCCTTTCACCTGAGCCTTTAGCCTAACTGTGCTGGGTGAGCATGGGCAGCCTGGACGTTAATCGTAGTATATCCTTTGCCTGTTACATCTCTGCCCCAATCCACTTGTAAATTATTTCTTTCCACTTCTCTTCCTGTCCCATAAATGCTATATGCAAACACATTATTACAAGGTTGTAGAAGCAGCTGGAAACTGACCATTGTCTAAATAACCCATTGAATTTGATCTGTGAGATTATTTTACCAAAGCTAAAGAGCAGAGTGCGCTTCCTGGTTGGAAATAGTGCATCTGTAAGAGGCAAGGGTGGTTTCAGTGGCACGCGGTCATGTTGGTAGTTAAAAAGGTTCATTGTCAGAACTGCTGTTTTGAGGGTGAACCTGTGGGTGCCTTTACCTCCATAATATTCATGATGGAAGCACTATGCCTCTCTGTCAAGGCTAGGAGCACAGCGTCACCACTGCACATGGTACCAGTACAGTTACAAGGCTTGGAGGGCCTCTTCTCTCTTAAATCAGCATAACTCTACTGAAACCTGTGAGGTTGAACTGTAAGGTGTCCGGGACCTGGTCAGAGTTTTGTTCTCTGAACAACACTAAACTGGCTAGTGATCCGCAGTACTTGCACAGAAGGAATGGAAAAGAATTAGCAGAGGGACGCAAAGGAGTTTTATCTCAAAAGTCAGGTCTGAGAGTTTGCCAGCCATTATTTACTAATGAGGAGTAACTACTTCTATGTGCTAGTTCAGTTTGGTTTGTGCAGTCACAGTGCTCAGGCATTTAAAATCACGTGTCCAGTTTGAGCTAAGGATAACTTCTGTAACTTCAGGAGCTTAGGAACTGCATGTCCCACCATGTTACAGAGACAGTCCATAAAGGGAGTGGTGTTTGAAACTGAGTATGTGCATCTGCAGCATTCTCAAAAAAATGCAATAGCAGTCTAAAAAGAGGAATCAGAGAAGGTACTTAATGGCCCAAGAAGTCATTTTTTCCTTTCTGCCTCACACCAGGTGTCCTCTTTCTCTCTCTTCACTGACTGTAATATGATTGTATAGGGCAAACTTTCTATTTTAGACACCTAGTTTAAACAACTGCAGTCAAGTGGCGGTGCAAGGCTCTGGGAGCCAGATTCTGAATTAATTCTGCATAAACAGTGCTTTTGCTAACACTTAAGCGATTTTAAATAAGGGCTCAGCAATAGGGTGCTTGAGCTTCTATGCTGAACCTCAGTTAGTTATTGTCAAATCCTCCTTTGCTTGAGTAGAGCGTGAGTGAGATGTATACTGTCTTGGAGTATTTCTTTTTGACTGAAGTAGTTCTTGATTTCCAGTGGTCCAATCTCAACAGTCAGGCCATAGTTTGGAAGATGTGTTGGTTATGCAAAAGATCACAGTCATATGGCCAGTGATTTGGCACTGTAGGTTTAAAAGAGAGTTTAGTTATGTTTGATTTGGTTTTGTGTTTGCCTTTTTTTTTTAACTCACCTCTCTTGCCATCAGCAAGTATACAGAATCAAAGAATCATTTAGGTTGGAAGAGACCTCCAAGATCTAGTCCAACCTCTGACCTAACACTAGCAAGTCCTCCACTAAACCATATCACTAAGCTCTACATCTAAACGTCTTTTAAAGACCTCCAGGGATGGTGACTCAGCCACTTCCCTGGGCAGCCCATTCCAATGCCTAACAACCCTTTCGGTAAAGAAGTTCTTCCTAATATCCAACCTAAACATCCCCTGGCGCAACTTTAGCCCATTCCCCCTCGTCCTGTCACCAGGCACGTGGGAGAATAGACCAACCCCCACCTCGCTACAGCCTTCTTTAAGGTACCTGTAACATTACTGAAGTTGCAATACCACTTCCAGTATTTCAGTTGCCTAAAGATTCCTCCTTGGGGGACACAGTTTTGCCATGGGTATAAGCCAGAGATTGCTGTTTGCTCTAAATTTCTTAGCTGTGCTCAAATGCACAATTTTCATTTTACAGTAATTTAAGTTTCTTATATAGAGAATGAAATGAAAAGTGTAGTTAGTACTGGCATTAATATTGAAATCGTGTGTGTGTACATTTATGTACAATATTTTTAGATATGCATGGCTAATTGGATGCCTCAAACCTCTTTGAAAACAAGACACTGACATATCTTGTATTTGAGCACTTAAATATAGATGCGTACAAAAATCATTAGTCTGCTTTTGAAAGTCATTCTTTCTTTCTTACCTGCCAGTAGGCACTTGCTTCTTGTAGTTACAGACAAGCTGTTTAAAGCTTCTTAGGGATATTTAGTATCTAGGTCCTAAATTCAGTGGAATTTGAAAAGCAAACTCACTTTCCAGTACATGATGTATTTTAGTTGATACATTTACATTGTGATAATCGCACACTTGACTGTCACCCGTTGAAAACGTGAATGCCCCATGCTGGAAATAATGTGTGCGAAGCTCCACATAGTAAGGTGTAAGCTCATTTTTCTTATTTCCCTTCTTCAGGTTAGAAACCAAGTCATTCTCCAAACGTGAACCCATATATTTACACACCATGAAAATGTCAAGAAGCTTCTCTTCCACCTGCTGTGCTTTCCCCCACCGAGTGTATGAGGTAAGACAATCCTTGTGTTGCAGAGCATATTTTGGAAAGGACAGCGTTACACATCTGGGGTCCTGTCTGATGCTGTGGCACTGGCAAGGGGGTGAGACTTTTATGTCCTTTTGGTTGTGAAAAGCAGCCCAGGCAGGAGGTATGTGAACTCCTCTCGGCTGTGCACAGAACACCTTGCTGCGCTCTGCTGTGCTGGAGGAGTCCTGATGTGCAGTTTCCCTGCCTGAGCCCATGCAGCCTGCAGAAGGGTTCCCATGTGCGAGAGCATTCGTCTGCCTTCACCTGGGCATGGTGCATGTCCCTTCCCAGCTCCAGGCTTCTGGGGACTCTTCAGGCAGCCCTGTCTGGGTTTGAGGGTGACAGAGGAGGAAGCAGGATGCCACCAAAGTTGGGTGACCCCTGGGAGAGGGGGGCTACACAACCCAGTTACAATCCCTTCTACCTGGCTGCCCCAGATGGTGCAGAGCCCAGGCAAGCCCTGAGATATTTGAGGGGAGATGGCTGAGTATACTTTGACTCGGGATTTTTGTTTTGTTGCAATCATGTTGTTTTTCTGCCTTTGGGAGAAGCTGGGTGGAGGTGAAAAGGGAACATCCCACCAGCCTGTTCCCCCGCTGCCCTCAGGGACGCAGTTAGTGCTAGTGATTGAATTTCCAGTCACCTCTGTCTCTGCGTGTGTGTGTGTGCATTTTTCTTTGGGTGGTGGTTTCCCCTTTGCTTTGCCTCTCGCTTGCAGCCAGAGCCGAACAAGAAGGCGGTGTGATTGGCTGCTGATTACACAGATCAGCCCCGAGAGCCGGGGCTCATGCTCGCACACACTCACTCACACACACATACGCACACAACACACACCCCACAAAAACTCACCCGGGCTGCGCCCGCACCAGTCGAAGTGGGGAAGGAGCATCCGGCCGCACGGAGAGCAACACCTCCACCTCTCGCCAAAAAACAACCTGCACAGCGAGGGGAAATAAACACCTTCACTGCCAGCACTGGGAAGGACGGGCAGTTTATACGGCAGCGCTTTCCTCCACCCCACTTCTTTTTTTTTTTTCCTTTTTTTTTTTTTTTTCTTTTCTTTTTACCGACAAGAGGAAACCCCGTCTCCGGTTTTGAGCACAGCCCCGTTTCTCTCCCGCTGTCGGGGGCTGCATCTGTCTGAAGCCAACTTCATCGGGGGTGCCGGTGTCGTGTCGCCCGGTGCCGGACAGAGGGGCGACTCGGCAGCGGGATGGCGGCATCGGCCCGCTGGGTGCTGTGCCTGTGCCTGGGCTGGGGCTGCCTGTGCCTGGCGCTGGGGGACGTGCCGAAGGCTCGCCGGGTTGGGCTGCGGCGACGAGCTGCCCTGGCAGGAGCTCCGGGCGGCCGAGCCAGAGCCGTGGCAGGTGACTACAGCCTGGGGCAGCGGCGGCCACAGCGGCTGCAGCCAGGGGACAAGGTCTCGGAGCACATGCTGCGGCTCTACGACCAGTACAGCGGTGGGCAGGCGGCAGCAGCACGGCCCCAGGACCCGCCGGGGCTGCCCGCTCCGTACCTCCGCCGGGGCAACACGGTGCGCGGCTTTCGCCCGCTGGCTGCAGGTGAGACCCCAGCGGCCCCCCGGGGAGCCCCGCTGTGGAGGGGAGGGTGCTCGGTGCGAGAAGAGAGATGAGGAAAGCAATGCTGCCTGCAGCGACACTTGTGTTTTGGGACACGGTGCTTACATTGTCTCGTGTGTTTTAATTACCGGGTTATCTGCTCAGCTCGGTATGCAGCCTCTCTCCTGGATGATATCTGAGTACCGTATGAGGGAAGTGGACTAATTAATATATCCTCTCTGGAGCCTCCTTTTATCAGTATTTTGCATGCATAGCTTCTGTTGAAATCACGGGTTGATTTGCATGTGAGAGAACAGTAACGTGCTGGCGGTCCTTTAGACTATCTATGGAACAGTTACTTTGAGATGCTGCTGACGGTAGTTGTGATTAAGGGCAATAGGGAATGAGTTGAGCTCAAGGATAGTCTGTGCATGGCAGGTGCTGTACTTCAGCATCTTCAGCAGCGGCAAGTAGATCTCTGTCCTGATTACAGACTGCTGTGCACGGGTAGATTTCTGAAAACGTGAAGTCACTTTTCACAAAAGGATATTTATGGTGGGGGAGACATGGATAACATAGCAGTATCCCAGAAGAACCATGTCCTAGCAGAAAGAGAAGGCAGCACTGTCTTAGCACTGCATCTCTGGACTCCACTGCTCTGCTCCATCATGCATCTGACCTCTGTCAGGGCTCAATGGAAATGCCACAACCCTAATGTGACTCTCACTGTAATAAACTTCCCAAATCCACTGAATCCTGGAAACTTGCTGTTTGACAACTGTTGGGCCATCCAGAGCAGCCTGCTTTGACAGTCTCTTATTTTTCATCGCACCAAAGGGTTGACCCAGCAGTAAAACTGAGTTCTGTCTGGGAGTTTGCGACCTACACTGATTCCTTTGTCTCCCAGAAAACTTGCTGAGAGCTGGGTGCCAGACTTTGCTAAGGTTTATTTGGGAGTCATTACTGCTGATTCTTCAAAGGCAACAATGTCTATTATAGGATAGCTCTGCACACAGATCAAATACCATGAATAATTGAATGGCTTTGGCATGTTAGGATTCTGTGCTACAAACACTCTCCATCATATGTTACCGCAAGTGTTTCTGTCCACAAGAGAGGATTTAGAGGCTAGAGACTTAAATACGTTTGTTTCAGAGGATGGATAGGTGGGACTCTCGGTTTGCTGTCCCCATGGAGTTTTTATGTAGAAGGTACTCTCTTTTCTTTCTAAAGTTTTTGAAATATAAATCCAATATATGTTCCTTTGTTCTGAGTTAAGTGTTGCCCTCACTGGAAAAGAGTAACGTATAATCCAAAACAAAAAAAGGGGGAAAGGTATAATCCAAACAGAGTGTATTTTCTCCTTTAAGCATATCTGATTAAAGATATTTATTGTTCTAAACCTAGAAGGCCTTTGGTTGAAATCCCATCTCTGTGGTCTTTCTGATTATATTTATACTCTCACTTGACGTTGGGTGGCAGCAGTCCTATAAACACACTATTCACTAATCCCTTTCCTCCTCCTCCAATACTTTCACAGTTCAAGTGCCAAAGCAATAAATTGGAAGTGGTTATAAGTTTTTTGACACTTTTATAAGTATTTATGCAAAATATTTAACCAATTGGCTGTTGTCTTTCTCTCCCCGTAGGCAGCAGCAGCTCGTTTGTATGGTTATTGATGGCATACGAGTGCATTTCCGTAAAAAACCTTAGATCAAATGTTCTTTAGGGTGGCGTCGGGGGAATATTAAAAGACTTCTGGTTTCTGGCTTCTTCCTTGCACCCGACTGCCCGGCCAGCCCTGCAACGCAAACGGCACCTCCACAGTATTTCCTTCTGCAGACGGTTTGTTTCCAGATCTCTGCTTTGACCGCCAGGCTCCTTGGCTGCAGATTTCAGTCTCCCAGTGGCTTCCCCCTGTCCATAACGTGGCCGTACCAGTTGTTAATCAGTTCTGTTGCCCTCACTCCACACATTAAACCCTCCCTGCTGCTAACCCCTTCAGGAGACAGCTTTTGGTCTGCGATGAGCAGAACTCCCCTAAGAATCCACCAGTTTCTCCTGCATTTGCAGCAAGAGGCCTTGAAGGAAAACTTTGGTGACTTCATGTGCATTTTGAGCATATATTTGGCAATTTAACCATGTATTTTCAGGAGGTAAACCACTCCTTCTCCAAAACACACCGCTCAAATAGAGCTGTGAAACCTTTCTGTCCATGTTTTTCCCCTAAAGGACAAATTTTGGGGACCCTAAAAGATAGTGCGGTGTGCAATGAGACCAAGAACTGGTAGGATTTGTTGAAACTCTTCCATGTTTCTAGTCCAAGGAAAGTGGTGCTGCCTGTCACAGCTGCAGTCTTGCAGGAGACAGGCCCAAAGAAAACCCAAGACATGGTTACTGAGAAGAAGCACCTTAACAACAGCACGATGCAAGTTTTCCTTTCTGTGGCTCAGTCCTCCAAGGGGACAGGGTGAGAGCTTCTACCCTGTGTGGGCACCTCTCAGGTGTCCATCTGATGCTGCCCCGCAATCTTCCACGCACCAGATTTCACAGACAGGCTGGATTATTGGTGGTTTGTTGCTCATTCTGGGATTTGGGGCCTTTGACTTTGATGACCGCTCACGTGCTCTATTCTGGCAAATTTGTTTTTCATCTCTCCCACCAAGTTATCTCAGAACAGAATTGTCCAGTTTGAGTTGCTCAGAAAAATAACCTGTGATGCCCGTGACAAAGCTGAAAAAGCCCCAAGCCCCAGATCTATGTTCAGAGCAGTAAGGATTTACATCATCTACAGAACATGCAGTCCCATCCCAGCACCATTTTTCCTCGCAGACTGAACTGTCCTTGTTTACCTTTACATATTTAGTCAAAGGATGCTCAGCCCATGATTTCTGAGAAGCTGTGTCAGGCTACAAGGGCAATGTTGTGGGATATTTATGGGATGGCGCTAGCGGCCCTTGTCTTACTTAGACCAGGCAGCACGGCGAGCTCTGCTTAAATAGAAATCCTGAGCCAGAGCCTTCCCCAGTTCTCTGCCTGCAGGTCCCACAGCGGTAGGTGGTTTTCCGTCCCTTGTGACTAAAATGGAAGCTGCGGGGAGGACAGGGCGATATGTGAGCTACAGGTGAATGCTTTGACAGTTAGGGCAAGAGTAATCTTAAACTGTGAGTGAGTCTGTGCATCGGCTTCTGCACGCGGATCTTCTTTTCTCCTGCCCGTTAGCAAAACCAATGAGTGACCAGCCCTCGGGCTGATACAAATCTGCTTGCCTCCAGTGCTTTCCGCAGAGCTGTGCTGATCTGCAGCTTCTGGGGCTTTGGACCTGGAGGAAAGGCACAACCCGGAATAAATGCAGAGTGGAAAGATAAAAGCCTTGAACACAAGGCTTTCAGTTTGCTTTTGAAAATACTTGTAATCATAGCATAGCTAAAGGAACACGTCTTGCAAATGAGTCATTTGAAAAACTCTAAGTTTAATTGGAGGGTCCCTCTAATGATGTTATAGTAAAGCTATACAGGCAGAAATTACTTTAAACTCTTTTTTATTGACTGAATTTCAAGTAATTTTAGGTATTACACCTGCCCCTGGGCCAATTCTTGTGGTTTAAGAACTATGTTCTCCTCCTCTTTCAAATGCTTTTCTTTCCTTTGTTGCGGTGTGAAATGCCCACGCAAAGAGGGAAACCAAGTACTGCATGGGGAAGCCACTGAGTCACCGGCTGCCGTCAGACTGCGAAAATCAGCAGGGGCCCAATGCTAGCCTCTTCAGCACTGGTAACAGTAAGGTCATTTGTGACAAGAGCTTTAAAAACATTCAGGCAGATGACCATGGTGGGGGGGGTTGTTTTTTGTTGAAGTTGTTTTTTTTTTTTGTGGGGTAGAGGGAAAGAGATTCTGTGCCCCTATAAATAAAATGCAATCAACAGCATTCTTCTTAGCATTGTGATACTTTTTAGGCAGAAGGAACTGGGCCCAAATCTGTGAATCTGCTAAGGCAGACGGGCAGGATCTGTAGATTTGGCCTGTCAGGACCAGACCCCGGATCTGGATTTTCTGGCTTCTGTTACCACCTGTCTCACTGTGCTGTCATCCAAGTGGATGAACTAGCCTACAGCCCTCAGTCAGTCAGTTTCTAGAGCACCTAAGTTCCAACATGAAGATTTACGGCCTTGAGGAGACGGTGTGTGCAACTTTGTTTTCATACAGTAGACCTACTTCTACCAACTGAAGTTGAATTATGACTGAGAAGGAGGAGAACCAGCCTTTTGCATTCTCCTTCAGAGCTTTTTGTGTTTTATTGATGCTACCTGCTTGCTTGTTTATTATGTGTTAGTTTTGGATTTGTTGTTGTGTTTAGTTTTCAGACCTGGTCTTTCTGCTTAAAACATGTAGTAGGGAGATGATTTACATGCTGTGCAGCACATTTGTGATGTTCAATGTGCATATTCATGCACTTCATATCACAAAATAGGCATGTAAGTTAGATCCTAAGTATTGTACCATCACTGCATCTCAAAGTTAAGTTTAATCGAAGTGATTAAACTTAAATGGGATTATTTAGCTTTAATCAGAGTGATGGGTTTTTTACTTTTGTGTGTCAAGTTACTAGCTGCTACAACCTTGCCTGCTTTGCTAGAAATAATTAAGCCAGTTTGGCGCCAAGCTGTATGCCCTTTAGAAAGGCAGAACGGGATCCTATATTTTTCCTTTGCAAAATACCCAAATCAGTAAGGGGGGAAATGGCAATCAAGTAACAGCAAAGGTTGGAGACAAGAAGAAATCTGGCTTCCAAATCTGTGTTGCCATTCTGAAACTTTTTCCCATTTCCAGCTCTGAGTGAACTTTCGTAGCTGGCCTATGAACCCATGAAAACAAGGTTTTACAACGGAAACACTGATATGTTCTTAACTGTGCACTGGCACAAGGGCACCACTTTAATATCTCATTTAAATGATGGCTAATGACGACTATATAACTAAACAGCCCTCATTATTGCATCCTTTTTCACCCATGGGATAGATTTGGCAGTCCATAAAAATGTCAGTGCATCCTCTATAAAGGTAAACACACCACATGTTGGTGGATTTGTTCCAGCTTATTGATGCCTGGAAATGCCCCTTGTAACATGAATATGTTCCTGCTGGTGATGTCAGTCTCCACAGACCTACTGCTCTTTCTTAAAATACCTTTTTAATGCCAGTAACAGCAACAGGCAATACAAACAGCTGCGGGTTATTGCAAGAAGGTGAGGAAGCACAGGCCATGCCTCTGAAGATTGAGTGGCTACAAGTACTTCAGCTGTAGCACTAGGAGGTGGGTTGCTTGCTGGTCTCAGCCCCAATAACTGCTGGCAGCCCAGTGAGTGAGCACAGCCTGACTTGTATGACAACCACCTGTATGAAAATGTTAAGGCATTTCTGCTTTGGGCCTGGAGAGAATGTATCTCCCCTTTTCCCCTGCCATGGGGAAGTCTGTCTGGGTTCTGGTTTTCTTTCAAAATAGGAGAGAACATACAGGTGAGTAGTGATTTGCAGTTGGGGTGAGGAGGCCAATAACTTTGTAGCCTATCCATGTACTTTACTATCCATGCCTTTACCTCCTGAGTTATATTCCACAGGAATGCAAGTAATGAGGTGTTCTCACTGTGAAGTACTTTCCTGTCCAGCTCATGGCTGCTGTTCCAAAGCTCTACATGGTACAGGCAAATGATACTGAAAGTGCACTGATGCTGTGTCTTACCTGCTGCAATTCAGAAGAGCTCTGTCCTGCAGAGCTTGGTCTTCAGAAATTCCTCAGCAGGCTGCCAGCAACATATGATAATCACTTTAAGGGGAGCAGAGATTGCCACTAAAGCCTGGCCTCGGAGTATCTGAAAGGTAGCAGTGTATTCCTTGCATGGAGTTCTTTTCATTCCCCATATTTTTCCTTTGCTCCTTTCCTCTTAAATCTTCTCCTTAGACTTTATTGTAGGGAAGTTGTTTGTGCTTCCTGTGTAGTACTACAAAAGAGCAAAGCTGAGTTAGTACAACTCTTTTCAAGTAAGTCCTTGAAGACTTAGACAAAAGACTAGCTCAGCTAATGCTGCTCTGACAGAACTCTGCTGCTTGCAGTGCTCGGAAGTAGAAGAAGTGAGCCCACCAAGTTACTGCTATTCAGGTAATAATTACTGAGTTGCAATTGCATCACATTTTGCGCTGCTGTGTATGTGTGCGAGGTTACCAAGTACAGCTGCTCAGAGATGTGTGACAGAACCTTGCCAGGCAGCAAGGTGGTGGTCCCTGCTGTGGGCTTGCTCCAGCAGCCGTCTGCAGTGCAGGGACACTCCTGGCTCTTAGGATCTTCCCAGTATGGCCAGCCCAGGCAGAGGGAGACCTTGTACCCAGCATCCCTCTAAAGTGTCATATTTCAGTACGAGATACTTCGAGGAGAGCATCGATTGCTGCAACAGACTATTTCACTTCTGGGCAGCTAGCACAAGGAGAGTTTCTTCAAATGTTTGGTGTTTTCATTTTTGTTTGATACTGAAAACGTAAGAAAAAAGCTATTGCAATGCCATGACCTCCCAGGGCATAGGTTTCTGGGCCTGTTTTTCTTCCTTCAACTTGCAAAGCTGACTTCATGCTTCTAGCAACAAAGCTCTCTGTTAGTCTTAGTAGATTTTGTTACCTTTGAGACCTTAAAGCTCTTTTTATAGCAGGCAAACTGGCCAGAGACCTCTACTGGGCTAAGACAGTCCAGGTTTCCCCACTGGCTGCTAATCTGTTGGTGATGGGCCCTATGGTTTGGCTCCCTTCCCCTCTTTGTTTTAAATGGATACTAGCGTACTAGGAGATATTGGTTATAATGAACATCTACAAGTTATTGGAGTTGCTGAAGCCCTAGTTAGGTTTGGTTTAAGTTTGGGGGGTTAAAAATATTAATTATAAAACCTAAGCTTCAGCTCAGATCAGACAGCATAACTAAAGCAAGCTGGCTGAGGCTTTCGGAAAGGTTCATGCCTCACAGTAAAATGTTGTTAAATGCTACTCAATACCTCCTGTCCTTGGTTAGTAGTTGAAATTATGTTATTGTGGGGACAGACCCTCAGCAGTTTCTGTTGTCTGGGATTGAGGATGAAGTTTCATTTAAGTCAAATTTAATTTTCCCAAGGAAAAGGTGCATTTGTAGATATTTTAAAGCTGAATCTTCCTTTATATATCTGTCACTTGTAAGGGTAATTACTGGCCTGCAGTATGCTTATTTGAGTGCAGTGCTCACATCTCAGTCAGGTATTGCTGTCACACAAATCATGGATTTGACACAGTGTTCCTAAGTTGTGACAGAAACCCGGGCCACACAGCTGGTTTTTTTTTTTTTGAGCTGAGAGCCAGCAAAGCCATAGACATCTGTGCTGGATGCTAATAACCTGCTTGTAGATGATTTTGTGAACTGAATTATCTGAAACCTCTTCAGAATGGCTTGAGCTCAGAGGTCGTTCAGTGAGAAAATAGCACCACCTACTGCAAGTCTTTGGTGTGGAGTTAAGAGTGGCTTCTTGGGCTTTGCTTTTAATCAAAGTATATATTCCTCCTGTGTCTGTTTCACGCCAGATAGAGTTTCTTTATAAACAAAAGCAACTTGTTTTGTGTTTCACTACAATATGCCAATTTAGGACAAGCAGTATTTGTTAAATGGAATTCTTATTAAAAATTAAAATCAAAATTTGTCATTTAATATTAAACAGGGGTTCAAATAATAACTTCTTTAACAGGCATGCGTGAGACACCATAAATTCTATTTCCTAAGACTGATATGCATAGTGCTCTGACAGATTATATATTGATCTTATAATATTAGTGATTACAAACCAAGCAGAGGTCAAGTGCACATGTGAGCTTAGTAGAAATGTAATGAGTAGCTGGATTTGGCCTTCATGAATTAAAAAAATTTATCAAAATCAAGGAAAATCCCAGGCATAAGTAATAGCCAGAAACTGGATGGATCTGGTACATTAGTTTTCAGATATTAAGAACTTACCTACCAGAACCTTATGTGATCCACTGTCAGGTTGGGCTGAGTGTGTGATCTATGGTGTCTTCCATAAATGATTTGGTATTTTTTCCCTGTTTCACTGAGAATTTTTTTTCCCCTAATTTCCTGAAGCAATACATGTGGTGTACTGGGGAGAAAGATTCTGTATTTCTAGTGAGATGATTTCTCCTCTTTTAATATACTCTTCAGAACATTGATAAGGAAAAAAAGAAATAAAGTTAGAAAAAGAGGCCACTTAGCTGGTTGGGATGGGCAGACAGAGGGAGAATATTGTCATGCGCTGGACTCTGTCTGAATGACAATAGCAGTTACGATATCTGTGCCTGGAAGCACAGAATGTCACCCAAAACATCGCCTGGAGCATAAAGCTGTCAAAATTTTTGAAAGTTCAGTATTGGAAATTATTTGTTCTCACTTGCTTTGGTAGAGGGCTTAATACAGTGTTTTGAGGATGGAAGCAGAGAGGCTGTTCCTCCCTACTGCACAGGAACATCTTCTGTGCTTCTCATTCCTTGGGACAAAACAACAACTCTTGGAAAACTCTGGAGTTTATAACTTCTCTCCAGCCACTAGAGAGGGTTTTGACATGCTATGGTGTCAAAAACATTTAACTCCATGTTGCCTCATTTTCCTAATGTGTTGGGTTGTTTCCAGCCCTTTGGGGGGCTGTAGAGCATACCTTTGCATGACTATATTTGACTTTTTGATACAGCTTGTTTTTACAGGTCTCGATAACACTTTAACGTTTGGATCTGTATTTCTCCCACTCTGAAGGACAGACATAACTGCAGTTCAACCAGGAAATCTTATAACAAAAATTAAGCCTCACCTCCAAGCCTTTCTGTCATACTCTGCAGGAGATTAAAGTAGTCAGCCATATGTTTTCACTCCTGTGTTAGGAGTGTGTCTCTGGGTTTGTGCAAGATACCTGTGGTTAAGTTGACTTCTCTAATTTCACAGCTGTGGAAACCCCACTTTCCACCACATCCCTCCTAAATGATACAGTAACACCCTGACCATGAAGATGTATTGTCCTTGGCTTGTTTCTGTCTGCACAGAGGCTAGTGGGTGCATTTTGCCACCACTGCCCATCCCTCCTCCCACCTTGCAGAGGAAGACAGCTTGGTTTGGCTTTTTTTTTGTTATTAGGGTTGCTCTAGTACTGTCTGCTTAGCTCCAGCTACATTAGTAAATATTCTGTTATTGATTCTCGTGAAAATTGATGAGATGTCCTGGGGGAATGACTGAATTTATCCTGTGTAATTGAAGTGACCCTGGTCCAGATTATTCTAGAGGGAAACTTTTGTTGTAATTAGTGTCCGACTTAGCCAAAAGGAAGTCATACAAGCTTGTGTGTTTTTAGCCCTTTACAAATTGTGAATTGTTTGTGTTTCCACAGTTGACAACTGAGCCTTAAAAATGAAAACAGTGGTTCTAGCCTGGTGTTTCTCCCCGCTGTGTCTTTAGAGGCAAGCTGCATTCCTTCTTTGTGTGCAAGACTGGTGTCAATGCTTGCTTCTGTGCTCAATTCTACCCTTGCGGTTGTGAAGGGCTCTGTGTCATTTATACATAAAAAGGAACACTTGAGGGGCCACTAAATTGGTCTTACTGTCATGGAGGAATGGTTAACGTTGAGAGGAAGCATCCTTTGTAATACAGGATTTCAACTTGTCTTTTGGTTTAGCTTTTGAAATAGATAGTACTTCTTCTGCCTGCCCATTTACCATCCTGATAAATATATGTAGCTATACCAAACATTAAATGTATTTGAGTCCCTCTTTAATAGTCATTGAAAATTTAGAATCTGCCACCCAGGCCCCAAGTTCCCATCTTGTAGATGAAGCCCAGATCACGGAGGGGTGGAGTGGGAGGTGTAAGGGAACCAGCTAGGCTTTTTGGCATTGAACAGCTCAGTGATCAGAGCTCGAATGGCTTACTTAAAAGCATATTTTAAAGCCTGGGGCAGCAATGAGAATCATTGCCCCATTTCAATCCAGGCTTTTTGTCTTCCTCACGGTCACATTCAGCCTCTATCACTAAGGAAGCAAATCTTGTCTTTCTAGTGAGGGGGCTTTGGCTCATCAGTATGATTGAAGAGTACAGACAATCCAATGCCTGGTAAAGCCAGTGGGAGCCTTTCTCCAGCTTCAGCTGCATCTTGGTTAAGGCATGGCTCAGTGCCATTGATGTCCCATTTGTCTCGGAGAGAGAAAGACAGACTTGTAGGCAGGACAGAGCAACGTTACCTAAGGTGTATTTGCAAGGAGGGGAGAATGTTTAGAGAGAGAGAGAGAGAGAGAGAGAGAGAGAGGGAAGGAGAGCAAAACCTTACTATGATATTGCTCAAGTTTGGATGATAGATAGAAGGATGATAGATACAGCCTTCAGTGCATCTCTTATCGACCTGTGTTCCTATGACCTAGTTTGTTTCCTGGAATCAAAGGAGTGGTAGCATGTGTATGAGTTTTTCTGGACTGAAGGAAGGAAGCCAGACAGAAAGTATGTGATGTTAAGGTCACCAGTTTACTAGCTGGTCATTATTCTGAATAATGGCCTTAACCTGTTCCCAAAGCACTGCATGAAAATTTTCCATGAACTTAATGTATAACCTAGAAAGTAATATGGTTTGGTCCTTTTGGTTTCCATAACAATTTGAATTGCCCATATTCTTATCTAAATATTTGTTTTTCTAGGGAGCCCTGGAAGCCAGGAGCTGTATGTTTTTAACTTGACTTCACTCACCAAGTCTGAAAATATCTTGTCAGCTTCGGTATATTACTATATCGGTGATCTGCTGAATGCTAAGTGGAACTGTTCACAATCCAGAGGCTGTTCTCATGGGCACAGAAAACCTGAAATTCAAGTACATCTTTCAGTTTGGACCTTTCCTTCTGTTGGGAACCAGACCCGGAGTCTGGGACATTTCCTAATAAATGTCTCCAGTGCTTACAGGGATGTCCTTTCCTGGCAGTGGAAGGATATCACTCAGGTCCTGCATGAAGCAAAACAAAACAATGAACTTCTGATCAGTGTCAAAATGGGTTTGACAAGCCATCACCCATGGAAAAGGGCACCTTCTTACTACGAACCTTACATTCTGATATATGCCAATGACTCTGCTATTTCAGAGCCAGAGAGCGTTGTGTCTAGTTTGCAAGGGCACCGTAATCCTCTGACAAGGGTCTTTCCTAGGCCAGAAAACCATGTAAGGAGCAGCACTGGGAAGCGGCGGCGGAAACGCTCTACAAATGTCCTGTTGCCATTGCAGAACAATGAGCTTCCAGGAGCTGAGTACCGGTACAATGAGAATGAGAGATGGGAAGACAGAAAATCATACAAAACATTCCAGCCACGTTTGGCAGAGAGGGCAAAGAGTAAGAAAAAGCAGAGGAAGAATCATCACCAGAAGAGCCAGACTCTGCAGTTCGATGAGCAAACCTTGAAGAAGGCGAGGAGGAAGCAGTGGAATGAGCCAAGGTATTGCGCCCGGCGCTATCTCAAGGTGGATTTTGCAGACATTGGCTGGAGCGAGTGGATTATTTCCCCTAAATCCTTTGATGCCTATTACTGCTCAGGGGAATGTCAGTTCCCAATTCCTAAGGTACTGTCTTTACTGATCTTTTTGCACTTTGTGTTATTGTAAACTATGCACTTCTTTTTTTTTTTTTTTTTTTTCTTCTGTATGAGTAAAATGCAGCTGGTCACCTATTATGTATCGGGATATAGAAAATAAGTGGTATCTTTGTCTTGTACTGCCAGGAGTAGTGGTTAAAACAGCTAGTAAAAAAAACAGGCTTGTAAAGATAATTAAAAAAGCATTACACGGTATTAGTTTTTTGTCCAGAGCCCAAATTGCCATAAAACATTTCCTGAATAGTGCTAATGATCTGTGAACTTGTTATTAGCCTGTTTAATAAACATAATACAGGCCAGACACAGAAAATTGCTTATTAGACAGTAGTAGTTATACCATGAAGAAGTCTCTGCTGCCAGGCCTGCAGTGGGGTCAGTCATTACAGCGTCCTCTAGGAAAAATGCGTGCCTCATGAGGCATTACTGTCAGAGTGACAGAGAGTATGTGGAGCTACAGGAGCAGTTGGGATGCTCTGCATGTAAGCCAAAGATCCAAATGACTCACTTCTGTGACAAAGTGGATCCAGAAGCAATGGTTCCCGACAGACTGCCTTTTGCAATGGTTCCCGACAGACTGCCTTTTGCAATATCCTCTGCTTTTGATGAGATTGCATGTGGGTAGCAAGAAGCGCCATGACTTTGGTAGATGAAATCAGCTCCTGAAAATCAAATGCCCAATGTCATTATTAGCAGTGTGCTTCCCCCTGAAGTCTACCAAGACCTAAAAGTGAGATGCAGTATTGAAGGCTGGCATAAAATGAAGGGTACACTCAAATAACACCTACAGGAAATTTCAGTGAAAGTAGGGCATCTGGTCTCACTGAAACCTCATGTTCAAGAGTCCCTATTCCTGATGCTATGAAGCCTTGGCAGTCTGTTTCAAAATTCATGTGGAATCTCAGAGGCTTAAGGAGTCAAGGGAGCCACCCTTTGAAAATGACAGGTGGCGAATTGTACCAAAGGTGATGGAGCCCAAATAAAGCAAGCTGAGGAAGGAAGGAGCCTCTGTTTGAAGGAGATGATTTGTCTGACTATCTCAAACTGCAATGGCAGGCTTTCAGGTTTCAGATCAAAGGGGAAAAAATTAAAAGGAATAGAAAGAGAAACAGTCACTACCTGTGCATAAATGGCATTGTGCCTTTAACTTTATTGTTGATGGGAACCGTGCTTTACTCAACATACAGGTTAGAAATTTTAAGATCAGTGGTCTTGAACTTGTAGCTATAAGGACAGACAAATTTTTCACTGCCCACTGTAACCATATACTTGAAAGTGGATTGACATTTCCAGATGCAGCTTTTGTTATAAGAACTTTATCCCAACCATAAGAGTGCTGTTTGGACTTCTGTTTAGCAGGAAATGGTACATGACAGTTAAACCAGAAAAGCTAAAGTATTTTAATTCAAAAGCGTTCACACAAACACAATGTCTTCAGCTGATCCTGGCCTCTAAAATCTTCTTCACTTAAAATGAGCTACTTGCTGTGGGCTACCATCAGAGTTGCAAAAGTCATAAAGCAAACATGAAGTACGGTTCAGACAGTTAGTGATTCTACTGGAGGTCAATTTCAGTCAAGTTCTTCTATTTCTGATGATAATTTAGGACAAGAATGTTTAGTAGCCTCTTAGAAAGGCCTGAAGTTGTCTCATGTTAAGCTCAAAAGTATTTAGGTTCCTGTTCCATAAAGTTATCAGCTCTGGCTCTTTCCATTTTCAGGGGAGTAAATCATAGTTGAGGTGCTTACGAACACCCATGATCTAGCATTTGTTAGAGAATAACCATTACAGCCCACTCATTAGATTGTTGTGTGGGTTTTTTGTGTGTGTTTTTTTTTGTTTTTGTTTTGCTTCGTTTTGGTTTTGTTTTTTTTTTTTTTTGTTTGTTTGTTTTTCATTTGGCAGACATAAAATAGGCTTCTACCTTCTGAGGCAGCAATGGCTTTAAGAAAAGCTCTCTTTCAATAGTCAATACATACCATATATTTCAGGGTTAGTGCCTCTTCTGTCTCTATGAGGTATAAGTCAAAACTAAGATTGCTCGATAAAGTGCATGTTCAAAAACAAACAAGGCTTTCACCGAAATAGTTTTGAAGGTAGTGGTTTTAGAAGCATTTGTTACTGGTCTCTCCCTGCTCCTACTGAAATCTAATCCTACCTCAGTTGATGGGAAATACCTAATTTAAGACAGAATACAAGACTAAATACTAATTTTATACTAAATACTAATTTAAAGACAAGAATACAAGAAAGAGTCAAGATTAGACTTGGAGAGCATGGATACTCCAGTAGCAAAAGAGCACCAACTATCTTCAGAGAGATACATAAATCACAAGAAACAAAAAGCAGAGTAATAATAAAGAAGCAACATAATAAAAAGGTTCATTTTCTGTATGCAGAGCCTCTTTTAGTACCCACAACCAGAAAATCCCTGACATGCTTCGCAAACTCAGGGCTTAATACCCAGAGTAACTTCAAACCTCTGGGGAGAAGAAGAAAAATAATAATAAAAAAAAAAAGCTATAAAAATGCTCCTGGCAAGTAAAATGCCCTGAGATGAGTTTAGTAACCAATGGTTCTGAAGAGACAAAGTGAAGTTTAATTGTTGTTTGAACTTCTGTTTGGCACTCTGAGGCATGACAGGGAGGTATTTACAGCGTGCACAGCTGAAGGGTAGTTAACAGATATTGCCTGGGTGAAAGATGAGTTCCATCTTTATCTATGAGTCGTCTGTCTTCAGCTAATTCCCCTGACATATTACACTTCGTATAAAAAGATTTTCTGTCATACAGAGCCAAATGTATTTTAGCCAAAATCAGGATCTACTTTCCAGCAAATAATAACATTGGCCTCTGATATGTTGTGTTTTAACCCCATCCACCCAAATAAGTAGACTTGCAGCTACTACTGTCACTGTAGCTAAGTCCAGCAGTCTCAAGGGCATATTCTTTCCCCTCCTCTTCACCCCTTCGGTCTGCCTGGGACAGGCATGTACCCACAATCAGAAGTGGTCCCTGTCCTAAAAAATCTTACAGTAGAAGAAAGGTGAGAAATAAACAGGAGAGATGAGTGGGCAAGTAAAGCGGCGTTTGAATGACTTCTCTGATATGAAGCGGGTCTGATTGCCATGAGCTAGCCATGTAGTTCAGGCCTACACCACTGTAATCAGGACATCAGTTTTCTTCCTCAAATCCTAACAAAAAGGTCTGATCTGGCCTATCTGTGCAAAACTCCCTAGACTCAGTTGGGTGAGGAATATAGAATCAGAGCATTATAGGTACATGGACACCGTGACAATGAGTGCTTGCTGCCATGTACTCCAAAGAGATAGTTTGTTGAGAGAGCAGGTAACTGAAACCTCATGGTAAGTCTGATTCCCTGGGAGCAACTGGCAGATATCTGTCCGTATTAGATTTCAAATTGTTCCTTTTGTGCATCTTTTAAATGACCTTGTTTTCCAAGGAAAATGAAAAGTTGAATTAATATAAAGGTGAAGCAAGCATCTTCTAGATCATCTTCATGTGTTATTCTTGGGCATACCTAATATCTGGTGTTGCTAATAAGACTGTGTTTGCAAAGTGATACTGTAACCATCAGGCAATAACAAACTAATCTGTGCCTATGGGTATATAATGTTCCCTTGCGGAGGGTGAACTCCTAAAGTTGACAACCTGTTTGGTAATTAAGAACAGATGTGCTTCTTCCCCCTCCTTCTCCACCTCCAAACTTTCCGGCCCTTCCCTTTCCCTGATTTCAATTAGCTGGCTTGACTGCTCTCAAACCCACGTGTGTTGGGCTTGCAGAACACCACGGAGTGTGCAGGCCAGGCAGACCCTCTCCCAGGTCAGGAATGAAAGCTCGTAATTGACATCATGTGCCCTGCTCCTAATACATCTCTAATGAAGTTCAACAGGGCACCAAGTCTCCCAAGGATGCATGCAGCTTAGCAGGTGCAGCCTTAGCCATAGCTGTACTTATTCACAGATTTGGCAGTTAGGAGTTGGCTCAGCATTTTTCCCTCCCACTGCTCCTTATGGCCTCACCTCCTAAAAGAAAATCTTTGCCTGCTTTTCATTAGCATGCGCTGGACAGAGCATCAGCGGCCCAGACGCAGTGGCCTAAATACCCGTTCTTGTGCAGGGCATAATGCCCATTTAGTACCCAGAGGGGGGTTTCAGTTTTCTGAAAAGCACTCACTAAAATATTTAGATATTTTACCTCTTTGCATCTGATCAGCAGGCCTAAGCAATGTGTTGGGCTCCCAGTGACATTTGTAGAGAATGCTGCCCTGGAGCTGAGTAAAGGAACAGGCCTGGATGCTTCTGGAGCTTTCACATACTTTTGCAGAGAGAAATTATAGAAAAATGTGAATTGTGTACTGATCTAAGACTCTTTAAAAATCCTTATAAGCTACTGCTGAAGAACATAGGTACCCTTGAATTAAAAGCAAACAAATGACCAAAAATGTCTTTCTTAAGATCTGCCAGCTAGATTGAGAGTAATGGGTTTGTAACAATGCTGGGAGATCTATAGCTATTAAGAGGACACTTCAAGAAGTTTTGCTTTTGTATTTTAAGCAGAGCATCACTGCATGTCTCCATCTCACTTCTGATAAACTTTGACTGAAACAGCAAAGGGAAAAAAGATCAGGGTTTATACAACCTTTGCGTTTAAAATGGGCTTGGATCCTGAGTATACATGAGAAAATTCTGAGTCTGTCAGACTGTAAACAGACGCAAGAGGCACGCAGGATTGGGATCATTTGTTGCTCTGCCTTTCTGCATGCAAAATAGGCTCCTCATTAGAAGGAAAAAAAAATCAGATTATGTTTAATGTGTACCTAAAGAATGGCTGAGTGCTCCCCAGTGAATCCTTTCCAATTCTCCGTCAAGTGGTTCCAGTTCTCACTTGAGACTGCTTTCAGTGATGTGGTATGGAAAAAGTCCATTCTGATTCATTTCTTTTGGAATTCGAGGAACATCTGTCTGTGTGAGAAAGAGGAAAAATGCAGAGTCATGAGCTATCCCTTCCTAAAAAGGGACAGGTTAGGCATCCATAGCCAGCTGAACTGGAAGCAGATACCTCTAAATGTACAAACATTTATGCACAAGCGATTTGACGAGCCGGTACCTCACAGCTATTCCTGTGATTTTTGTGTGCAAGGTCATTAGGACTTGCAGATGAGGTAGGTAGATATCTAAGCCTCAAGACTGATTTATCGCAACACAAATCATCTCTTATCCCAACAAAACCACAAACTGCAAATTTGGCCCGCCCGATCTTGTTCCATATATTTCTCAGTGACACCTGACTGAGCATACTTAACCATGTGATTCCCAGGTTCTGTGTGCAAGATGAGCTCTAAGATGCATTGTTAAAATTTCACCCTTACAAAAATAAGTCTCTGGCTAAAATCTGTCTTGTGCATGTTTCATGCTCACCTGCTTACAGCTATTTGGGTTTGGAAGGGTTTGAGGGTGTTGGAAGTAAAATTTAGGATATTTATTTTTCATTTTTCTGAATATATTCACTTTTCATTTTGTGAATGAACTCATATTCTATTTGTTTGGTTGGGTTGTTGGGGTGTCTTTGTTTTTTTGTTTGGTTGGTTTTTGTTTGTTGTGGGTTTTTTTGTACAAATATAGTGAAATAACTATCTCACCACTCGGATTTGCTTTTCATTTGTATTAAACCAAAATTTGTTTCAAATTATGTGAGTATTAATCCAGGAAACTTAGTCCTTTAGAGCAAAATGTCACCATAATATAAGGTACAACTGACAGGGGATTTGAGGGCTCAGTTATTCAGCAGTGTCACTGATGATGTATATTAAAGATGAGAAGTGATTTGGCATGGAAGGATTAGCAAAACAACCTAACCTTGGAAGACAGCAAACTGGAAGAGTTAGCACTGTGACATGAAGTATTTCCATACTCTCCTCTGTATATGTTTTATCCTTTTTTTTTTTTTCCCTGATGTACTCATATTCCACCAGCCTGACTTCCCAGCATAGAAGTTGTATTTTATTTCGCTCCCCTAATGAATCAGCCTGCTAACATGTTGACTGCCTCACTCCCAGCTGTACAAGTTTATGACTAAATTGCAGCCCACATGAAACTTAATTTACATCAGAAGAGACTGCCTTGACCTATAGGTACACCTTGGTGCAAGGTCTGCTGCCTGGGCATTTTCCTGGGAAGGCATGTCCCACCGAGAGCAAGAGGCCCCTGTCCTGAGTGGGATGCTCTAGCTGAAAGCAGTGGAGCTGCAGTGACATCCAGTGGCCAGCAGAACCAGGCCACACCAGGTCATATTCCCTGCTCCTGGCTCGGGGTGTGTATGGTGACAACTGGAAATAGTCTAGTAAAAGACAGATTTTACAGTGAATCAGCCACAGGGCCCTTCTTTAAGAAACAAGTTTTGTTCTGGAGTATACAGGTCCCTGTTAACATACATGAAATTATATTTTCTGCTTTTATCTTTCTCTTGCAGGCCTTGAAGCCATCCAACCATGCCACCATCCAGAGTATAGTGAGAGCAGTCGGAGTAGTCCCAGGCATTCCTGAGCCTT
Source organism: Cygnus atratus (assembly GCF_013377495.2). NCBI lineage: Eukaryota > Metazoa > Chordata > Aves > Anseriformes > Anatidae > Cygnus > Cygnus atratus. The sequence continues at coordinate 46,379,571 of NC_066365.1, read as the reverse complement.
GCTGTGTTCCGGACAAAATGTCTTCTCTCAGTATCTTGTTCTTTGATGAAAATAAGAACGTGGTTCTTAAGGTGTACCCCAACATGACAGTGGAATCCTGTGCATGCCGATAACATCTCAGAAGACCCTTTTGAAATGCTAAGGTGATCACTTGCTATTCTGTGAGGTTCTTTTTATGATTTCTACTTTTTGTTTGCACTGCCAATGCATTCCCTTTTGAGGGGGGGGGGGGGAAGGGGGAAGGAAAAAAATTGAATCTATCCAAACTAAAAGGATGGAAATGACATGGATTCTGAACAGCAGTTCCAAGGAAAGGGAACATGAACTTCATTTATCTTTGAATTTGACCAAGATGTAACCCATGGCAATGGGGACTGACTGTTTCTGTAGAAATACAGAGATGAAAGAGGAATCTACCGAAGACTCTTCAAGATTTTTGAGACTGTCAGAAGGACATACTGATCTATTTTTGTACATGATTTTGGAAACAGCAGTAGCTGTTAATTTTTGTCTCCGTTCTTCTGGTGACTAATGGGGAGGGAGATTAGAAATATACTATTAATCATTTTAAAGTTAAGCTTTCTGCCTTAGGTTACTGAGTAGTGCAGCGAAGAAAAAAAAATCTGACATTCTAAGAGCCTTAGATAATCCAACTTAGACATATATTTCCTTGGTATGACATGTCACTGACTGCATGTGTGTATTCATTTTTGTTAACATATTACTAGATGTCAGTGCCCTTGGTGTGAAGAACACAAAACACATTACTGCTGCATGTGAAATTGTGGTATCTCAAAAGCAAAGACTTCTCTTTCTTGCCACTGTAGAAACTCAGCAGGCTAAGGGTTTGAAAGTATCACGCTCAGTGAAGTGGCTGAGTGACTTGTTCATAACAAATATTCAAGAACGTATTTGCAAATAATCTATGAGTAAATTATTGTAGTTGATTCCTAACGTGAAATTATTTGGTGCATAACTCTTACCAGTAGACCTTCACTACAGTTATTTTATCAAAACTAGCTTTGGTTGGTGAGGTTTGATTGTCACGTTAATTAAATAGTAGCTTTTCTTTTTCTCAATGCTTCTACTCGGAAAATCAAGTTTGCTGTATCTGTTCCGTCAATTTAAGGTTTCTTACTAGCAGGTTTTGCACAACAAAAATACAAAACATGCATTCCACCTGGAAAATTTTTGTGCAAAACTACAAGCAGGAAAAAAGCGATTTAATGAATCATAAACACATGAGCAAAAAGTTATATCTGTTATTGGGTCAATGTCAGAGAAACTTCAGGCTTTGTTTCCAGCAATATTCTCTGTAGCAGATGAAGCTTTTTAAAGCACTTCTGGCTGTCAAGAACAATGTTTTAGTTTGTGCTAGGAGTAAACATTGAACCACCTTTTTGATAAGTAATCTACATAACTGCCTGTGTGAAGTAGTGTACTTAAAGGGCAAATATTCATAGGGAATAAATTAATTCCCCATGGTCAAGAGAGTTCAGTTCTCTACTTTGGAGTCGGTGATTCCTTGGTGTATTGAAGGTGATAACAGTTTTCCTATGTAAATGCCTTCTTGCAGTTTCTTGACTATATGAAGCTAATTTAAACAGTCGATGATTGATTTTTGTATTTGGTCAGTGGTGCTATCATGTTTACCAATCTGAGTAATTTGCATGTGCGTAGGTGTGAGAGGCGTGGATGTGGAACACACAACCTAGGGATCCTTTCAGCAATGACTTTTTAGTGCGCAGAGTCTCAGTGGAAGCTGACAGGAGTTTCACTTCATTAAAAAAAATAAAGGGGGGGGGGTGGACAACAAGATGAGTCCCAGATGCAAGTTAGGTTTGCAGTCCTTCCCTTATCTTGCTTCAACAGCATACCCGTGCAGTCAGATTTCCCAAAATTACAATCTGATACCTTCTTACTGCCTGCAATTAAGTGACAGTAATTAGCACAGCTATCAGATTTGATTGTCCTATGTTAGGATTCCAAGAGCTCTGTAGCAGGATATTGCCTTGAAGAATTAGTTCCCTGGAACCGCAAGAAAAAAGTCTCCATTTTTACAGAGTAAGTGCCATCTTCATCAGATAGGAGCAGAATTGCCATCAAAAGTAAGCAGTAAGTGTGCAGCTGTGTGCATTTAGATCAAGGTTCTTTTGATCTGCTTCCATATGTTGGAGAAAAGTTAGACATTCGGTGTGCAAATCAGCTTGACTTAAAAACTGGAGTAAAAAAGCTGTGCTGTTCTTCTGGCTGAAATGACAGACAGCTGCAGACAGCAGAGCTTTTCGGTGCTGTGTCTTGGTGGTGAAAATGAGCCTGTCTGTGCTGCTGAGCTGTGGGGGCTCCAGCCGTGGCTTTAAGGACGGTCGGAAGCAGCGACGTGCACCAGGCTGCCCGTCCTGTGGGGCTCACCTGTGAACCCCCGGCTCTGCTGCAGGGCCCGGTGTCACCAGGGCACATGGGGGGGTCGCTGGCTAAGCTGGAAGGCGGCTCCGGCTCTCGGACAGCAGGCCCTGCAAGCACGAGAAGAGGTAGGGGCTTCCCCTAGCTGCCTTCTGTAATAGCTGCATGGATAAATACCTTGTTTATGCGGTTCTGCACGATAATGGCTACTGCTAAACAGTGCGCAAGCTCAAACAATAAACCTAACCCAATCTAATCTGCTATTTGTAGAGGGCTTGTTGCAAAACAGATTTCGTGCAGCTTGACAAGGCAACCTCGGCTTTGTGCCAGTATGTCCCATTTCTTTGTTCAGGGTGAGGTAGCTGGTGATGAGTAACAGCTTATTGCCAAAATCCTTTCCTTTACAGTAATTTTTGCTGTTCGGTACAGGCTGAATGCTCTCAAGGTGCACATCTTGTTTTCCATAGAAAGGTGGGCGCAGCTCAGCAGCACTTGAGGGCTGGATTTCTCCTCACATCGCCTTGCCTTAGGATGACAGCATGTTCCTGTCTCAGAACAGCACCAGTCTACACCTTCCCAAACACAGCAGAGAAAGTACCTTGCAGCCTTCTAAATCCTCATGGGATGGGTCCTCACACTGCAAAAGAGACCACTGCCGCTGAGAGTGGCAGTCAGTCCCCCAGGGAATGCTGTCCAAGCCCCAGTGTCCTGTTTGCAGTGGGAGGGAGGATTTGGAGCCGCTGGCTCTTGGCCAGAAGGCCAGGACTGGGCTCAGCTGGGTGTGTGAACCGTGCCTGGCACAAGCAGTGCCAGGAACTGGGCTCCGCAGAGGTCAGACGCACCTGGGCCCACCCCTTGGATGGCAGGAGTTTCCCAGATCAGAAGAGGGTGTTGGCAGCCAAGCTTCCTGGCTTGTGCACTCCAAAACAGAGGCACTACCTAAATATAGGAGTTTCTCCAGCGCAGCAGTGCTCTGAGTCACTCTTTGGGACTGAAGATGAGTTCAAGACTATAGGCAATGCTTTACGCTGCTGTTACAAGGCAGCCTGGAGTTGACCTGAAAAGGAGCATCAATATGCTATGCTCGGTTTTCACTGGGATAAAGCCAGTCTTTGTCATTAACCTTGTCATGTAGAACAAGTACAATCTTCCAAGTAAAATTTGATCTGCCTCTTCCAACTTTATACTGAGTGTTATCTTCAATTAACTATGTATGTGAGACATTTTATGCACAGGATTTGTTTTTGCATTTTTATTTTTACATGCAACTTTCTAAGTAAAGCCACGTCTAGCATCAGTAATGTATTAATCAAATAAGCAATGATTTCTGTATATAACTTTGTATTACTAGGGTCTTAATAACTTCCAGCTAATGTTATTAATCACCATTTTAGTCTTAAATCAGCATGGGGGGCTTTTGCCACCTGTTGTTTTTTTTGAAATAGTATTAATTGATAAATGGCTCTGCTTCCCATCTAATTATATAATATCTAATGCCTGCGCGTTATTTTTATGGCTGGCTCAAAAGATGCCAAGAGAATGTCTCGAGCTTCTCAAACTCTCTCCTCAGATAGGCTGTCCTGAAAGATTAAGCACTGCCTCAGTCTGCCAAGGACTCTGGGAGCAAAGTCCCCCGTGAGGAGCAGACTGTGAGCAAGCCTCTGCAGAAAGCTCTTGAAAATCCCATTCTTTGAGGCTGAATAGAGAATCTGGCAGTAAGTGTGCAAAACACAGGGTGCAAAGTAAAATGTATTCACCCTGCAGTGCGATACCTGGACCCAGGAGAGTTGTCCATTGGAACCAGTGACACAGGGTTACAAAGTGGGCAACGTTTTTTCATTTGTTTGGGGACCCTGAGCTTGCAAGGAGCTGAGTACATTTCATGACGTACCATGGACTCCTGGGGTTGTGAATCCCTCTGCTCCAGTGCTGGACCGGTCCAAAAGCTTATAGGATGCTCATCTCTGAGGAGATGCTCAGTGGTTTGCAGGAGATTGACATTTTGTTTAGCAACCCATTTCTCCTTGTAAAAACAGCCTTTGTAAATGATTTTTTGTTTAAAAGGTAATGTTTGTACAGACAACGTCAATTTAAAAAAATTAAAATTACAAAAAAAAAAGTTATTTTGTATATGGAAAGAAACTTTACAGATACTTTTAATTTATTTTATATCTGTGGCCATCCTGTCCTTTTCATATTTTCCTCCCAATGCTCTTTAAACATTTTTCACTGTCGTTGCAAAGATGAAATGCTGGGACTGTGGGCAAGTTCACAAGGACAGGTTGCAGCAACACTGTGAAGGGCATGTTTCACTACTGATGTATAAGCTTGCCTAATTTGTATTTGTTTCCTTTCAGTAATGGGAAACTTTCACTATGAACTCTGGAGAAAATATAAAATAAAATCACTTTTTACATGAAAACTCATTTGTTCTGTGTTGTACCCGGGTCTTTCCGAGAACCTTAAAGTTTTCCTTGCCTTCTGTGTTCAGCACTCCGGATATGTATACATCTCAAGTGCTCGTTTGCAAAGGCAATCCAAACAGAGATTGTGTTTATAGAGCAAAGTACATAGTGGCTGGGGAGTGGGTACTATGGATTCAGTTAAAGGTTAGCTAGTATGACAGTAATAAGCTACAAAGGTTATTGGACCTGATCCAAGGCCCAAGGGTATCAGTGTGTTTCTGTCCATTGGCTTCACCGGGTTTTGACTCCAGCCTACAAAAATAGTGCAGAAATTGTGGTGACACCCTGCAATTTATCAGAAGAATGAGGCCACCCTAATTGCTTTCTTGGTGTGGACAGAACCTGAGGCTGTTATATTAAAACCACGGAGGGAAGTAATTCCTGTAACTGTATACAGCACACAGCTACGAAAGGAAGTTGGGAGGTCCCAGCAGGATGCATTTCTGACTTCCCCCAGAGAAGGAGGGTGGTGGTGGGCTAGCTACAGTGTTGTCCTTCTTGAGTTGGCCGCGTAGGAAGCAGCAGGTAAGAAGCTCCTGGGCTATGGCCATCGTGCGGATGCCTGTCTCTGCCTCTCCTACTGAATGAAGTTACAGAAAGTGGGGGGAGGCTCAGTAGTTCCACAAAAGCAAATGAGAGCAGACAGCTGACCACTGCTCCCCTGGGAATGCATGCAAAGGGAAGAGAGGGGTCTGGTCTGCTCTGTCCCCAGGAAATAAGGAGAGTTTTCTTGCCACCGGTTCTGTTCTCTGGGCATCTGGGAGGTGTCCCCAGGTTAGGGTAACAGGAGAACCCACATGTCCACTCTAATACAAGACATTTGGCTTCAGTAACAGAAATGTTTTACTACAAAACTATGGAAAAGAAACTCTGGAAAGAAACCAAAACCATGGTATGCACAGCACAACTCCCTGCACAGCACAACTTGGCCTAGCAAGAGCACCCTGCTCTAAATGCTGGAGGGCAGGCACACCAAGGGCCACGCTTGGCCTCTCGCCCTCTCCTCGGAAGGGGGAGGTACATTCAGATTAGATATAAGAAAAATTCTTCCTCATGAGGGTGGTGAGGCACTGGCACAGGCTGCCCCGAAGAGCTGTGGATGCCCCATCCCTGGAAATGTTCAAGGCCAAGCTGGATGGGGCTTTGAGCAACCTGGTCTGGTGGGAGGTGTCCCTGCCCATGGAAAGCAAGATGGTGCTCGATGGGCTTTAATGTCCCTTCCAGCCCAAACCATGCTGTGATTCGGTAATTTACTTCCCTAGTGACTTACTAGATAACTAAGCAGCCATGCCTTCTGCTATCAGCCAAATAATTTAATTGGAATACTCATTCTGGCTTGTGATGTGGCTGGCAGGCAGCCTTGGTAAGGGTAATGGCTTTTGGCTCTGCAAAGAACATCAGATAAGCTTTAAAAAAATTACATTTGCCACTTCTCAGCTGCTGTGCATCAATGAAATACTGGCTAAGGGAGGTCAGCCACAGTTTACCCTTGACTTGTGTGGATCAGGAGCTCACCTTATTTCAGTAGCTTTGTGCCAGCTCCCACCAACCAGCCCAAAGTCCCCGTGTATCAGAAGTCACAATGATCTAACATTGAGGAGTTCTGCAAAAGGATACACTTGAAAACTGAGGGAAATCTTGCTGGTGTCTCGCTATCCCCAAAACAGATTGTCAGGCAACATTAGTGGGACAAACAAGGAATCACAGACTTGGAAGAAAATAATTAGCCACCTTGTTGCTACTGTGCGGGCTAACTTACTCTGAAACTGTAACTCTCTGTCTAGTGTGATTTTGCACACAATGTAAAGAACCAGGCTGCTATCTCTAACCTCTGATTACAAGAAGGAAACAAGAAAGAGGACTCTGACTCACAAAGTGAAAAGATGCTTTTGGCTGCTTCCCCACTGGCCCAGTCCCTCCAGAAACTCTGCATGGTCTAAAGGTCTCCCACCTCAAGGTGACCGAGGTTCACAAACCACAAGGATGTGATGGTTCAAGAAAGATGGGTTGTGACTTTCAGGATTATAAATGCATGTGCTCACAATATAAGCCTGAAGGAGAATTCGCCTCCGCACGGCCACACTGCGCATCCTTCCCAGTTAGCCCACAATCTGCATGCAAGCAGGTGCTTGGGGCCTTACGGATTAGTATTTGTGTCTGAGCTTTGCAGGTGCGCCTCATCTGCAGCACAGGGAGCTGCTCCAGGCTTCCCTTGGGTTTTGATCACTACCTGTTAGAGGGATGTTAGTTATTACTGAGGAGAGGCCAAAAGCTCCTGGTAAAATCCAACTCCATCGCGACATAGAACAAAAAGAAAGCATTCTTGCACGTGAGAGTACCCAAGCATGGGGTTGTCTTCACAAATCAAGTTTTCCATTTAAATACACTTTCTCCTTTTGAGCAAAGCTCATGTCTTTTATCTGCTTACTTTCAAGAGGCAGTCTTTTACCCATAAAGTTAATTTTGATCTTACCTCTTGCGAGAAGGTGACGTGTTTCAAAGGATGCAGAGAAATAGGACTTTGATGTATGAAGCTTGCAGAAAAGATCACTTTTTTCTTTCCATGTGGAATTTTCATGAGGTCTTTATGAAAAGATGCTTCCCTCTTTTCAGCATCATATTTCACTTTGAGGTTCTTTTACTGCAACACAGATCAGAGAATCCCTTTCTCATAAATGAGACTTCTTAGTGAGCCCCAGGTTATCCCGATTTCCAGGGGAACTGGAAACATGATAGTGAATAGAGAGCTGGATCTAATTTAAAAACAGTTTTTTTAAGCTTTCCACAATGTTAAATTTTTGTCATTAATTTCACCTCTTCGTGTCTGCTCACTGCACAACCTCCTCCTTGCTTTCCACCTTTGGAAGGAATTGTCTTATTTTACTCATGCTGCATTCTATGTCATGATTACTGCCTCCTCTCTGTCCCTAAAACTGTACCATGCAGAAAATGTTAACCATAATGTAGTGTCAATCCATTTTCCTTGGCTTTTCACCTCAAAAGATCTTACACACTTAGAAAGCACCACAACCATTTAAACCATTTATCTGAGCATGGCCGTGCAGCCACTTAAGCAGTGAGAAATGAAGCTGTATGTTCAATAACAGACACACTCAGGTATGTGCGTCTGAGGATCTTGATTTATTCCTGCTCGTTTATCCCTAGTTTAAGAAGTAAAGAAGCAAATCACAAATGCTCACTTCCATGCCAGGAAGAAAGATAGTTGTACTACAACACTCAGCCATAGAGAACTCAAGGATACAAAGTGCCATTGTTGTGCCACCTTGCAAGAAATGAGAAGGGAGGATGAATTTATGGCAGCATGCTTCCATACAGCTGAGAAGACTGGCTTCAATTTTCTGAGCTTTCCCTCACTTTCTATTGTCTGAAGGAAGGCAAATCATTGAACTGTCAGAGGTGTCTAAACGCAAACCTATACACAGGTCTCTAGAGGGAATGCAAAATTCACCAGGGGCCTTAAATCTCTCAAGACTTGAGCTCTAACTTAGTGTCAAATAAAGATAAAAATCCTTCACTCTGCCACAAAGCCCTTGGGGACCGCAGCAGGAGAAAGCCACAGCTGTTCAGAGACAGCTTATTGAGTAGTGCGAGTAAAAGAGGAGCTCAGCTGCTTTTCACTGCAAATGAGACCTGTGAAATCCTGACTAGCCTGTGGGTGCCGGTGGCAGAATGTAAGGACACAAGAACCCATCCTAGCCCATTTCCTTGCCAAGATGCAGACCTGACCTTAGGCTTGAAAGATGGGGACTAACTTGGGAGCGAGGAAGGGAATGTTTCCTCTCACAACCCCGGTGTCTGGGTGAGAGTCACGGAGAGGGGGTTGTACCAGAAACCCAATCACATTTCATGCACAGCAGAGCACAGCTGCTCATTTGCTTGGTGCTGCTTTCCCCAGTCAAGAGTAGGTTGCCAGGATCCTGTTGTCACCTCCAGAAGGAACAGACAGCCTCAGGAGAGAGACAGCCCCTGCTGGACAGGGAAACACCCCATCTGCACAGTCAGAGTGACTCTCTGAGGCCAGGTTAGTGTAAGAGCAACCTCGACAGCCCTGAGCAGTGTTTTTAATGCAAACAGGCACAGGGGAAAAGAGGCCAAACTCACGAGGTTCAGAACTGGACTACAAACACCCTCATTCTAAGGCTGTAAGTTTGGCCGCTTGTAAGACTCCAGCTGTTCTCTGTCCTTTGCTGTTTTAACACTCACTACAAGGCTCAACTGTGCTCAAGGCAAGGGGAAAAGGGCGAGAGCTTTGACTGAACCTGACCTGCCTGAAATCACTGGGATTCCATACATGTCAGTCTGGCTGTTTTCTCATTCAGTGTGAGAATCTTGCACATTTACCCACTGTAACATCTCCCCTGCATCCCCAAATGTATGAACTCAAAACTCTGATGCACCAAGGTTACTTCTTCTCCCTCCAACAGCTGATTCTGATTAACAGGTGATGCAGGAAATTCATACCTTGCTGATTGTCACTGGTTTGCAAGCAATTTGTTAAATAAATGTGATTAGCCTCAACAATTCAGCTACTTTCTTCCAGATTACTCAGTCATCAGTGAGCCCCATGGTAGAGAAATTCATTGGGCAAAGGTAACCTTATCTCTTTCACTTATCAAGGCCAGTACAGGTGTTTTCATAGTCAGCGATTCTTAAACAGTGACAAGCTTCTTCCCAAACACTTTCCAGCTTCTTTTAATAGAAGTATAATTCAGTTTTGGAACCCAAGAGAAGTTTTTACTGAAGTTATCCAACCACGTTTATGCCTGGAGGAAGAAGAAAGAAAATAAGATGCTTCTAAGAAAGCCTGTGCTGGGTCACTTCTGTGTTTGTTCCACACACTTGAAGAGACATCTAGCTCCTGTTTCCTGGTCCTGCTGATGCTCACAGGAGAAGACAGGGTGAGTGTTGTCTGAGGCATGTGTTCCACCTCCTTGCACGCTGCAGACAAGATCAGTGCTGGCACTGATAAATGAATGGCAAAAGAGGTGAGTAAAGCTGGTGGGGGCTGAAAAGGAGTAACTAAGAAAAATCCCAACAGAAATCCAAAACTCCTTGCAGGGATGTCAACCAAATGAGGGCAGTACCTGGACTGTATGACAACTTAGCGGCCAGCCTCCTGCTTCTCCACAAGGCTTGAAGGAGCAGCTTGGAGGCTGTGATGAAAATTCATCACTTGCACAGAAAACTGGATGTAAGTAGCAGACACCTCCACAATTTTCTCTTTCACTCTGCTGTCTGCGTGTCTGTCCTGAGTGCTTACCTGTATCTCTGCTCTGGTGTGGGAGATGGGGAAAGGCACTTCCATCTACCCAGCCCTGGATGAGTTCTCTAGTGGCAAAAGTAGAGTTTTGTCCTGCAGCAAAAAAAAAAAAAAAAGGGGTGGGGGGCGGGGGCACAGTTAGATTTGCATTTTTTAGTGCCCTGTGGTAAGGGGAAGAATGGTGTACAAATGGTGTACAGGAATGTTGAGGAGAGAATGAATTCAAAGAGATAGTAACTAGAAATCTGTAGCAGACCCAAAAAATGAATGTCAAAACCAATTTTCTACTGACCCCAAAGTAAAAAAAAAAAAAAAAAAAGTGCAATTTGCAGCACTAAGCACAGTGTAATGATCTTAACTGATTCCTTCCGATCTCTTGCCATCTCTGGCACACTGTTAAGCCCCCCCTAGCCTTTGTTTCTCTTTTTTATGACAGTGTAACTTCATTGACTCTGAGCTGGTGTCTGAAGTACTTCTGTGTTAAAGACATTTTGACTTAATTCAAAAAATGTTTATGTTGCATTGACTCAGCTTCTTCTTTTTCTTCAACTTACAGGTCCTGTGCATACAGCCCCAGAAATGAAATGAGCTGGGACCTGTATAAACTGGAACAGATTTGAGAAAAATATTCAGCAGCAAATGAGTAATTTGTCTGTAGTAGTTTGCATAGTTTGTCTGCATCCGAGCAAGAGACTGAGCTGCACGAAAAGTGGCTCTGTCCCCGGGATAGCCTCTCCTCTCTGTCTCTTTGGAAATACGTGGACAACAAATACAATTCAGAATGAAGAATCTGGACTGCTGTAAGGAATGTCATTATAAAAAGAGAACGTATTGAACCGTCAGTATTTATCTGAACTTTGAGTTAAAGAATTTGTATAATTGCTTTGTAAACAACTGAAATTCTACACATAAATTTATCTAATTGCTGATTTCCTTAAATCTATCATATTGGTTTTCTTTCTGCATTTAAAAACTAAGTACTTATGTATAAAATCAGAAATGTTTATAAATAGAAAAATACTATCAAAATGATGGGATGTGTTTTTTTGGGGGGGTGGTTTATGACAAAAATTGCTGTGAGACATACGTGTGCCCACGCATATATATAATGTTTAGTGTTCATCTAGTCCCTGAAAAGAAAATCTGCTTTTTGATGCTGCTAAGTAGCACTAACTTGAAGTGCACAGCCTGAAGTGCTCATAGTCTGCTCTCTCTTCAACAGTGTATAGCTGTTAACATTCTCCACAGACTTAGCTAGCTGCAGATTTCCAGCATAGCTTGCGGTGAGGCAGGGAAACAAAACCAGCTGAATGTGGCCTCATTCCTGCCTTCATTAAATTCAGTGGAACGTATTCCTCTGCCTTTACTGGGACTGAATGTCAAACAAATTGTTTAAATTGACTTGCAGGCAAGGCGATGCCCATTCAGCAGCGTGTACAAACAGCTGCTGCAGTTTAGCTCCTGTTTTACTGCACAGCCACCAGCTGTGACAGCCAGTTTGTATGGGTTCCTCGGACTCTGCAACCCGCAGGCTGTCTGTATTGGTGACTCAGGAACAGACCAAGTCAGCTTCTTCACTGTCTTTGGGATATTCCTGCTACATGTGTATAGCAAACACCGAGAACAGTTCCAGGGAGATTCTCAGTGGGAAATGGGGACCTTATCAGTGTGGAGAAAAGCCAAGCAAGATACCAAAACAGTGCTATAGATCATAAAATCAGGTTAAAAATCCTCCCTTTTAAAGTGCCTTATTTTCTTGTCTACCACATTTCATAGAATTATAGAACTATAGAATCACTCCGACTGGAAAAGATCTCTAAGATGATCTTGTCCAACCTTGAACCTAATACTGATGAGTCCACCATTAAACCATGGTACTAAGTTCTACATCTACACATCTCTTGAAGATCTCCAGGGATGGTGATCACTTTCCAGGGCAGCCTATTACAATGCTGCACAACCCTTTCAGTAAGGAAATTTCACCTAATATCCAAGTAGGATATAAATATAACTAGGATATAGGTATTTAAATAGGTTTTTTTACAAATTTGCTAGACATTTCCTAGTAGGAAAGTGAATATATAGCACCCTTACAATAAACAGTTCCCTCAGGAGTCCAGCTGCCCACATCAGCCAGCATTTGGCACAACACAGGGCAGGAGCTTTGAAAATAGCCTAAATGTGAATGGAAAATAAAAGTCAAGCAGCATTGCATGCTTCTCCTGTGAATTTCTGGGTCTTGTGCCTTGTGAATTGCAGAAACGAAAAATCTGAAAAGTCAGTATTTGTGCTGCTTCCACCCCTATCCCCACTTAGTGCATCCCGTGCTGGGTGTGGGTGTGGAAGCCGGGCCGGCTGTGCCGTGTGGCACAGTGTCCCCCGCTGCTGCTCGCTGCGGCCGTGGCCGTGCTCCTTCTGCCCTGTGCCTTTCGCAGGCAGCTGTGACTGACCTTTGCCAGACGGTTCTGCGTTCACGGCTCCTCTCCCTGCGAGCGCCTTTGATGTGTGTAATTCCAAGACCTGCTTTGCCTTGAGGAAACAGTGTCGTGAGGCGAAGGGTTCCCTCTTGTGGTAAAAAGCAAACATTAATCCAGAGATCCAGGTGGACGGGGAACTAGGAATGGATGCCCACGGGCAGAAACACATCCAGATTATACCAACACCCAGCAGCTGCATCATTTCCATAGTTGTCACTGCTCCTGGCACGTTTTCACTGAACCCACCCGCAGCGGATCTCAGTGCAGGGGGTCACCGCAGGGGACAGAGCTGCTGCCAGCTGGGGACAACAGGGAGCAAGCTCAACCCAGGCGGCCGGTCTGGGCCAAGGGTGGGCCAGGTGACCCGGGGGGGGGTCTTTTCCACCCTATTAAGGAGCCATTAGGCTCCGCGATGTTATGACTGTAAGGAGAGGGGAGCTGCAGAGGAGGTAAATGTGGGGCTCTGCCTGGCGTGCGGTGCTGCAGGCTGCCTGGGGAGCAGCCATTCAGGGCATTTTGGGGAGCAGGGGGCAGGTCGGCAGCCCAAAACACTTCGAGCACAAAAAAAATGTGTGAGGGGTTCCATGTTTCAGGAATTTTCTGCCATTCTGTCTGTCAAGCTGTGTTACCACGTGGCACCCAGCTGAAGGGCATGTGGAGCACAGGGCAGAAAGAGGAGGTGACTGACTGACTGCCGCTCCTTGAAGGCAGGAGCTGCCTGTACATGAGGTTTGGTGAGGCCCAGCTGTGTGCTGTAACGCTCCGTTACAGGAACAAATCTCCTGGGACAGCATATCTTAGTGCTTTGTATGCTGAGGTTCTTAGACTGCCTTCAGAAACATCCCAGTTTCTCATGGCCAGGGTACAGTGCATCAGATCATCCTTTCAGTTCCTAGGAAAGAGCTGTGAGTGTTTGACCTCAGAACAAGGTGCTGTTCATTGAACCCCATGCCCATTTCCCATTGCAGATTGGGGACCACAGTGTTTTGTTGGGAAGGGACACGGGCAAAGGTCTGTGACAGCACCGGGGCCAAACCAGACAGCCCCACCTGGCTGCTTTGCCTGTGGTGGTGGCAGCGATGAGAAAAGCAGGACAATGCAGCAGGATCTCCTCTCCCCAGCCAGGCGGCTGGGCCAGCCTGTCCTGCACGGCTGTGGCTGCTTTTGTAGCTCCAGGGATGAGGATGGAGAACCAGGAGCTGGTGACGTGCCTCTGCTGGTGGACAGGGCAGCAGCAGAGCCTGGCTCTGCAGGGCTGTGTCCTGGGAAGGCTGCTGGGGCTCGCATCCACCAGGCTCCTCAGTCCCAGCTCACTTCCTCCCTGGGCCTGGAGAGCTCTGCCCAGGTGGTGTAAATGGCTGTAAATGTTGGCACAGGCTCTCCTTGGTGGGAGGCTGTTAGCTGCCCCACCACTGGTTTCCCACAGTTTGCTCTTCAGTAGCTGACACTGGGGGGAGGATTGTGGCCAAGGGGAGAATCCAAGCTTGGTCCCGGCCTGCGCGTCCTGTTGTAGGAGGGGTGCAGAGGTGCAGGACTGCCCCGCAGGGTGCAGACTACAGTCAGCAATGTGACAGCTGGTACAGTGCCAGAGAAAGGCTCTTGTACAAACAGCCATGGCTCCGAGGTGTGCCATGGGACTGGAACAGGAGAACGTCTCTCTCAGCACTGTGGACTCATGTAACTGTGATGACCCCAGTGATTAAAAACTTGTAATACTCTAGCAGTTTGTACCTGAATGTTTTAAGTTGCTGAAGGTTCTTCGGTCTCAAGTGTGTCTGATCCAGGTAAGTCAGGAGCTGAGTGCTTTCCTTCAGTGATGCAGCCACAGCTGAAGAATCTGTGTTGGAAATACCATATGTAGGGAACTATTGCACAGAGGCTGTGGAAAAGAGCAGGGAGATGTTATGAGGGGTAAACTGAGGTGAGGGTAGTTGCAGGCTGGATGTGGTCAGAGTGATGACAGATAATGAGGAAGAGGTAAAAGGGAGCTCAGGTAAGAATAAGAAATACTAGGAGGCTTTTGGAGTTGAATGGAAGCAGCAGTGCCTGCAGAGCAGGCTGAAAAATATAGCCAGTTCTGAGAGGTTATGAAGTCTCAATGTTCTAAATGTGTAAGGGTGTCCTAACTGCAAGGATCAGACCATCGTTGTGCTGTGTGCAGCTGCTGAGAGCTATCCAGGAATAAAAAGGGATGGTAGTGCTCAGTTAGGAGAGGCTCAGCTTTTGGGCTGACTGCCTGTGCAGGATGTCAGCTGTCAGGGAGATGGCGGAAGAAGGCCTGGATGTCAGAAACCTTTCTTAACAGGTATGTGACAAAAATTTGTTTATAATTTGACGTTGCTTTGCATGCATCCTGTCAATGTGGTGTGGTCTTTCTGCCCTTAGGCAGAATTGTGCTTTTCAGATTAGAGTCCCTCCAATGTCTGTCTACCAAGTGCATTTTGTGCTGTCCCTTCTTCAAAAGGCTTACCTTGCTGTCCTTCTTACTCCTGCTTCACCAGTGTGGATACAGCCGTTCCATTCTTAAACTGCATGGATATGAGTCTAGATTCAGACGTTATTGTTCGATCCTGTTTTGAGAAGAAACAAGCACAATGTTGTGCTTAAGTACACTACTACAATGACAAAAAAGACTTATTTCCCCACCTCATCCCTGTATTAGTAAGTGAAACAAGAGACAAAATGCTCCTTAAAAAGTTAAGAGAAAACTTCATTATATTAATGTGGTCAGAAACACAAAACACTTGCCGTGAGTTCAAGTATTCTCAGGTGAATCCCAATCAGACTTGGCAGACCTGAGCCATGGGGATGATGAATATGAAAGTTTACTTTGTAATTTGAGTCTATGAATATATAAAATTCACTAGTTAAGAGGCTACTTTTTGCCTAGCATTGCTTATGGCACTTTTAGAGAGCCAAAAAGCATGAGTGTTTCTTGATGAGCTCTTTTTTCTGTTGTGTTCATTTGATGCCTTCATAATTCAGGACAGGGTGACTTATTACTCTTCATACCATCTGTGGAGTTCAGACCTACATCTGAGGGTCTGTAGGGTCTTTGACCAATTTTTGTGTTATAGGCATGTGAATACTTCTCGTCTTTGATCAGAAGATTGTTTTATGCAAGGCGTGTGTTAATAAGTGTTACCTTGTGGACAGAAAGGTAAGACTGCTACCCAGAATAAGCTATATCAAGAAAATGGTATAATCTTTACTAAATCTGATTACTTGTTGGTCATGGCTAGTGGTGGCTTTAGTTCTAAAAGAACTGAAGATTTAACAAGGTTGGTCTTCTCTGTATCTGAAGAACACGATGGTATTTGCTAAATGATCTTGCTGATTTACAAGTTGTTGGATTAACAATTGGCTCCTTCCCTTTTCCTAGAGGGATGATCTGACTTGTCTTCCAAGCAAGAGAAAATTCCAGTTGCTGCTGCCTGTGCTGATTTACTGCTTAACTTTTGGTAGGTCACTGAAACCTTGACATGTGCCTCTGGAGACTTAGCCAGTACTGTGTGTAGCTACTGTCAGTGTCAGAAGGTGAAGCGTGTAACTTGGCAGACATTAGCCTGTTTAAATTGTATACAAAATGAAATGTCTGATTTTTCAGCCTTGTGACAATGGATTTGCAAAATTGGCAGAGCTTTTGTGGTTAAATACCAATGGAGGCTACAGCTAAGGCATGCAGCAGCAAAGCCTAAGTCCTGAAAAACCTGGTTCTTAACCCAAAGAAGAAGGAAAAAAACAAATGTGCTAAGCATTTTTTTTTGGTGCAGGATTCTCCTTTTGAGTACTTATTCCTGTCTTTGGCATAATACAGTTAAAAGTTCTTCCAGGAAAGGTTTTTCTCAAGCTCCATTTTTTCGGTACCCTGAGCAAACCTTTCCCGTTATACTGCTGTCCCCTCTGCAGCTGGGTTCTGCCAGCTCCTGAGCACAGTGCAAAGCTGACTGCACAAGGGGACACCCTCCTGCAGGGTCTGGAGGTGGAGGAAGACTCCCTAGCTTAGTGCCTGGCTGTGGCTCTTGTTGTGGTTTAGGTGGGCCTGGTAATACCTGGGCAGAGCTGAGGAGTGTAGTAAGGTGTTGATCACACCTGCCCCTCTTCAGAGGGCTCATGGGTGAGCCAAACACAGCTGCTCCTAAGCTGGTGCCTAAACAGCCTGCGTATGAAGTCTTTATCTTCAGTGGCAGGTTATCTGAGACATTTGTAGAAATGTTCTTTGTGTGCACTTGTGTTGAGGGCAAGGACCCCACTGATGGGGGGACTGGGAGTGTTTTGGAACACAGGGGAGAGGTGACAGTTTTGTTATTTTGCTTTAGCCTGGGTTAGTTTTGCCTTGGTGGCTTCTGCTTCTATTTTTATTGCCCATTATTCTCTAGTTTGCTCCCAGCTGTACCTGCTGCAGGCCCTGTGCTCTCCCTAAGGTGGTTATGGTGCACCTGCACATGTGGATTTGATAAGGAGCTCTTGCAGTGATAAAAAGTGTTGATAGGTCAAAGCTACAGTGGTAAAATTAATTGTTCAGAGACTTGGAGTCTCAGGGCACCCATAAAAGCAGTGTAATGCACTGTATGGAGTACCACCTGTGTGTAGCAGCTGTCTCAACAACTTTGTTGACACAGGGAAAAAAAAAAAGGTGATGCTCAAGAGATTTTATTTGGGCTAAAGAAATGTTCTCTGGAGGCTTTGTTTTTCACTTAATTGAAAACATCTACAGTATTGCTGCCAAATAAGTGATTAAGGGCCAGCCTTGCTGAGAGGGCCCCTTGCCTTGAAACCATGAACCCCTGCTGATCATTTCTCAACTTCTTAGACCTGAGTATCAGGTTCTGCTTATCAAATAAAATAGTAGTGAACAGGAGGATCACTGAGGTGACCACTTTTAGGGCCTCATCCAAGGAATTATCACTGGATTTTTCTTCAGAAATCTTCTTCTTGGAACAAAAAGACACCTTGCCTCTTCCAAAGGCAGTGTAGCTGCTGGAAGACATCTCCTTGTGCTGGTGGAGCATTACCTTCATTATAGGCCTCGTGTGAGTAGATTTACTGATAGCTTTACATGAGCAGAGTGATAGGGTACTGGCCTGATGTAAGCAGGGATGTGGTTTTATATATGTGAGAACTATTTTACTGTAATTAGTAGTATGTATTTTGAGATACTGGTTCTTGATCTAGAAGTTCTATACTAATAGGTATGATGTGCGCTTAAGTTATGGTTCAATGTAAATTATCTTGTATAATTACATCACTTTTTATTATAAATTAACTCAAAGTATGCTGTGGGTAGTAAGAGGCATTGTATCTAACTTATATCATAATCACTTGAGCAAGTTTTCCAATTTCGCTTTTTGTTTTTAAGTGAAGAATTGCTAGCCAGTCTCAAGAGTTGTTAAGTGCTCTTCTGGGCAGAATTTGTGCCTAGTGACTGTGCAGAGGTAGGAGCTGGGGGTGCCCATGGTCTGAGCTGGGCATGTGTGAGTTTGGGGCAGGGGGATTCTTGAGGTCCTTCAACAGGCCTCACTCAGCAGGTTTTGAATTGGTCTGGCATAGATTTTCATGGCTTTGCCTGTTGCTATCATGTACAACGTGTCAGATGTAAGGAAGTATCCTCTACTGTAGTTAGAGGAATTGGTCTGTTGGTTCTAGCTCCAGATGACTGCATAACCTTGGGCCAAACTGGTTGTGACTGAATGTTGAACTCTGTTCTTCCCATTGGGCTATTCAGTACAACCAAAATGTAGTTCTTAAACATGCATGCAAAAGAACTTTTTAGAGCTGTTGGATTTACTTTGGAAACGTCTGCCCTTCAGTCTTTCCTTTCTGGTAGTTTCCATTTACACTGGTATGTACTCAGCCTACATTAATCATCTGTGCTTGGGCCTGGAGGACTAATAGGGGAGAAATCAGAGATGCGTGGGGCTTGTGAACCTTGCACAGAAATAAGGTTAGTTTCTAGGATGGTTCCAGCACAAAGCAGTTCAAGCTTCCCTTGCTTCCTCTGACATGCGAAATCATACTTGTGTACCCCTCAAAGCTTATATAATATATATGTCTATAGAGTGAACTTAGCATACTTATTAGGGCCTGAGGGAGATTTGGGGCCCTCATTTTCACTGATATCTCCTTCACAAGTTTGATCAATGCAAGATTTTCCTTCTCAGTTTTCAAGCTCTCAAAGTGCATGCAGTAACTCAGCTTTTCCGTAAGTTTGTTGTGTTTCCCAAAGGGGCATTAAACCTGAACCAAATCACCTTATGTAGGATTATAAATGAGGGTCAGATGCAAGGATATTCCAAAAGTCCTCTAAATTAAGAATCATTGCAACAGATATATTTAAACAACAGATTTACAATGAGCTTCTAGTGAAACAAAGATGTTGTGTACAGCTGTGGGACATCTGCAGCCCATCTTCTCCTCTCTGAAGTCTATGAAAAGTGGCCTTTGCCTTTCCCTCTGTACAGCAGAGCCTGCACAGAATTATGTGCAGAGCCCAAGCTGTCTCCCTGCTTTTACCAGAGCTGAAGGCAGAGCTCTTCAACAGGCTTTCACAGTCAGGGACCAGAGGCTGATATGGAAAGATACTGGGGGAGGATGGTTTGTGTTGGCAATGTGCTGTACTCAGCTGATAGTTCAGCTTCTCTCTTACCCCTCTCTAGTACCTCTGATCTGCCTTGTGTCACTAAAAAGAGATTTCTCAGCACAGTTTATTGTTCAGAGTGGTAATTTATCATTTAAGAGGCAGGTAGTGTCATCTACATGAATTGAAATCAGTTTGGGATTAACATTTGTTGTGAGATGTTGCAATATTTTGAAATTGGGTTAACTGGAAAAAAAGGTTAAACCTAGAATAAGGCTCAAGTTGGAAAATGCTAACTAATTTTTTATAATATTCAGACCTTGTTTTTCTGATGCCATACAGCAGAAACGTGGGGAGGAAGGCTAAAAAACACCTATGAATCTTGTAGTAAACAACCAGTCTGACACACGAGAGTACAGACCTGGATTCTCAAGGCACAAATCTCTGCCTCTGCTTCCCAGTGCAGGATGTAGGACTTGGATGTCTGCACAATGCACCTATGAGAGGTTTGCTGCCTTGTGTTGCTTCTCAAACGGTGTGAAGCCAAGAGCACTGTTCAGTTACCTTCCATCTGCTAAACAGTGTGGCTGAAAAGCAACGCAAAACCAAGAAAAACAAGTTTAATGCCAGCTATGGTAAAAAAAAACATTTAAAACAAAATTTTAATACGCATTTTTCTGCGGGTTATTGCACCAGGTGCTGGTGTGTTTGCATCCCTGTAGGAAAGGCACTCAGACTCTGTCAAGTGTAATTTCAGGAGCTGTTTGTGAGAGATATGATAAAGAAAAGCATAAATAACAGGTTCATTTAGATGCTGGGGACCCCAAGAGAAATAACATCAAATGGGCCTCCAATCCACATGCAGCAAGCACACCCCACTGGTAGATGTACCTCTTCTTTGGTCCTTACAACTACTATAGGATTTGCTTACAAGGCAACACCTCTAATTGTCATTTGCATGAGATTGTGTTGCTGATTACAGCAAGACTATGCAGATGGCATGACTGCTAGTACCTGAGTGCAGCTGTTGGCAGCTCCTCTGCTGCAGCAAACTATGTATGTCCTGTAGCCAAGAGATTTTAAAAAAGGGGGGGGGGGGGGGGTGTCACCTAAGTAAGCTGAGGGCTGGGAATTGAAGAATGGTAGTTAATCCTGTGACATTAGTCAGTTTTTGGGAAATTACCTTAGGTTTGCTATTTTGTCTCTTCTGTGCCCATCTGACAGTAGGTATTCTGACTTGAAAAAGCATATTCAAATGTGAAAATCTAGTGTAATGTTGTTATCCAGAACTGTTAGAAACATGTTAGACATCCTGACCAAGAAAAGTTATTCTTTGAACTGTAAAATACAGTGATTCCTTTACAGAAAAAATATCCATATATCGTCAGAATGCTCAGGTGAGCTTTTGTTCTGGGGCTATGACTCCAGAAATACTTCTGAAGACGGTCAGTCGTGCGAGTACCACAGCAAAGCCTGCAACTCTTAAGGCCCCCACTGTATCCAAGCACACAGCTCCCAACTCACTTATCCATAGTTGGACCCTAACATGTTGTGTTCTGTAAGTAACCACAGGGTTTCCTCTGAAATGAGTTGCTGAGTCATGTAAAGCTCTGTAAGAATTAAAAGTCAGTGGAAGAAATCTAGAAGCAAGGTGGGAGGGGAAATGGACAAGCTAGCTTCTGCCTCCATGTAGGTGGTATTGCCTGGTGGTATCAGCAACCATGCTGGTTCCTGGAATTGAACGGAATTAAGCACGGCTCTGGGTGGGGACTGGTCTGAACAGCTTGGCCTCAAGGTCAAGCTGAAGTGCCAGGAGCTTAAATGCTTGCAGTGGAGAGAAGAAGAATTGCTGAAGAGGAAGAAGAGTGAGGCCTCGCTACTGGCCACAGCACATAACTTCTCTACTTGAGAAATCGCATGGCTTGTATGCTGGCCTTGTCGCCTCCTGGATGCAGAGGGCCTGGATGTCAGCATTAACCCCTGAGTCCCTCAGGCTGATAGAAGCAGCTTGCAAGCTGGTGCGGAACAACTCTGTGCACTCTGCTGGACCTGCTCTTCCTTCTCACTGGTGTGATAATGAAATGTGCCACCTAGAGATCTGCCTCAGTGCAGCTGGGAGAGGAGTCTTGCTGATAGCTGGGAAGCTACACAGCTTGTAAATCTCTTCTGCTTTTGCTGTATGTAGCACTAAAATTCAAGGATCTACTTAACAGCCAGAGAGTCAAAATGAACTTCTGTCATCTCACTGAGCGTCTAATTCATCAAAAGATGTGTCCTGTACTGGTGTAAAGTAATTTGTTGGCATACCCACAGCAGGAACATGTCTTTGCTTTCTGTCCTGAACAAAAAGCACCCAAAAAATCAGGCATGTGACTGGGGAGTTTGTCTGCAAGTTGTTCTGTATGGTCATGTGTTTAGCTAAAGCCTTGTGCGATGGGAATTTTCTGCTTCCTATCAGGCCTTTCCAAATGGATTGTAGATCATGGCAAACATCCTGCACTTGATATGCATGATTGTGTGTGTGGTAAAAAATGATGTTCCTATAATGTGTTGGAAAGGCCCTCAGAGGATGAAGAAGTCATTACTAACAGAATACTGATGTTTCTTGCAGCTTCCAAAAAATAAAGATTTTAAAACTGTTCATTTGTGTTCTGTTAGGCTGAGAAGATCAGAGCTTAAAGTAATGCTGACAAATGCTAACATGGTGTTTTGAGGTGACTTTTGCATTTGTGTTATCTAAATGTTAGGGGAAGCAGTGCACAAACACTGCTTTTAAGTAATGCACCTTTTCTTACATCACACTGAAATAAACATCAATGAACCCCATTTTTTTTTCCTGTTATTGCAAGGCAACCTTTCCACCTCTCTGCTTTTCTGTTTGCTCAGCTTGATTTGCTGGGTCCTCAGTCTCCATTTCATAAATTACTGTTTTTGTTGTGTTCAGTAGTCCTGATGGGTTTTGGCTAAGGGGGTGCTCTCCCTCTGGAAGCTTCCACATAATTACCAACGTGTGCACATGTATCTGTAAACACACATCTGCATATACCAATACCTATGTAGTTTTTAAAAAAATACATTCTATATGTGTGAAGGGGATTGTAGGATCTAGTTACAGTCTCAAATGTGTTTTGTTTTTTCCTACAGTGTTGTAAGAGATGCTCTCAAATTCACTGAATTAAGCAGTGGCTGTTTCCCCACTCTTAGAATTTGGAAGTAAAAGGTGCTTCCCTTAGTGCCTGCTGTGTGTGTGTGACCTCCTGTAGGACACAGCTGACGGTGCGTTCTCATGGGTCAAACAAGCGCTTCTTGCTTGTGATATTCTTTCACTTTCCCTCATCTTTTTCTTCCAAGCAAAATCAGAGGACTTTGGCACCATGCAACCATACAGAAAGGAAAGCCTTGTGTTGCTGCAAGCAAGATTCAGATTCGCTGGTTTAGGGAAACTGGGCTGAGCAAGAGGAGTGAAGGCTGACATGGCAAAAAAGCAATTGCTATGCAATAAATAAATCATTGCTTGGTTTGTTCTATTTCTTCTGGATGTTTGTACATCAATATGAGCAGCTGTGTGTCTGCATCATGCAGTGGGATTTTCCATCTTAGTCCGAGAGAACGGTGCAGCTTCCCAAGATGCTGCTCGCTCGTGGCTCGAACAGAAGTGCTCGTTCGTAGCAGCGCGAAATTGCAGTGTGCTTGAGGTAGGCAGGGAGCTCTGGGGGCCAACCAGTGTGGGCCAACCTCTCTGCTCCGAGCCACATCCTCTCGGGATTTATTTAGTTCAAAGAATGGAGACTACTGCCTCTCTGGGCAATCTGTAGATCAGACTGCTTAGTTGCACTAGCATCATTCAATCTCTTTTTAAAAAAAAAAAAAAAAAAAGCTCCAAGGATGGTGGGAAGCTACTCTAAGACAAATTAGTAATTAGAATCATTTCCCTTTCTCAGACTGGATCATGCTATTGTCTTCTGTGGTATCACACCCTTGTGAAGTGCTGATGTGGCTGCCTGTGCTCTGTGGACCAAGGCTCGGTAACTCAGAGACCTTTTCCTATTTCCTAGTGTCATGCCACTGCTGCTGGCTGACTCTGTGGTTTGTAATGAGCTGTAAAGCAATAAGCCTTGTGTTTCACCTTCCTCTGAGATCAGCTATGGCTGCAGAAGATGCACTGAGTTAGGAAATCATTTTTTTCCCTCATCATAACCTAGCTGGGTTTTGGGACTCAAACTGTGAGGGCACTTGGGAGCAGTGGATCCCAATTGTTTCTCTCTGTTCTGTGATTAGGGAAATGAGGGAGCCAAGAGCAGCAGCAGCATCTCTGCTCATGTGCAGGCCCCTGCAAAGCAAGTATGTTTTGGAGCAGATTATAAGCATCCTGTCCAAACACCAAGATGCACTGAGGAAATTGAAGCAAAAGGCAAATGTTATAAACAGGTAAAGTGAGCAAGGATAAGTTCAGAGAAGGGAAGACCAGGTTTGCAGTGGATAGGATGTCCAATGTTTAAGCTTCTAAGCAGTGAAGACAGCAAACCGCGAAAGTGTTGTGGGTTTGTTAGAAGGGGTTATATGAGCCAGTGAAAGCAAGGTACTAAGGCTTCCTCATTTGTTTTCTGTCATCTGATCGTTGTACATGAGGAGGGACACATTCTAGTGACTTGGAAAAAGTCATTTGCTTAAGCCATGTCACTTGAGTTTCAACTAGTCGATGTTTTTACTCCATTGGTGAAGCAGAGCGAGAGTTGCTTTGGGCCTATCTGACGAGTGATAGTGCTAGCAGCTTTTACCTGTACTCATCAGGTGTGCCTTTCTGTATCTTTGGCAAGACTGTTTTGTTTTCTCCTGTTATCTGTTTGATACTGCTGTAAGGGAGAAGGTGTGCAGGGGTACGCAACTGAAAATTCCTATTTCCTTACTCAAACATTAACAGACAGAGGTGCTTCTCCTGTTCTCAGTGGTCTTGGGCTGGCAGGAGGACTTAGACTCCCAAGAGAGGCTTCAGCTCTTAGCAATTGCCGTGTAGCCTCAGGTTTGCTTATGTAGCCATGCTGACTGGTTTTATCTCTACATTTGTTGCTTATTTGTGATGTTTAATAAGCATTTTTAATCTACTTGGATGAGTCCATGTTCTTGTGCTGTAAGAGGGTAAGAAGTAAAAACCTGTGTGGAGGTGCTTAAATGCCAATATGCCTTGTAAGAGAGAAGTCACATTTATTTTCTTCTCAGTTCTGCTTGTATAGCAATTCACCTGCGCTACGGTCTTGGTTAAGAAAGCTCTCCTGGAGAAGAGTACAGACCAACCATGTAGTCTGTCCAGTCCAGGCAAACTATGAAAATTTTGATTTGAAAATCCCACAAGGGGAGGTTGAATGAGCTGGTTTGTTTGCTTGAAGAACAGATGTGTGTTGTCGTGTCTTAGTGTTGCAGAACTGGGCTGGAGAGGGCACTGCTGTTCAAGGTATTCCTCTGACATGATAAATATTTGATCCCAAGGATTATTATTTCAGTGGCACTGTTCTTTATTTTAAATCTGCATCTGATTTATATTGTGTCCGTTGTTGTTATAAAACTATGAATACTGTATGCATCCATTCAACATATCCACAGATACACAGTGCAACATTATTGATAGTGTTTTCGTGTTAATTACACCCACCCAATATGTGAATTGCCTTGTATATAGGTGCCAGTATCCAAGCACACACTCAAACTGTTTACACAAGGTGGCGACCTTATGTAAATACAGAAGCAGGTAATTTTTGATCCATTTCTTAAAATCCTCTCCTCTGGGTGCCAGTGAGAGGTGGCAAGATTACTCTGTTATGTTATACCAAAATATAATTGAGAATGCTAGCAGCCTGCTGAGAAAGACCTGCCAGGAGAGCTGATAAGCATTTGGTTTTCTTGAGGCTTAAGTGGGTAATTTCCTAGTTAGAGCAGAAACGAACTGTTATGTTCCTCAAGATGAAAGTTTGATTAGCTTATTCAGGATCGAAATAGTTCTGTATCTTTCTCCCTTACAAGTAAAAGAAAATTGTTTGGTTAGAGCTTTCACAGAACCAGCAATTAGCTTTCTGTCAAATCTAGACCTTCACATAGAACACTTGCATGAGCAGCTAACGTTTAGTGAAATTAATAGAAATGGTAACTTTTGGCTTAACTGAAAAAAGACAGGGAGAGTAAAGAGCACTTTGGCCATGGAAATACTGCTCACTTGCTAGATTACAGTAGATGGTTAAGGCCAGTGAACATCATGTTGCAGAGAACAATGAAGCAAAAAAAAAAAAAAAAAAAGAAGCAGAAGCCATAGTATCAGAAGAATTGCCTTTGTTTTTTCCCCTGACTGCACGAAGCCTGTCCCCAGTTGCTGCACTGAGAAGGAAGCAGTAGGGCTGTAGCTGTTCCTTGGAGGGCTCTGAATACTTGCTTGGAGAATGCTCCAGAAAAAGGCTGGTTTCAGGTGAAGTCTTTGTTCAACTTTCTCAATTTGGTTTCATAAACGGCTGTTTTGGTGAGGATGTCTTGTGATTTTTTTTTTAGATCTGTGAACAAAAATGTAGGAGAAATATACTTTCTGAGTATAACTGACCTGAGATGCGTTGAGTTGTTCATGAGAGGCTGGTTCCCTGTGAGTTTTCAGCTGTCCACCAAGAACTGGCCTGTGCCAGTAGGTAGTTCTTGGAGATATCAGAAAGCGTGGCAGGTAGCGTGGCGCAGCCTCTTGTTTGTAATTAGCTGGGGCGGAGTTTAAAGCAGTCCCTAGCCTTCACTCAACTTAGGTGCTAGCCAGGTCTTCGAGTTGTTCAGTGTTGCTGTTGAAACACCCCTTAGGGGAGCTATGGTGCATCTTTGTTCCCATCATCACTCAAATATGCATGGAGCATCATGTATAATGCAGTTCCCATTGGCATTTCACATACTGTTGGCCAAGTATTCGTTTTGTGATGAAAATGTCAGCAGCCCAGTTTTGTATAGTTTTCATCATGGATTCCTCGCATTCATCCCCTGATGTTTGAAATTCTGACAGATGCCCTGTTTGTTTTGTGCGGTCAGATGCTGGAGTTGTGCTCAGCACCTTGGTGTGCCATGACTCGATCACAGGTGGCACATTTTTCACAGTTTCTCTCCATTTGTACCAGTACAAAGCTATGGACCATTTCCTTTAGTTTGATAACATTGATAGCTACAGCTAGTTCCCAGATAAAACAGACCTTTGTTTATAAAACCAGTGTTACCTGGTTGAGAAATGAATATACCACTGTATATCAGTATAACTGAAATGCTTATATGCTTTACTGGACTACTGAGATTACTGTAATAAAAATAGAGGGCTAATTTCATTAACTTTTTCAAATGTAAAATTTACACTTTTAATTTCATTTCATAATATTGTAACACAGTAGCACATTTTTGTTAAGTTAACCATTTTTGAAGGCTGTCAACTTTTCTAGATAAAATCCTGCTGATTTCTCAAGCAAGAGTGAAAGAAAGAAGGAAGAAGGATTTTGTTTTTAAAACCAAAAACCCTACAGAGTGAGCCCTGGCCAAATAAAGAATTTGGAGCCAGTAACATATGGGCACAAGGAACTGCAATATAATTGTCACTAAGAAGTGAAGGGAACGTAACTGTGCATACAATAGGAATTGGATTTGGATCTCCCTTGTTACATTAATTGCAATAGAAGTTGCACTGGAGATGGCTGGTACTGTTTGCACTTGTTTAATTAGCAATTGCTATGTTTTTTAGAACGGGCCGGGGACTGAGGGTGTGTGACAAATTGAATAATGTATAATGAAGTTGGTCTGAAAGGCATGCTTTAAATCTGAGCTCTCCAGTGTTTGCAGAGCATTTTGAGTTCCATCTGTTCAGTTGTAAGTATATACGACAGGAATTGCTCTCAGCTGGTACTTTTTCCCAGCCTGGATGAGGAAAAATCATCTTAGGAATGATCAAAGTGAAGTGATAAATTTTTAGGCAAAAAAAATCTTGAAAGCGATGTGAAAGTTTGTACTCCATAAAGTATAAATGGTTTCCATAAGGGCCATGTAATGCAAGTCCTTTTAGACAATGAATGACACCAGAATTTTACAGCTGAGAAGGCTGAGTTAGAGTACCCCTGCCATTTAGTTTTGATGGTATCAAGACCAGATTTTAGAACACCCAGGATTTTCTAGATATATAGATATCTAGATATTTCTAGATATCTAGAAAATTGTGCTGAAGTGCATGTGTAGCATCTTAGGCTGTTCAATACCTTTAAAAATGTGGACCCTAGTTTAAAAAAAAAAAAAAGCTGAGTTGATAAATTATGCATAGTAAATCAAATCCGGATCTTTTTTTCTGTGAATATAGATTCTGATGGAAGAGCTTAATTTGTGTCTTCACATTATAAAGGAGGAGTTAGCTGACACGTTAACTGAGTCTGGCTAGTGTGGTAATCTCATGACTTTTCAGTAAAAAGAACAAAAAAAAAAAACAGCGGTATGTGGCTAGAGCTGAGACCCTCTCTTAAGACCTTAGGAGGTCTCAAGGTTAGGAGGTGGCTGAATAGATTTCAGCCTTGTTTCTTCACTGTTCCTGTAAGGTCCAATATTTTTATTTTGTATTTCAGGCAATTTCTGTGCAGTGTTACTGAATGGGATGTTTTGAAGACTTTTCACTAGTCCTCAGGCCAGAACTTGTAAGCACAACTGAGGAAGTTGTATCAAAATGTTTTTAATTTCAAATGCAAAGCAAGATACTTTTATTAAACTGATGCAGCATACACAAAGTACCCTGAGCTTTTTCGAACATTGAATAGAGGCACCTGCTTCCTCAAAGCATGTGTCTTTGCACGTGACTTGTACCACAGCATTGTTTCAAATGTATTTGATAATCCTAATGAGACTGAAGTAACTATTGATAATGAGGCACATGGGGAACATTAATGATTTAGAGAACACCCTGACAACACAGTAGCATTTGCAGCATGGCAAAGAAAGGATTTAAGAATGAACAGGAACAGATCCTGTATCAGAATGAATAAGGATAGTTATAACAAATGCACCTGGGGACAAAAATTCAGTTTAACTTATGATAACAGGAGGCAGCTATACAAAGACAAAGCCTCTGAAGCAGAGGGATTCATAGATGTTAATATAATTGAGAACATTAACTCCTCAAGACAAAGGAAGAAGGAAAGGAGAATGGACAAGAAAAGAGCTTTGAGGAATTGTATATCAAAAAGGCTGATTGTATTTTTAGATATTTTGAGGATAAGCAAGTAGCCTAAATCATTAGTCAGAGCCATCTCCCGTGGATTCAGAGCTGCCCTCCTATAGGATTTACTGGTGGCGTAATCTCTAAATCATGGCCAGAACAGTCAGTGGCCAAACTAAAGAATCAGTCAAGCGTTCATCTTAGCATTTTGAGCACAAGTGTGTTGAGGGAAATAATCTGTGCAACAACTGTGGAATAGAGGAAACCAAATTGCTGAAAATATTTTTTATAAAATATTATCTGAGTTTCAGAAGATGGGATGCTCCAATAGGAGTTAATACATATAGGTTACAAGCATCTACTCAGATACTTCTTGTTGAGGGTGGTCTTTCAAAAGCCCCTCTAAATATTGAAGGCAGGGAGCCATGTGAAGGAGATTTTGAAGCATGTGTGATTTCATTACTGACATTTAAAATATAAATTTTGGCAAACTCAAATGAGAAATTGAAAGTGATAGTCCTTTCTATTTTAAAAGGAGTGCAAGAGGTTTTAGAGGAGAGGCTGACAGGAGAACCCAGAGACAGGAGACGTGAAGTCTTGTTACAACGGGTGAAGTGAAATCCCTACACAGAAGAGGATTCTGTACACAGGACAGGGTGTCATAATAACGCACAGTATTCAGGAAGATTTAACAACCAGCTGTAACTTGTGTCTGAATGCCAATCTCCAAGTACATCAGAAATATTCTCTGTTCATTTATGGATTCTAGTGCTGAAGACAAGCTATTTAAAAGGAAAATCTGCTCTAGATCAGAAAACAAAGTAAAAGAACCCAAAGAGTCCTGTTTTCTAAGAATCTGATGGATAAAAAATATATTTGGGTGGGTTTTTTTTTCAAAATGGATGTCTATAAAACCCATCAGTTAACCAAAATAACTTGGGAGAAAGGGATGGCTGATTTAAGGTAGCTGTGTGTGTGGCGTTGTCCAGTGACATACATCTCACCGTGCTTTAGTAAAGTCTGCACAAGTAGAACTGCTTATTGACTTAGAGGAAAGCAAAGAAAACAACTTAGTATCAAAGTCTGGGCAGTTTCTTGAGTCAGACAGCCCTGAAGAAGTTGCAATTGAAGGGCACTTTTAAGACTTGCTATAAGTGTAGATGGACAGTCAGGAGGAGAGCTGGTGAACGGTCAGTTACTCGCACAGCAGCAAGCGTGAGGTTTCAGCACCCCTGTCCAGAAGGGACCAAGTCCTTGGTAGTTTCTCTGGGGTAGTTTCCCTAGTAAAAAACTGCCGGTGTTCAACACCCTAAATCGAACAGGTATGAGGAATGGAAATGGTTATCCTGTCCTTGGCAGCAAATCACCCAGCCAAAACATAACTGTTTGTCCTTAGAAAGTGTAAGCCTATTTTCATGGTTTACGTGGAAGCACATACACATCCCTTTAAAAAGGCAGGATTTTTTTTTGTTTGTTTAGGAGAATGGATTTGAGGCTACTCCATACATGTTTGGCTTTATAAGTAAAGCAGTAACAATCCAGTTTTCCACACACCAAAATGATTGCACACACATAAGTGAGAAGTTTTTTTTTGAGAGAAGAGACTGTCCAGTTTGTACTAGTGCAGGGAATAACTGTGACCTCCCCTCAGGCTGGGTCTAGGTATGGTGTTTATGTTTGCATAAGGCACTAACGTGCACTCTGGAAGCCTCAGAGAGGTAGCAAGGACACCGATGCTGTGTCTTCAGATCTATTTGTGTTTTCTTTCTTACACTTCAGTACTCAGATAAAGCATTTACTCTAGTGAGGAACTGAAATCCTATTTCCTGTCTTAGTTTGAGTAAAATTTGCATCTTAGAGATGTTTTTTTTCCTCTTGAAGTGGACATCTTCGCTTGTCTGTTCCAAATCATAGTGCAGCCACCTGGTTGGCTGCCTGGGACCCCCGAGGCTGGTAAGGAGGGAAAAATTGTATTTACAGGTGATGCTTGACACTGCATTCATTGTAAGGACAGCTCCCTGCTTATCTGTGTTCTGGGTCTGGCTGGGATGGAATTAATTTTCTTTGTAGCAGCTGCTATAGTGCTATGTTTTAGGTGTGTGACCAAACCCAATGCTGGTAACGCACTGATGTTTTATCTTTGGTTTTGCACAGCATCAAGGCTTTTTTTTTCTCTCTCTGCCCACCTTGATAACAGACTGGGGTGTGTGCAAGAGGTTGGGAAGGGACACAGCCAGGCAGATATTCCAAAGGAACCAAAGAGGTATTCCACACTGTATAAAGTCAAGCAATAAAAAGGGAAGAGGGAGGGCTTAGGGAGGTTGGCATCTTTTTGCCTGGGAACTGGCTCAACAAGTCTAACTGTGTGAGCTGGTAAGCAATTACCTCTGCATCACTTGTTTTGCTGTGTTTTATTTCTACCCTACTACTACTTCACTTCTTACTTATTTTTTTATCTCAACCAATAAGTTTTTATTGATTTTACTCTTCCTTTCCTCTTTCCCTGTCCCACCAGGCACGCAGGGGAAGCGAGACGTTGTCTCTGTGGTGCTTAGCTGTCTATTTGCGTTAATGCACAACAC
This sequence comes from Cygnus atratus, assembly GCF_013377495.2. Classification (NCBI taxonomy): domain Eukaryota; kingdom Metazoa; phylum Chordata; class Aves; order Anseriformes; family Anatidae; genus Cygnus; species Cygnus atratus. The sequence continues at coordinate 46,348,596 of NC_066365.1, read as the reverse complement.
TCGGCATAGCGAGTGGTTTTATGTTTTATCTAACGTATGTTTTCCTTGCTCGCAGCTTCCTGGATCTCACGTGGTGTCATGTCCAAGTTGCATGATGTCCCAAAGGCGCTGCCATCTGCCACACATCAGTCATTACAGGCCAACGTTACCAACCCAGTCTCCACAGATAGTATTAAAAAGGTCTCTGTGCCAGGTCCTAGAGCATTTTTCTTTCTGAACGTTTACATATGAGCATGAGTCACAAATTATCAGTGTGAGGACAGTGTATTTATGTCCATCAGGACTGTGGGATTAGTAAAGTCCATACTTGCGGTTTTTAGAGATGTTCATCATTAACTTACACAGCGGTCTCCTGTTGTGGCTTGGCCAGGATTTGCGTCAGCACAGGAAAACGTGTTCTGCTCCCAGGAACCATTTCCAGTTCTGGCATATAAATTGTAGGACTGTAGTCACTTCTGGAATACTACTAATAACTGTGTATTCTAGGAATAAAGCCCTCTCATAACAATAGGAATTTTTTCTTCCATATGGGAAGAAATAGAAATCTGAACCTAAATGCCTTCAGAACTGGTAGAGAAGGCTGTGAAGGAATCTTACTGTATGGCTTTCAAATTAAATATTGTATTAAGCAACTGTTGCCTCCTAGGATTCTTCTTATGACCAGATGGAAACATTAATTGACAGCATTATACACTGTTCTGACACTACACTCGGTGTCTGCAGAGCTGAGATCTGGGCAGACAGTAGATCTCCCTTTTGTTTAATGACCAACGTCTGTGGCATGAAGTGTCTTACCTGCTTTTCTCTGTGGAGATGCGAAGTGAAGCAGGTGTAGGGATCGAGGAGTAGTCAAGAATTTTGTGGGAAACACTTATGTGGGGTTCTTAAAGAAGAGAAAAATAGCTTTCTCACTAGTTCATGGTGATCCCCACCATGGTTTTGATTGTTTCTTTATCTTTGTCATGTTTTTACTCTGGCTCTTATTCCAGCTACTTGAAAAAGACTTATTTATCTGCTAGGCTTTTGTTTGTGGAAGGGTGTATTTCTCCCTAGCTGCTGAAGCTGACTACATAAAAATAAGTCAGAATAGTTCAGAAACTTACCACGTACAATCCTGGCTCTTTGTCCCAAGGTCTGTGTGAAGATGCACTGCCATGTCAGAATGGGTGGATGGTAGCACAGCATATAGTGGAGAAAAAAAAAGAAGGAATAGGGAATGCATCAGTCCAGGCAGCCAAGGAGCTGGAAGCACTTATCACTGCTGCTTTCACCCTGCTCTGGTGTTTGAAGGCCAAGAACCTGAGTGCAGGTGTTAGTCCCTAACCACGGCACCGTTTGTAGAATGCCCTCCCATTCTGCCGCTCCTGGAGTAAAACACTCCTTTCCTTTGTTGGCTTTGCAGAGAGATTTCCCTCTTTCTCTTTTCCTCTAAAACTAATGAATTAAATTTCAGAAGATTTTACTTCCTTTAGGTTTATAGAGCTGTCAATTTGCATTTTAGTAACAAAAATTACCACAGCTATTTTGATTTTCAAGAGTAGTGGTATAAATGCAATATAGCATCTAAATACTTTCCCTTACACACTCCTTGACTGGAAGCCAGGTTTACTGTTGAACAGAGATAATGCAGTTAAAAATGCATACAAGTTTTTTGTTTGTTTGTTTGTTTTTCTTGAGCACATAAACTGAGACTGGACATACCTATGTCATGGATCAGCTTGCACCAATTAGTTTGGGGACTTACTGTGTGATCAGAGCATTGGACTCACCATGCCATAGTGTTCTCTTCCAGATTTGTGTTTAAAGGTATTTCAGTGGGATTCCCATAATAATATCTCATTTTGTAGTATCAATCTGCTTTCTGTTGCTGTCTTCGCTCTTCTTATTATTTTTCCACAATTTCTCTCCCTTGTCAATGTTACTTCTTCCCAGATAGGCAAAAGAGTGACAGGTGCCTTTAACTAACTAACTGATCTTGACTTTTTTTTTTCTTTTGGTCTCTTCCTTTGTGCCAAACTCTCCCACTTTAATGTATTAAACAGGATTCTGAGTTTTAGGATGCACTTGTGCCGTACTTACTAAGTAGTCCTTATTTTCCTTGCAGGTTGGAAAGGAGGCCTATGGTGTTGCAGCCAGTGGCGTAAGCCCTCTCCTGGGCTGGATGCACTCAGATCCTAGCATGAGGTGTGGTGGGAGTAGCAGCCTGGCCAGGTCTTGCCATTCTGTGGACTGCAGTAAGAAATAGATAAGGAAAAGAAAACATCACTTGAAAGGTAATTGCTTGTGCTTGTTGCTTAAAGTTCAGAGCTGGGAGCAGAGCCTAAAGAGACTGCAGTGAAGCTGCAGTTTGGGGCAGGGAACGGTGCTCTTTGGGTATGGTCCTGCACCCAGCACTATGTAGGGGTTTTTCTCCAGGCTGGGGTGAGCAGAGGGGGAGTCCCCTGTCCCATGCCTCCCTCTGTCCTGAGCATATCTTCCTGCTCAGCTTCTGAGACAGACCTGATGGCATTGCAGGCTTTTGAGCAGAAGCTGGTATTGTCCTTTAAAGTTCTTCAAGGCAGCGTATGGTTCTTACGAGCAGTGTGTGCAGTTAGCACACAGTCTGCATTCTTCCCTCCTTGCAAGGTGCCTGGTATTCCCACTTCGTGCAAGTCTGGTCCTGCTGCAGCTTCACACAGCTCTGCGGACCTCCTCCCACAGGCTGGAAGACTTAAAAGGGTGTTTTGCTGAGCCAGGCGCTGTTCAGAGGGTGCTCTGCAGAGGAGGGGGTAAAGCGGCAACGGCATCAAACGAACTCCTAGCGGCTGCCCCCGGCCCCTCACAGCGCCTGGCCCCGGGCTTTCAGCTCGCGGGGCCGTCAGGCGAGGCTGGAGGGGCTGAGGGCAAACGCGGACTGGCGCTGAGGAGAAACAAACAAACAAAAACTAAGCTTTTTCTCTGAGGGAGAAGCTGGTGTGGCTTGGGGGGCACAAAGGGCATTGTCTCAGGGAAACGCCGAGGTAGCTGTGGAGAATACAGCCTGAGTTTGGGGGGGAAAGGCTGAGGCAGGTCTCAGTGATACAAAATGATGTTGGGGGGGGGGGGGGGGGGGGGAATTTGAGGTAACCTGGAGGGGACAAAATGAATGTTTTTGGAAGAAAAATTAGAGCTAGCTTGGAGGGGACAACATAGGCATTTTTTTGGGGGGGGAAATATGAGGTAACTTAGATGGAAAAACAGGATTCTTTTGCCCGGAAAATCTGACATAACTTTAGAGGATATAAAATTACAAAATAGATTCTGGGGAGAAATGGAGCAATGTGGGAAGGGGGAAATCTGAGGTAAGAGAGGGAAAATTACATGAGGAAACTTACAGCAGACAAAATGAGCTTTTCCTGAAGGAAAACCTCAGTTAACAAATAGGAGACAAATTGAGCATTTTTTGACAGAAACATTGAGGTAACTTTAGAGGATATAAAGTGGCACTTTTCGGGAACAAACTGAGGTAACTTACACAGGAAAACTAAGCATTTTTTGAGGGAAAATTTATAGTAATTTAGAGGGGGAAAATGATTTTGGGGGGGGTTGTTGAATTAACTGTAGAGGGTAAATGGACATATTTTGGGGAAAATCTGTGGAAACTCAGAAGGGTTTTTTGGAGGAAAAAGATGAGGTAACAGAAGAAAAAAATGAACATTGTTTTCAGGGAAAGGCTGACATAACTTTAGAGTATGCAAACTGTTAATTTGGTGAAAAAAATAGGTAACTGAGGGGATAAAATGAGCATTTTAGGGGGAAAAGCTGATGTACCATTAGAGGATATTAAATGACATTTTGAGAGAAAGTTGTGCAATTTGGGAGGGAGGAAAATCTGAGTTAAGAAAAGGAACAAAATGAAGATACTTGGACAGAAAACTTGAGGTAATCCTGAGGGGACAAAATAGTCATCTTCTAGGGGAAAATCTGTGGTAACTTTTAGGTGACAAAAAGCATTTTTGGAGGGAAAACCTGAAGTAACTAGATGATATAAAGTGCATTTTAGCAGTTGGAAATTTGGGACCTTAGATTGGATAAAAATGAGCACTTTTAGAGGGGAAATAGGAGATAACGTAGAAGGGATAAAATGAGCACTTTGGGGGGGAAAGCTACAGTGACATTGATTGATGTAAAATTATATTTTTGGGTAGAAAAGCTGAGGTACCCTTAGAGGGTATTAAATGGCACTGTCGGGGAACAACCTGAGGTAACTTTCATAGGAAAACTAAGCATTTTTTTTGCGGGAAAATCTATAACAATTTAGAGGGGGAAATGATTTGGGCGGGGGGGGTTGAGTTAACTGTAGAGGGTAATTGGACATATTTTGGGGAAAACCTGCAGAAACTCAGAAGTGACAAAGTGAGCTTTCTTGGAGGAAAAAGCTGAGGTAACTGAGGAGAAAAAAAACATCATTTTTTCAGGGAAATTCTGACATAACTTTAGAGTATACAAACTGACATTTGGGTAATGGTAATGGAGTGCTATTTTCATGGATAAAAACCATTCTCATGGGGATCAGTTCCATTTAACAACGGACCTCTGCTGTTTTCTTTCAGTGACAGCTCTGAAGTGCAACTTCAGCCTCGACTCAGAGCCATGTTGTCTCTGGAGGAAGGCTGCAGAAGGATCACCAGCACTTCCCACTGAGCACGGGCCGTAGTTTTCTTGTGAGCGAGAGGCAGCAGGGCTGGGGAGCGACAGTGAGGCTGGGGCAGAAAGCAGAGGACAGGGGAATGGAGAAGTGCCCTTGCTGGGGCTGCGGGGAGGAAACCGGCCCGGCTGAGGGAGGGGTGCTCTGAGCTTCAGGCCTCCAGGGTGCCACGGCGAGGAGCCAGTGCTTCTGGTGGCTCACGGTGTACCCCTTCCCTTGCAGCAGCAGCGAAGCTGGCAGAGAAGGAAGGAAGAGTTGTGGTGTGGAGCTGTGAGGCAGAAGAGGAGTGGAGGACTGATGAGGAGCACAGGGACCCTCCTGTCACCAGGCCTGGGTGCATAGAAGATGACAGCCGACACCTGCAATGCCTTGTCTGGTTTGCGCTGGATGACCTCCCTGGAAGCAGGGATGGGTCTTGGTTTCTGTGGCCTTTTATGGCCTTTTCTCCCATTGCTCCTCCGGTTGCCAGCAGAGCTTGGCCACCCTATAAGGACGGTGAGAGGCCATGTCTTCCTGCACTGGACGAGCCCCCTGTAAGCAGGGGAGGGCTCTTTCCCTGCCACACTCCTGTGGCCCTAGCTGCTTTCTGCCCAATGGCAGCTTGGCCAGCATGACCCCCTGTCATCAGGGCGTGTCACAGCCTTTGCACTTTTGCCATCTGGGAAGCCTCTGGCACGTTTTGGTCTGTGATCTCCATGCAGCCTCTTGGGGCGGGTGTGAGGCTCTCCTGTCCTTCTGGCAGAGAGAGAGGGGTTGCTGCCTGGGCGCTGGCTGCACTCAGCTCCCTTTCTCCACTGGAACACAAACTTTGTCCCTAGTCCCATCCCTGTCCTTGCCCAAGTTGCTGTGATTGAGTGAGCAAGTTCACTTGTAACAGGGGCCTAAAGTACAATTGCTGCAGCTTAGCTTGACTTCCCAGGAGGGAAGGAATGGCTGGGTGCAGCCAGCATCTGGAGGGTGACCCGTACCTCCCTACCGGCAGGCCAGAAGACCATCAGACCTGTCTCCGGGCTGTAGGAATGCCGCAGACTTCAATGTCCCAAAACAAGAGGCTTCACAGGTGGCCAAGGCCAACGGAACAGGGCTGCCCTGTGAGACAGAGCCCAGCAGTGCCCCACCATCCTGGGCGCTTGGCACTGCAGGCAGCAGCTGCGGCCCTTGTACAAGCAGCGGAGTAGGCTCCATGGCTTCCTTAATGGGAAAAGCTGATTGTCACAGGTTTTGGTGGTGGGTAGGGGAGTTGGGGTAGGGGCAGGGAGAAGGATAATGGTAGGGGCAGTGGGTCTGCCACTGGCCGCATGGTGCCATAGTGATCTTCCCTGGGTGGGTGTCCCTCTGCCCTTCAGGTGCAGGAGCTGGCACTTCCTGGGCCTCAATCTGTCCTACTTGCTTTGCAGCAGCTGAGCTGGTGGAGGAGGAAGAAAGAAGATGCATGATGCTGAGCCGTGAGGCCAGAGCGAGTCAAGAAGTCTTTTCTGTGTCCTGAAGAAAAGGTGTTCTCAAGCTGTGAGTGATGCCTAGAGCAAATGCCATACCCCATGCTGCTGTAGCTCCCGCCAGTATCTGTGAGGGGAGGCAGGGGCCTTGCACGAGCAGTGGCAGCTCACATCGAGGAGGCCTGGAGCAGCCCTGCTGTCTTTGTGCCCTCACGGGCACCTAGAGGTAAGAGCTGGGGTTTTGGGGAGCAAGGCTGGAGGAACGGCATGTGGTGTTTTCCCTGAGAGGGGCTTGGTGGCTGTGACATGGGGGAGCCTAGAGGCGGCCACCTGCTTGGCTACTGAGCTGAGCTGAGCCCTGAAGAAGCAGCAGATGGTGTGGAGGGGGGTCTTTGCCCGAGGGCACCTGACTTGCTGTCAGACATCTTGTTATGGCATACTTGCCTTGCACTGTGGGACTGTGTCCAGGCCACGTGGGATTTTAAGTGCCTTTTGATCCTCATTTGTGCAGGCGGTGTCAGGTGTTGATGTTTATTGATCATAATGGGCCTAAGCAATCCTCTGCATAAGCTTTGCCTCATGGAAGTGTAATAGAGTTATGGTTGCCCTGTGTTTACTAATTTCATGTGCCAAATATTATAATCAGTCACAGTATAACTATTTACCTCTTCCTTGCAGGCCTTAGAAACAAAGTGTATCCTAGGAGCATGTAAAGATGGATTCCAATGATGTCTGCCTTGCAAGAAGACTCCAAAGACAACCATCAAAATATCCAAAACCCAGTTGGTATGTTTTCTGCATTGTGTTGTTCTTGGTTTTTATGTAGGTGAAAGTCAAATGTCTTTTTTTCCTTTAGAGACTACCACAGTTATCATATGTTCAGTACATTGCATAACTTCTGTCTAGCATAATATGTTTGCAAGAACATATGAACTTTGCTTTCAGGGACACCTTTCAGCTTCGCCTGTTGCAAGCTTTGCTAATAATGTATTGCAAACCTGACTTAAAGTTACATTTCTAGCGTGGTAGGGGAAAAAAAAAAAAGGACTTTGAGGAGAAGGAAAGGTGTTTACAGCACGTGTTGAGCTTGCCTCTTGTGTTGCAAACTGTTTCAAAGGGACACCCATTTCAAAATTTGTGGTAGCTTCTAAAGGAGTGACTCGTGCAGTTGGTGAGGAATGAACAGCTATAAGAAAGCATGAAGTATTTATCAGCAGGTAAGGTTTTACTTGCATTATTTAATATTCTTGAATTATGTCTTAAAATAGTGTAGAACATCCTAGGCCTCAGATAATCCCCCCAGGGTTGTTGTCAGGCATGACATTAAATGTGTGGAATGTGGAATTGGATTGACTGGCTCAGAACACAACGGGTGGTGTTCCTCCTGCACCTGAGCTGGGGACAGGAGTGAAACCTCCAGAGTACCTCCTTGTGTACTCATTGCATTCTAGCCAGGAGTATGCCCGTGTAAAACTGGCTCAAATATTAAATGAACAAATTCCTTTTCCAGTGGATGAGAGGACACAAATCCCTCGGGTTTGTTAGTGAAGCAGTGATTGATTTGAAAATACAGGAACGCATGGAATGTTCAGGCCATAAAGTAGGTAGCAGTGGGGCTGGGGGTAGGTCTAAGCTTGTTGTTCCCTATGCAAAACATGTGCACATGTGATGGTATAGCTGACTTAAATGAGCATAAAATCACTTGATATCACCCCTAGTCTCCAAAGACTATTTGCTTTTCTTGAATAAATATGGAAAGGTCTTGTTAAGGTGCCTTAAAGACCTTTGCAGGTTTGTTCTTCCTTTTTGTGCTATTATGTTTCGAAAGATTCAGTGACAACTCAGAACAGAGTTTCAGTGATGCCTTGGATTATTTGTCATCTTCTGCCCTTTGAGTATCGAGAATTGTTCTTGCCTTGACTGATTTGACCCCAGGTCAGGATGGCTGAATTTGAAGAAATTTGATACTTAGTGATGTGGTTCACAGCAGGGTTAGAGAGCTTTTGTTTTTTTCCATGTTGTCAGCTTTGTGTCAATTTTGAGAACATATCTAGCCATCACGAAGTCAAAGTGAAAGGGGTCAGTGCAGCATTTCGTGAAACAGCTTTTTCAATTGTTTTATTTGGCCTTCAGTAATCTGCGGAGGGATTTGTGGCAAGAGTTGTGGATTTACTAATCCATCGGGTTGGCTGTCCTCCCTTGAGAGGACTTGTCCTTGCTTATTGTAGCCTCATGGGATGGCCTTACTTGCTTGAATGGAGGCTCTGCAAATCCCAGCCAGAGTAAAACCCTCCTGCCAGCCGAAGGAAGGAGAACTGACAAGGACTTTTGTGGACAGAGCCCGCTGGCCAATACCGTCAGGTGTAGTGCCTTGTTTGTGGCTGGGGGTGCTTCTGGCAGGCCCCTCTGGTCTGCTTGGGATGGAGGAGGCACTGGAAGCACATCTCTCCCTGTCATTAGGCTTACAGGAGCTTTCCTGTCACCATGCTGGGAGCTGAGGAGCATGTCGCTTATGTTCTGATGCAGAATAAGCAGTGCAGTAAGCCTGTGGTTTGATTGTCACCTGATGACAGTGGTGACACAGAAGTAAGTTGTTTGTCCCATGTAACCCCTGTGCCTGGTTATTAAGGGCGGCATTGATAGAGGGTTGTGTTTCAGACATGGAACTGAAAATATTTGGCATTCCCTGAAATGTCTGAGTATGAAAGGGAGTAAGGCAACAGAGTAGCTATTGTAATACCCTTGGCATCAGCTGAGGTGACAAAAGAACAAGTCCTTCTTCCTGAGTGCATAGGAATATATTGACCCCCTTGTCACCTGGCCAGAATTAAGAAAGATTTTAAAAAGACAGTCTGATCTCTATCCAACAGGCTTATGAAATTGGTAAAGGATGGGGTTTGGAGGTTTTCTGCTTGCTCTCTTTCCTCATTTTTATTTATACGGGTAAATCTTTGCATGCTCAAGTTCCCTGCTAGTGTTCCAGTGCAGCAGAAGCCCTTCAGTGGAGGTATAAATCCAGTCTGAAGGCAGGAAGGCAACTAACCTAAAGCAGAGTGTCTGAAAATGTTGGGGTTTCCAGTTTTTCATGGGTAGCAAAAGAAGATTGTTATGCCTTGTATTCTGTTTTAGAAACTTTGTGCCATGGGTGCTTCTGATTGGGAGAAAAACTTTGAATGCTTCTTTTAAGTGTTTGGTTCCCCATTTGTCAGAGGAAGACAGGCCGTTTGCCCCTGTTTTTAGTTTGCAAGTATGGAACGGTGTTCTCAAGTCTCAGATGTGAAATGGTCTCCCTTGAAGATGCAGTGTGGGTCCATGGTGTGCTTGCAAGTTAAAATGCTTGACTTCGAGTAAACTGTTGTTGTCTCCATCCCAGTGCTATGCTAGTGCGGCTAGTCAGTTGCTGTGCTAGGTAGTTTAAAACCTGTTGGACTAGTTGGGGCTTCCAAGCCCTCTACAGGTAGGAACTAGGTGTTGTATCAAGAAGTATTAGAATGTTGAGGGAAACACTTAAAGGGTTTTTAGTGTGTTAAAGCAGTTTCATTCTGCTGCCACTTGTGTGGATGCTGACAGGAACAGGGGAGAACATTAGTTGTGCATGCCGTTTATTGTCTGGACTGCTACACTTGCTCTCTCTAAACTAGTATGTGCAAAGTAGGGTTTTATTTTTCGACTCGATTGTACAAGAGACTTGCATTGGGTGACTGGCCAGTTCAGCTGCCTTCTGCAAACAGGATGTGTTAATGCTAATGTTCTGCTCCTTCCTTGCCACTGACTGCATCCGACTCCACTTGTGGTTTGACCTGTGTGATAACTGCACAATACTTGCTGTACCGTGAGCAAATAAAACGTCCTTGAGAAGGTAAGTGGATTAGATGCTTTAGAACTGCTTGAAAATGCAAGATGTTGTGAGATTGCTGATAGAGCCAGGAGCCATAATGGCGTAATAACATTTGCTTGACTTTTAGGGCTAATTGAGGTGCTTAAACTGTACCACGTGCTACTTCAGCTGCTGCCAAGCAGTCAAGCCAGATTTTCCTGGAGCAGA